>NW_023458556.1:44128337-44131556 GCF_013731165.1 Rhagoletis pomonella | reverse complement strand
CATTCAAAGTGGATGCGCTTGAAGAGAGCTCCAGCAAGAAAGTGGCATTCTCACGCATTGTTGTATAAATTTCGGAATTCGCGATGAGTGTAGTAGTTTTTACGCCAAATAAATTCATTTCATTCGCTGAGAAGAAAAGAAAAAGGCAATTCGAAAATATTAAACCAAACACAAATTCTGAACTTTTCTCACCCGCAAGTGTCACTCCCGGTACGCTATTTACGTTGTTTACATTCTTATTGGCTGCTATATATTTCTCTCTGCATTCGTCGCACATCAGAAACCAGCTGGATGCACCTTTACCACCTTCCCCACAATTGCCGGCCCAGCCTTCGCAGAAAATGCCCACCGAATTGTAACCTTTGCCCTTTGCGGATTTGCCACAACCAGGATGTACGATACGCATGTGATACGTCACGGGTATCGGCAAAAATACTTCACACACCTCACACCATGAACCGTCATCCTTTTTCTTACGTCGCGATTTCTTCACCATGTCTCTATCGTTCGACTCTTGCTTTTCCTTGGCTTCGGCGCTCGGCTCCCGCGTCGGTGTGCCACCGCTTGCCTTCTCGCGCTCCATTATATTCGATTGCATCACTTGCACGCAGTTCGTGCACACCTGCTCCCACAGATAGACGAGACAACGCAGCGCAGGCGGCAGCACAGTCACCACTTCGGACAGCGTGTGCAACTTCTGCTTCTCACCACTCTCTAATTCCTCGCCGCCACTACCAGCACCGGAGGCGGCTGCTAAATTTTTCCGATGCTTACGGTTGTTCACCGACGAATTTCCACTCTTCGTAAGTGTCTCCAGCGTGGATGGTCTGATATTCAAGTATGTACCCGCATTAGCCACCTCCACAGAATGGCGCTGTTGTGCTTTTTGCTCGCGTGATAACTGCAGCCGACTATCCTTCGAATCGCGCCTGGTCACAACTGTGGCGCCCTCTTTGGGTAGTGTTGGATGGAATTTCAAGAAGCTAGCGCAAGCCATAGCGTCGTGTACAAGTCCTTCATGCCAGAGGAAAGCAGCAAATACCGCGCGTATGCTTTCAGCCAACGATGGTGGCATGGCTCGTTTGATGGGCCCAATGGCACTGCGCTTATTGGGCGACGGTTTGGTTGTGGAAGTCGCTGCATTAAGAGAAGCGTTATTCTGATTTAACGGTGGTGACCAGACGGGCGGGCTCGAATCGTCCGTACTTGCGGTTGTGCTGGCTGTCTTCATTTCACCAAATAGGATCTGATCCTGCGTGGTCACGCCGCCACCATTGGTAGTCGTGGTAATCTGCAACATGCTCATATCATCTTCAAGTTGCGCCAAATCTGGTTCCTTATGCGCTGCAGTAGCCTCAACAGTGCGATTGGAAGGTGATGTATTGCGACGTAAACTGGTCACTAATTTGCGAGGGGAATGCTTTGGTGTGGAAAGCAAAGCTGCTGTTTGCGATGGCGTGAAGCTGGTGACCCGAATCGTAGATATATCAAAAGTAGGTGTAGAATTTTCTGGCTGCACAGCTTCTTCCTCTTTCGTGTTCTTCTGTGAGTGACTTGAATCTTGCGTAAGCGAACTGAATAGACCCGAAGTTTCTGATGCCTCCGTAGATTTTATGCTTACGCTTATCGAATCTGTTGAACCCTTACCGCTAGCGGCTGGTATTTGAACAGGACTAGAACTTTGTGGCGCATGCGTAGTATTACCATTACAACGCGTATCCTGCTGTCCGCCCATTACACGCACTAACTCCCGCACCGATACCGATGACAAGCCTTCTGCGGCATCTGAACGTTTGCGCTGATGTTCCTTAGCTGGTGAGGGTGGTCCGCCACCAGCAGCCCCAGATCCTGCGCCCTCCAACGCATCGCCTTTAAACCATTTTTGTAACGCTTGCAGTTTAATGGCGCCACCGCCAACAACACCGGCAATGGCCGACCCGATCTGTGAAGGACTTGTGTTTTGTAATGAGTGTAAAGACAAGAGATCGGCTTGTTGTTGTTGTGCTTGTTGCTGCTGCTGTTGGGACGACGATGAGGTGGTACTCGTCTGCGTCGAAGATTGCATATCAAACACTTTTTGTATTTCACTGTCCTCCGATTCAGATTTTTCAACACTCGGAAACAGAAATGGATTTGTTGAGGCGTGTGAAATATCCGAAGACTTTGGTGGCGTAAAGCGCCCATGTGAGAAGTCGAAAATTTTCTTGCAGGGTGACGTGGATTTCGACTTCGATGGTGATTCGATTGGTACCGGCGAAACGGGCGACTCAGCATTTTCTAGCAAAACTTTGTGGCGAGGCTTAGACAGCGACTTTCCGCCCCCGCTGCCACCAACCTGCATTGCGGTGGAAGCACCAACACCTACCGACACATCTGTGCCACACGTGCCAGCAGTGGTAGGGGCTGTAGTAGTAGTTGCCGCCGCATTTGCTCCCGCACTATTCGAACTCGCCTCGGAGACTGGATGCAGCAATGTCCTGCCAAAGTGCTGATTATATTGCAAACACCATGCTTCAGTCGGATACCAGCCCATAGTGCAATGTTGACGTATCGACTCGGTTGAAAGCCGCAACCATACACCATCATCGTTCTCAATCTCATCGATGAACGAAATGACGCCATTCAACTTGATAATACCCACTTGTTCGGACTGCAATGTGGGATGTGAGCGTATTCGCAAGCCCGCCGTATTCTTAGTGAAAAATTTCCGCAACTTATTTGGTGGTTGCGGTTTCTTCAGCGCTTGTTTATGCGAGGGTGGCGGCAAACCGCCTTCCTTCACCTCCACCCGGTATACTTCTTCCAGCAGAATACCATCAATGGTGACGGTAAGACAATAGCTGCCAACTGAGTTAGGCGTCCAGTGTACGCTAAATGTGCCATCTTCCATGTCTTGGGCATACAGCGTCTCAGTGACGCGCGTCTGTATGGGGCTGCTGAAGCGTAATTCTTCAAACGAATAATTGCCGTAAGGTTTCATGAATGTAATGGCTTTAAAGCACATTTTCTCTTTAATTGTTGGTTCGTAGTTTAGGCGCGGTGGCGGTGGAACACCACCATACGAAGTGTTGTCCGTACATGAGCCACGTCTCATTTTGATGTTGCCGTTGCCAGAAGCGCCAGTCGGTATTGCTTTGATTTCGACCTATTGGTACATATTTATATATTTAAATGCATACGATAAAACAGATATTGAAGAAATGGAAAAATCCTTAAATA
>NW_023458556.1:44125543-44128327 GCF_013731165.1 Rhagoletis pomonella | reverse complement strand
TGCATACGATAAAACAGATATTGAAGAAATGGAAAAATCCTTAAATAGATACATACATATGTACATATGTCAGTACGTAGGTACAATCTTTGGAAAACGTTGAAGACGATAAATGAAAAATAAAATCGTATATAACACTTGAGCTATAAACTGTAAAAGTTAATTAACGAATATGCTGGAAGCTCCTTTGACTGCCCCCAATAAAGTTTCGGTTTGGTATTTAGGCCGTAGATAAATTTTCAAAACTAAAGCAATTCAATAACTGAATAACTCAGTGAGAGGGAAGACCAGGGTGTTTTCAAAAAAACTCCAGACGAATTGTCTGAAGGATGCGTCAAGCTAGATCAAGTATGCTGTAAGGTGCCATTAAGTTATTACATACTTTAATAAGTCATATGTAAGTATAACTTGAGAAGTACATATGCAAAAATTTCATAAATCGCATAAAGGAAATACATATTTGCACATGCAGCTTAATATGCGGCTTGATCGAGGTTGTGGTATGCATTTAGGGGCTAGCTGTTAGTAGTCGCCTAAATAATAGCAGTATGCTAGCAGACACAAAACACTCTTATTAGTAATTTTATAGGCTGCTCTGTTCTTTCTTGATTCTAGATTAGATGATATCAACGACTTCAGTACACACATAGTACATACGTGAGGAATCACTTAATGCCAGCTCGCTATCCTTGCAGTCCATCGTTTCAAGAAAGTGAAATCTTGATATTTTAACTTGACGCTTAAATTAAGCAGCCATTCAGATATACCTATAGGAGTTTTAAACCTCAAAGATTACCTGTTTCCTTCGCCGCTAGGCTGCAATTTCTTAGAAATTCGAATGTACATCCTTTGAACGAAGCATGGAAAGCCTTTGGGCTGAACAGGTTCAGTTAGGTCTCATGTTTTGCGAGAGTTTAAGCTCTTTGTCGTCCCTTTAGTGAATTTCAATAGATACTTTGGCGATTCCTGTTTGCAGGCTTTTTAGCTAGACTTCACTAAGTAGTGCGAGTCTTTGTTATTCACAGTTCCCTCGAGATAGTAGTCGACTTTTAACCTACCGCTAAATCTAGTTTGAGTCTTGAGTCTTGGTAGTAAAAATTTGTGTGTCCATAGTCTTAGCAATATTGTAGCACTTTGTAAGCTTCTACATCCTGTCTTTCTGGTGTTACAAGGAAAGATCATGGCCGTTTGATTTTCTGCAGATAATTGGTATGTTGTCGCTAGAGAGGCATCTAGCACTTAATATTTGGCTAGCTCGTCGCTTCTTTCGTTATCTTCAGCATTTTATGTCCTTCTTATTGACTTTGTTTCTTTCCTATTGCCTTCAAACAATTTATGAAGCAATTTATCTACGAGTAGGTATTATATGAAAGCAAAGCCTTAAGGGCTGCCTGACTAGTCAATATAAATATTTATTCGCTGCAAAATATCTGCCGCTTTTCTTGTTGCCTAAATTTTATCTTCAAAGTCTGGCAGCTTTGAGGATCTGTAAATTTCCGGTTCAGAGCAGTAAACCATAACCCATACTCCTGCGTCCATTTTGGAACCGTCACTGTAAACCTGCCCGAAATCATCTAGCACCTCCGCACACTTACGCCAACCACAAGTCTCTATTATAGCTCCAAAATACCTTTCGAAGATCAGGTCCGGGATCGCACAGAAGGATGGCGCTATGATCATACGTCCTGAATCCAAGTTGAAAACGGATCTCACAGACTCATGCTAAACAATATAGGAAATCTTAGCAAGCCTGGGTAAAGAATGATTTGTAAAAGTAGATATTTCTAACATCTGACCATCTGAGATGAGTTTTAGAGAATTCTGTCATACCTAGGAAAGCCTCAAGAAAATAAGATGAAAGTACCAATAAAACCAGGGCTGCAAACCGGTTTCGAACCGAGCCGGTTTTTGACCCGAACCGTCGCTTTTTTTCGGGCTTCGAACCGAACCATGAACCGAACCATTTATATTTCGAAATGCTAAAACCGTACCGAAAACCACACCCAAAAAATGGTTCGGTTCAAAATCCACTAAAGCATTTTTCAAGTTTTATTACACACAGCTTTGTCTAAAAATGCAACCCTATGGTAAAACTGTAAACATTTTTGAGTTTAATAGCCCATATAAAAAATGCTTGAAATGTTTTTGTCTACTTGACTAGACGCACGACTTGTCCAAACTTTAAATAAATTTATTCAAATTTTTCTAATTTCACATTGATTGCGTTAATTTTAAATAATTTTTTTTTAGTGTATTACTAATTTTTTTCATACAAACAACTTGTTGAAAAAACATGTATGGAGGAAAATCCATGAAAAACATTGCCAAAAATCAATTTAAAACTTAAAATTTTTTCTAGAAATTCTTATTAAAAAGTTTTCAAGTTAGATGAAACTTTGAAGAATTTTCATAATTTTTGCCCAAACTTTTAAACTTGGATCTATTCGGTTTTTATTAGAAGATGCACTAAACTTAAAACAATAAACATTAAATTTAAAAAAAAGCCAAACTTTTATTTTTCCACCATTTTTTCCTTTTTATATTTTTTTTGATATTTGAATTTGATCTTAAATCTCAATAACAAGGCCTTTTATTTTTATATACGTAGATTTACCATATTTTTGTAATATTTGCATCCTTTAGCATTAAATGAATGAACCATTTGAACCGAACCGAACCGCGGTTCAGAAATACTCATGAATCGGTACAAGCTTTTTCTAATTGGTTCGAACCACTGAACCGAACCGCCCTATTTTTTGGAGTGGTTTGCAGCTCTGAATAAAA
>NW_023458556.1:44094418-44125533 GCF_013731165.1 Rhagoletis pomonella | reverse complement strand
TGTGATATTTATTTAGGGTAGTTCTTCGTATCGGAAACACCATTAACCAAAAAAAAAACAAAGCAACTTAACAGTACACTAACCTTTAATTCGGGCACCAGCACAGCATCACCATATTGATCGCGTATAGTCACAGTAATCTGAGTGGGCCAGCCGTAACGCAAAGGCTCGGTTATTGTGTTCAATTCGCATCTGATTGGAAACGTGACGGGGAAATTATTAAAAGAAAGGACTAGTTAAAATAAAGCAAAGAAAAAAGTAAATGACTTACTTATTAGGATCGAGGCGTGATTCCGGTTGCAGCCAAGCAGCCAAACGAGCGCCAGATGAACCCGGTGCGCCACTAATGAAATCTTTAAGAAATTGACGTTCATTTGATTGAGAGCTGAAAGAAAGAAAAGAAATAAATTAATTGCTTCACACAATTACGCAAACGTATAGCATAAGATTTATTTATTAAGCAAATAAAGTAGTCGATTCACTTTACATTTAACAGGTGTAGTGGCTGTAAAAATTTAACGAATTAAAACCACAACGAGCGCACATCACAGCCAACGGCCAAGTAGACAAAAATGAAAAACGCAGCCATTAAAAGAAAATCTTCAAATCAGAATTTCATGTCTACAAATGGGAATTCTAATTGTAATTCCGAGCGCGACTGAGGCAATCATTATGAACAACAATTTGAAAACCATTTCTCTAACTGGCTCAGCGGCGGCATTCACCTTTGTTCTTTATGGTTTCTTTTTAAGATTTCATTTTAATTTTTTTTTTTTCAGAGCATTAACTACTTTACACGTGGATTGTTGTGGGAATAATAAAGCCTACCCTTTTAGCCCTTTTTGTGATAACAATAAATGAACTGCCTTTAGCTCACCGTCAAACTGTCTGTTCGCTGCTTTGGAGTTTCCAAGCCAACAGAAACGGCAATTAATAAAAGTTCGGCAGAGCCAAAAGCGTTAATACTACTTTTGTAGACACATACTTTCAACATACATTTCTACAAACATGTGTATATAGTTTTTATATTCCTATGCATTTGTGCAAATGTGTATATGCGTCCAGCTATAAATTGGTAGTTATTTTTTTTCGGTTAATTTTATGGCTGCTCCCTCGTACGTCACAAAGTCAGTGCAGTTAAAACGCACAACACCGCATATCCCGGCGTGCGCAGGCGCTCTTTTCTTTTCAGTACATTTATTCCCTTCAGCCATCATATTTTTAGGCTTTGGCTCATAATCGCCGTACAATCACTGAGTTATTCCACAAATGATCAGTTCACAAAGTGATGGGAACGTGTCGTACGTGCGCAGACAAAGCAAATGGCCAGAGGAGAAAAAAGGCAGTATGACGTGCTAGGCACAATAGCAGGAGTAGTGATATTCCGTGCTACACACACACACACACATCATACATACATATGTACATACCCTGTAGTCAATATACCTTCTAGTAGATTAGCTTTTATACCTTGATGCAAAGTCTGACTAGTTCTTTAACAGGTGCATAAATATAAACTAATGCAGAAAATCTTAAATTTCGAGGTATCAATGCCACAAAGAAAAATTGAAATGGTTATGCCCCCTCAACTGGTTTAAGCTGATGCAGAGTCTGACTAGTTTGTCATTTCATAGATGCCACTGCATGGCCTAACAATTGTCACTTTGTAGCATATCTTTGTGTTAAAGATACCGGCTGTTAAATGAAAAAATAAAAATACAAACTTTGTAGATGAGCTACAAACAAAACTGATAGTATGATTGTTTAGATCTAGTATTTTTCTCTGCAGGGTAGTTACTTCAGCCCACAATTTATGTGTGTATGTATGTGCATACATATGTACCTTGAAAAGTAGTAAATCGAACACGGAGTGCATGAATGAAGACTATAACCCGCGTCTGCGTTGCTGAAGCTGATCTCAGCTGGATATGTGTAGAACAAATTTGTGTTTTTATTTACCAGATTCAACTAAAAGGGCAAATCTATACTTTTAGATTGATAGTGTACAAATGTAGATATGTATATGTAAAGTGCCAAAATCCGTCTAAAGATTCAAATTAACAAGTAAAAAAAGTATAAGTTCGGGCGAAACCGAATTTTATATACCCGGCGCAGGTATCAAATATTGTCGTTCCAACCTTCTCTGATCATATAAGAGTCTTATTTAGTTTATGAGTTTTAGTCCGATTTGAATAATTGCCTTTCCGTACCAAGGTTATTAAATGCACCTATTGTGGTAAAAATTGATAAATCGGTTACCAAGATACACATTTGTGGTCAAAAGTGGGCGGCGCCACGCCCTTTTCCCAAAAATTTATAATAATCTAATTTTTTGCTCAGTGTTTATTGCAATAATAGATGTTGAGTCAATTGGCTTCAGTAGTTACTGATTTAACGCAGTTTATCGCATTCGCATCTGCGGATGTCTAAAATTCCACATTCGCAACATCCCTAGTATGTATGTATGTATACAAAGAAATAGCTCTACACTTAACGGCTTATCGAGTCTGTTTTTCCCTTGACACGTATGCACCTATGTAAATGCAAAAAAAAGCAAATTAGTACTCATAATGAATGAAATTGAAGATTTCATATCTTTAAGATAAATAATCAATTTGGAGATATCGTTCAGATTTAATGGATGTGCAGCTCAAAAACCGTAAAAATTTAAAAACCATTGCAGGTCTCAGAAACGCAACCGATTTTGGATTAGGTGCTGGTTTTGGAAACATATTAAGACTAGGTTTTAAAAGCCGCATTGTCTAAGAAACGATAACAGACACTGTGAGCGACGTGGAGCGCAGTAAAAAATTTCCATACAAAAAAAAAAGGGTTGTCGGAACACGTTGCCGACTCCTAAAAATGCTTTTATTTTAAAAATATTTGTAGATAAAATTACTTTAACTGGCATCGCAACCCAATAACCAAAACAATTGTTTAAATACGCATTTGCTATAACTTCAAAATGAGACTTTCTTCTCTTACAAAACAAAAAGTTGCGGATCAAACGTTGTTAGTGAAAAGATATTCTGCCGGAATCCACAGTAAAATCATTTATTTTTTAGTTTAACTTCTGTCCTACAATTGCCACGTCCTTTTCTAGGTGTTTGTCGCCTAGAACAAAAATATTCCTGAAGATATGTTTTTACTGGATGGGTATTCATTTTAAAATAATCATCAACAAAATTTACATTTCTGCAAATACACGTTTTTTGGCACCTTACTAATTGATTTACACTGAGAACTTATTATTTATGATAAGCAAATATTGGAAAAAATTTTTTGATCTTAACTATGTGGATGGATATTAATTAGTTGTATAGTAGAGCACCGATGTTGACGATTTTCTAGGTAGACATTGTATGATTAATCAAGAAATTTCTCATTTTTTCTGTTGCCGGTTAAAATTTAACTTCTCGTTAAACAAATCGAAATCGAAGTCAAAGCACCCGTTACCCGTTAACTTTACGAGGCAGTCTAGAAAACGACCTTCAATGACGGAGTTTTAAAGTAAAACTTCATATCTGAACAATCAGTTGTATGGGAGCTGTCATATAAACTCTCTAATGATAATAAGTGAAAATAGTGCGAAATTCCATGTTCCGAGCTGCATAAATGAGGGGGTTATAACGCAAATTCTCATAACTGAACAATATGATATATGGGAGCTATATGTTGTAGTGGTCCGATTTTGTCGGTTGCAACAAATGATTAATACATTTTGAAATTTGCGTTCACACAGACAGACAAACGGAGATGACTAAATCGACTCAGCTCGACGCTCTGATCATTTTGGAATACTTTTTTATGGGTCTATCCCTTCTTCTTCTGGCACTAACAAACATTAAGGGCCGGTTACTCAATGTCTGGTTAACACTTATCTCCGGTTAAACATAGTTATCGACGTTACCGACTCCCTGTTGTATGCATGGAGTCGAAGACGTCGATAACGATGTTTAACCGCAGATTAGTGTTAACCAGACATTGAGTAACCGGCCCTAAAGTTATAATACCACTTCATCTTCATGAGAGGTATACAAAAATGGGAGCGCAAAGAAGCACAATTCATATTTTATATAAGGTTCTAAAACAGGACTTTCTTCTAGTAACTTATAAATAAATCAGAAAACCCTACTTACGGGTATACTTGCATATAGACAATAAGAAGTTATATGCAGAAATGAAATGCCTCTCTAGAAGCAAACTGACTACATATTTTTGTAAATATTCAACAGGTCTCCTCGGCCAAATGGTTGACTAGCACTAAAAAATCGCTTAAGAATAACTTCTTTATTACAAGATGAACATCTATGGTAAGAAATTGTGATCAAAACTGATTTAATATTAAACATACTATTTGTGGTTACATATGTTCCGTATGTGTGTCTGCAATCAAGATCCGAGCTGAAGTCATACAAAAATTCCTGCATAAGTAGTAGGTAATGCAAAAGAAAGTCATTCATTAAATGGTTTCCGTATTTAACATAAAATCTCATTAGATTTTATTGTACGAGGCACCTGTTATCAGGACAACTCGACGCATAGTACGCGAATTGAATTTTAATGAACTACAAAAACATGACGCTAGCAACATACATATGCACACATGTATGTATAAATGTATTATCTATTGGGGTGTTCACAGTACGTTCCAAATTGTGACATTTCCTAACTAACGACACCGTCTGCATTTTGTCACACTCAAAGGTATATTTTTTAAGCGTCTACATTTTTCAATTTCGTAGCAAGGTTCCACTATTACAACACCATTCAGATTTTTTAAATTTATTGGGGATGTTTTTCGTTCTTGCTTTTGATTTAAGCGCATTGGCTGATGAAAACAAACAAGTCATGGTAAAGATATATAGAACAAATATTAGCAATGGGTAGTTAACTTAAACAATTAAAATTTTTCAGAACCAAAATCGAAAGGTAACACATAAAAAACGGAAGTAAAGAAGAAATGTCTAGCAAAACCAGCAAAGTTTTTCGACGACTCCTAGAAAGGGGTGGCCCCATTCTGATTCTAAAAAGGTCTCAAAATGTTGACGTCGGCATTTAAGACACAATTTGGAACGAACTATGAACACCCCATATGTTTTTATGTACATACAAACGCTTTGCGATAAAAATCCTGAGTGCAGAAAATAACCAGATACAGATTAGGAGAGCGATATCAAATAAATCAGTTAGCAAAAGAAAGAAAGAGAAGCGGTTTAATGCAAAGAGAATTAAATAATTGAGTAAATGATTTTTTATGACATGCTCTTCACAATTGAAGTAGTCAGCTTCTCTTTCACTCAATCCGCAGCCAACTCTCTCTTTTGACGATCAAAGCAGAGATCTGATCTGATCAAAGTACCTCTTTTTTAGTGTTGTTTGGCTTATCACAAGTTTCAACATGTAAATTTTCTTCGGAGATATACAAATGTACATAAGTGAGTGTATGCACCATATGAATGAATACCTACGCATAGTTACCACTACAGTAAATCGAATTGGTACGGAACTCACGCCGGCCTTACTAAAAAACGTACAGTACTGATTATTCATCTATCCCAATTCAATGCTTTCAACTGTCTTTTTAATAATAATTGAAAGCGGTCTGTGCTTCAATTAGCTTCGAATGCTGAGAGTCTAGTCGCAGGGAATTTTCATTTGTCGTGTGGATGTCGCCGTCATCATCTTGAAAGCAAGAGTGACCAAGGTTTTTTTACTAATCCAGGGGAGCAGCCACTTTTTCGCCAGATTTTCCTTATGTCACTGTACTAAAAGTGGGTAAATCGAAGTGATATCGCGATTTTTTGGGTTATATTAAAACGAATTATGTACATACTTGCTAGTAAAATTTTGAGGTTCTTGCAACAGACAATTTACTACTGGGCATTTTCATACGTATCGCTCATTTACTAGAAGAGTGTCATAATCCGAAAATAAGATGCCAAATTAAATATGCAGAAATGACCGTTGCCTCTTCTTCTTTGTTGTATAAAAATTGCATAGCTGTACCGATTACCAGTAGCTCGCCAGAACAAAATATGTATTCATTTTTACTATGGGAGGATATGTAAATTCAAAACATCAAAGTCGTTTTTCTCGATCTTTTGGTTTTTTGAGTTATGACAGTCTTTTAGTAAATGAGCAATATGCCCATAAGTATGTACATAAGTGTGTAGGGTGGAATAAGAAGTATCGATATAAAATTCCTTGTAAAATTTTGACTTGCATTTCCTTTTCATGCTAGCCCAATGTGCATATCTGATTGGAATAATGTTGTAATATACATACATAGGTAATATATATACATGCATATGTTTATTTATAGCTACGAGTAAAATAATAGCAGCAAAATTCTAAATTCGCTAAAAATTACCGTTGATTTTTTTTTTATTTTTTTTTTTGTCGAGGGTGTTTTGCTGTTTTTCCCCATTTTTTTTTTTAGTTTAGTTACCTTTTGTGAACTTTGTGCAAGCTTTGAAACTTTTATTTATGTGGTTTCTTATATGGATCGACACACATTTTAAATGAAAGTTATTAACAATAAGTAAATAAACATAGATTGCATCATTTTGAATTTTGCTGCTATTATTTTACTCGCAGCTAAGCGTACATCTGAACATTTTTTATTCTCGGTATGCAGCATGCATTTGTATTCCGCAGAGTGTAGTGGAACTTTTTGACTTTTGAGTATTTTCAAAAGCGCATTTTCGGAAGTTTTTTACACTTTTATTTAATTTTTTGCTAAATTTTCTTAAATATTTCTTTGTTTTAATTTGAAGAGGCTTTAAGGAATTATTGGGATAAAACATGACACCGACACACCTGCAAATGATACAATTATATTCATTCATTTTTACTTCACTGATATATAATTTTATTGGGGTTTATAGATATGTTATAATGGATGTACCTATGTAAGTGCCTCTTTATCAAAAAAAAAAAAAGAATATTATAAAAATAAAAGAAACGAGTACATGAGGAAATCAATAAATCTAAAGCAACCACAGATATAGCCGTCATATCGCGGCAGCAATCGTATTCAGGTACAAACCTAAACATATACGGCAAGTGTAGTATCTACTATTGAAAATTTTTAATTTTGATGGGGTAAATTATAATTGAAGACTTGACATGAAGCAACTGAATGCACATGCATACATACAAACATATGTATGTATGTGGCTTTGTACACTCCAGCGTAAAAGGTGGGGGAATCAACGCCTCAATGCTCACTAACAACTGTGGCAATATTAAATAGAGCACATGGGCCCATACTAGCCCCATATACTAACTCCCTTCGAACAATGTGACTTCGGTAGGGCAATAGTATATAATATGAAATTCCATATGAAACAAAATGGGGGAAAAAACCGCTGAACAAGTTTTGGTATCCACCACCAATCACCAGCATAGCAACACCTAAACTGTTTTGGTTTTTAATTTTCATTTTAGTTTTGTGGATTTGTACTTTAAATCACGCAAACCTATAAAACAAAACACTTGATGCCACGAAGTCATGTTTGTTGAAGGGAAGAAATGCGATGGTAATGCAGCAAAGTGGACGCCAGCCTACATACACATACATATGTACATCTACGCGCCATGTGCAGCTATCGGACAGTGCTCCCATTTGTAACAAACTAACCAACGCCAAACTAAACTCAAAATAAAAATTTTACATGCCAGCAAATATGAGTGTACGCTTTTTTTCCATAAGTACATACATGTGTAGGTATCTATGTATGTAAATACATACTTTTTTCAATCGCTGTAAAGAAATTATTATTTGATAAGTTTGCGGCACGGGGTTACTTAATAGCGGGAGTTTAGCCTTAGCGGCCATTAATGCTAACTGGCAATTATTGTGACAACAAAAAATTTAGAATATTTTATTTTTTAATTACATACAGTGGGCCATAACACTCTACATGCGGTCTGCTGTCTTGCAAATCTAAAGTGTTATGGACAGAACTAATGATGCAGGTTTGTTTCTAATGATTTATTCATATGCATATTATAAAAACAGATCAGTTTTTCAAGTATTAACCTAGCAAATTAATCACAAAAGACGAGAAAATACTGAAATCAATTATTGAAAAAATTGTGTTCGCTTAAAAACTTCTACGTACTCTTAAGAATAATGTAAGCGCTTCCCCATTCGCGAAATTCAAAGTACTTCATAAGTTCGATCACTTAAAAGTTGTAGTAGAAAGGCGCCGAAAGGCTGTACATTTTTATATCCGAGCGCACTTGTGCACAGGGTATTATACAAAATGCTCAGAATTAAAAAAAAAACCCATGTCGAACTGTCCGTCCGTTTGTCGAGTAAAAATTTACATATCCTAAAGACACTTGGTACACCTACCTCCCATGCAACGGTAGTTTGCAGAAATACGAAAATTAGTAACTACGCAAGCTGATTTACTAGGGTGTTCGACTATTCGCCTTTTTTTCCAAAACCGGTTAATCGAAAAATCGCAATTTGAAAAAAAGATTCCCGATTTTGAAATTAAGAAAAGACTTTACGTAGTTTCATACAGTGAAAATGCTTATGTTGGTATGAAGTCATGACTTCAAATTTCATTAAAATTATTATTCAAAAAGAACAAAAAAAATAAGTTTACAGTTTTTTTTAGATCAAAAGAAAATAAAAATCTGTAAGCATCAATGAAAATGCTCGAAACTGTAAGAATACATTGATTACATGCCATTTGAGTTTGTGCATGCTCAGATTCCTTAAATTCCATAAAAAAAATTTGGTATATACTAGATTTGGCCTAAAGAAAACAAGGGATTAAAAAAGGATAATTTAGGAATTTAAATAATCTAAGCCTGCATAATACTTAAATGGCATGTAATCAATCTATTCTTACAGTTTCGAGCATTTTTATTGATCCTAAAAAATTATATTGACCTCAAAATGAAAGAACTTGTTTTCTTACGTATAATTCCTATGGGAAAATTAAAGGCCCGCCACGGCACCTCTTATAATTGTCCTAGAGAGGTGAGATTCATGGAGGATCATTACTATACCAAATGCTAAAATTTGAGTCTTATTCTGGCGCTTTGCAGATTTTTTTTTTTTTTATGTGATCTAATGTATATAAATGGGACATTACCCATCAACCCCCATGGCTCTGACCAAAATTCTAAGCAACTAAAGTAAACATATAGTAAATCCAAATACTTGTAAACCAATACCCTTTCGATTGCAAAGTGGTGGAATCTAAAATTCAAAATGTCCACGCTGAATTCGCAAATAAGCAAACATTGATTTCTTTACAAAACTGATGGAAAAATGTTGGGTCACGACATATTTTACTGTTTTTGGGATCGCTGGTTACGAATCTAGAGTCCGATTTGCAAAAAAAAAAATTAAATCACTTAGATTCGCTTAACACTTTACAGTCTGGGGTTCTTAAGGTGGCTCATTACGAATCTGGAATCAGATTTTTTATTTAAAAATTCAGCGTAATTTAGAATAAAAATATGGGTACAAAATGAAAGAAAATATTCTTTAGAATTTAAAAGTATTAAATTTTTAATTAAATTTTAAATTTAAATACTGCAAATTTGCAAGGATACTCAAGGACAAAATTTTAAAAGAGCATTTTCAATACCTATTCGTCCTTATGCACCAACAAATTTTGTATTTTTCAATTCTACAGAATTTTATCTTTTATTGGGTACCCATATTTTTATTCTGTATAGCACAAAATTTTTTAGATAATTTTTGGAACTAATCAAGTCTTCCAAATTTCCAAGTCCTTTAAAAAATCCTGACGCCAAGAAAGAAACTAAAAACGCAGTTTTACTATATTTGGCTCCAAGTTTTGGGAAGTTTTTCAAAATTAACTTTTGCTCGGTATAATCCAGATTTTTTTGAGTGACTTATGCCACTTTCAAAATAAAAATTTTCGTTATACCGCTGATTAGTAAAACTTCTCTCGAACAAAACCTCGGCAGTTCTCAACATTTTCAATGCAATTTTATTTTACTTAACAGATACCGCTAAATTCTAATTAGTTTAAAGTATTAAAACAAACAATTACATAATATTTCACATGTACTTATAATAAAAACTATCCATAAGATGTATCCATGTAAATATATGTATAATATAACCGGTTGCGGCATGCAACAATATATATACATACATACATAAGCGTTAATTAACCCATTTTCAGCTGCTTAAAGCGACAACTGACTACAGTACAAACAATAGTGTAAGCATTACATGCCCTCGGTAAGTTCATAAATACATATGTATGTATGAATACATGTGCATACTACGTACATATGAAATTTTTACAATAAATGCATAGTACATTAGTACATAAAAGAGCTTTGATATTTACTACGCCACTGTCACGGTCAATGTACCAGCCGACAAACAACCCACTGGAGAGTATGCAATTGAAAATTTCCAGCAATGCTCCAGCAACAAGTCATAGCCATTTACAAACACATAAAATCAAACAGTTGTTAATACATAAATAATATAGATGCAAAAGAAAAAAATTGTTTATCCAAATGTGCATCTCAATATGAATGAATGAATGCAATTCATTGTCATAGGCAACTAACGAAATTTCTATACTTCAATGCGATTTTCAGCGCAGCATGACACCGCAAACTCTTCTACAAATATGTATTCTTTGCCACCAATAAATAAATTGAACTCATTTATAGTATGTATGTATATCTATTTACATATTTTATGTAGGATTTTGTTCAATTGGCAAACAACCCTAAAATGATACACATATGTATGTAGTTTTTCTTTTGCTGTTTGTTAACGTTTCACTCCCCCTCCGCCTATTATGCCTTATCTAACTGCCTAACTGTGGTGTGCACTTTCAAGAATTGTTATAATTTTAATTGCTTTCAGGGAGTAACAAATATCCGCTTTCGCGCCGCATTTTCATCAACGAAAATTTGGTTTTATCATGTAGTATGAAGAATTTCTTGCTACAAAACTCGAATATCATTGAATGCGTCTACAATACAGGCATGCATATGTATGTACATTAGGGCGTACCAGAACAAAAACGTTCCTCGTCTAAAATATTTTTGAAAGGTAACTTCGAAAAAAACGTAGCCTATTTAAATTTGTATACGACTTCACAAAAAGGAGGAGGTTATCAATGCGTCGGAATTTTTTTTATGTAGTTACATATGTTACCGCATAACTTTGGACCACGTCAACCGATTTCGATAACTCTTTTTATATCGGAAAGTTGGTGCCTCCGGTGTGGTTTCATACTAATTCTGATAGTCGGATCATAAAGAAATTAACGGTAGGTACGCCTAAATTTTTATATGAGAATTAAAGTCGGTTGTGTTTTTGGTTAAAAATTACATGTTCGTAATATCTTCGGCATTTATATTCGGATCTTAAAGTATGATACATACATAGTATATCGATGTTCTTGTCTCGAGGAGACACGGGTTCCTTTTTGTTCCAAAGTTCATTGACCTCAAGTATGTACTCAGTTCTAGTACTTACCCATCAGATCACAGTTCTTATCTCCTTAACGTACCACCATAATGTCAGGAATTTAAAGCTCTCCCAAAATCATTCAACCTTTGCTAAGGAAGTATTTCAATGAATGCAGCCGAACAATTTTAAAACAAGTTTTATTGCCGAATGTAGGTAATACCACAAAATGTAAAAAAGACGACCTCTAGAGCCAAAAGTTTTTTCTTTGTCGAAATTGCTTTGCATAAATTCTTTAGACTCAGATACGGCGAAATTTTTTTGTTTGCTCGCAAGATGGTACGGCTAATGTACATACATACCTAGCTACTTACATACACTATAAAAAAAATTGTGTAGATTTCCTAGCTAAAATGTAGGTTACTGATTTCCTACCTTATTATTCGCGAAATTACATGCTCGATTATTCAACGAATAGTTTGTTTGAATTTCGGACTTTTTAGAGTGCAATATACCTGCTGTGGTGTGCTGTTTGATTTCACCCGTAGAATTTTCAAAGTCACTAACAAAAAGGATTTTTACATACGAAAATGTGTAAACGAGAAAAATACATATTCATCGTGTAAAATTACCAAAAAAATTCTAAAATAAACAAAAATATACTCGATTTATAGTCGCATTTTTAAACAGATTTTTTAGAGTGTACATACATCCATATTGATTCAATTAAGAAATTTAAATATTTCAATTTGGTATATCAAAAACCACCCTAAGAATCAATTTAAATAGTAAGCAAGATTTAAAAGCATATCGTTGATAGATTTTTTTCTGATTTACGCTTCTAATGAATTTACAGATATCATACTTTTGTAGTAATTGGGAAATCAATTGTGGTGATCGTTAGCTCAAATGAAACTATTAACTTTATGAGATGTGGATATAGTCGCGATGGGTATCTTATACTTTCTAGTGAATAGAACAGTTACCAGGTTCAGTTACAATTGGATCAAATCATAGCGAATCAGCCCCTCCAGTGATCAGAATTCAAGAATGGGTGAGAGAACATCATCCTGTAGCGTGGTTATGTTCATTCAATGCTAGATGGTGGCACCGCCCCACTTCGCCGCGACAGTTTTATAGCAGAGCCGCCTCGAAGTCGAGAATGTTTTCCACCGTGAAGTCTCTATATATGAAGCCCTAATCGAATTCGCGATCGTTTTCAATGTGATCTTGACTGACCTACCCCCTATTGCTCCTTAAATAATTCTTTGATACAACTCACCCAATATAGTTATGACTGGAACCAACTCAGTTTGATAAGATATTCTCTTATAAATTAAGGGGGCTCCATACATTCAATCAAGGCGTGATGAAGAAGCGTGATCGCATGCGTTAAAGATACTTCAACTGCAATCCTGGACATCGATACAATACGGTCATCAATCAATATATTTCTCCTCGTCTTCATCGCGGCACCTGAAAAAAGGGAGCTGATTCTAGGTTTACCCCTCCCTGCATTCTATCTTTAAAGAAAAATATTGACGAAAACCATGCTGGACATCTGAATAACTGTCAACATATAGCGAATTTCGATATTATTATTTACATACTTAATGTCGTGATCGTGTATATCTAGTAAGACCTTTACGTGCATACTAATTATTAGTTCACGGTCTAGTCTTCAGTACGAAAATTTGCATTATTCTGCGAAATTGAGTTGCAAATATGAGCAAACAGAAAGTAAAATAACAAAATTAACACTAAATTATTAAGTGTAAATGGGTATAGAAAAATGTACACATAAAGTTAGAAACGTATAAAAAATATACTAATACTACTATGCAAACATACATATGTATGTATATACATATGTATGTAACGACTTCCAAAAGGTGTAAAGTTATTGTTTAACACAAAGAAATGAGTGCATTGACCTGAATACTGGCAGATGGAGTTAATCGATATCTCGACTAATACGAAACAACGGCTGATAAAATAAAATACCAGAAAGAACGTTAATTGTATTGTATACGCGTAAAAATACTGATAAATAAATACACAATTCTAAAATGTAATGCATTTGCTCAAACAATTATGATAGATAAGATTTCGTACCCTAACTCAATTAGTAGGGTAACTTTTTCAAAAAAATTTTGTTATTTTTATAATACAAATATACAGTGGGGAGCAGTGATGATGACATGGTGATTTTTGTTAAATATTTGCAAAGTTTGTAAAGTTAAAATTTTTTGTTATTTTTTCATAAAAATATGGTTCATGCTTTAACCAAAACCATATAAATCAAACTTTCAAACTTTATGCAGAACTTAGAGTAAACAATTTGTAAATTTAATAATTTTAGTGTAATAAAGTGCAAGATTTAAGCGGCTGCAAAGTCGCGCTTATTTTTAATATTTTTTTTTTTTTTGCTGACGGCAATTGCGGGTATTTTCATATATATAGCAAGTGAATTTATAAAAACTGGCGTTGACTTTTCTTAATTTTCTTTGCAAACAGTCTTGTGCATTTTCTTCTACAAAAATTCATGCTTGTATGCAAAAAAGTGCAAAAAGCCGTCACCAAAAAATAATTCTCAAAAATCAACGCGTTTTTGCAGCCGCTTAAAACTTGCACATCATTTTACTAAAATATTAAACGAAATTGCATACTCAAAAAAAATCTAAATATCTGTTTAAAAGATTAGAAAATAACAAAAGAAATTTAACTTTAAAAACCTTGCAAATATTTAACAAAAATCACCTTGTACTCTTCACTACTCCCCACTGTAAGTATCTACATAGCTTTAGCGTATCAATTTTATAGGCATTTTTTTATTATTATTTTTGTTAATTAATGCTTTGTAGTGTTCATTGCTAAAATGCAAATGGTGTCGTCGACTCAACTATGATCGACTCAGTATGTACATATATTTGAACAGTTAAATTCTTAATTTCGCACAGACTGCATACTAACAAGATTTCTTTGAAACAAATTTGCGACGGTATTAGGCTAATTGCCGATGGAGTCTTTAAAATGAGTTAGGCTGCGTTTCACCAAACCCATTAAGTGGAAATTAATTTTATTTTAACTTTTAATTAATTCTCAATTAAACTTTTTCATTTTCAAGATGCTCTATATTTAACTGAGTAAAAATATGGCAGCACCGTGCTAAAAGTGGTAGGTAAAGCAGAGCTAGTATAAGAGTAAACAGCTGATACACAATATTGTGTTGTATGCATGTATATTTAGTGTTGTTATCCCGATTTAATTTTTATTTAAGTGAAGAGCATAGGACACTTGCAGCCAATTTCACAAAAGCAATTTAAGTGAAAAATGATTTTTATTTTTTGAATTTTTATGGAAATTGACAGAAAATAAAATCACTTTCCATAAGTTGCTGGTGAAACCTGCAGTTAAATTAAAATTAAAAACTAATTAAAATTTATTGGTGAAACCAACAATTCGAAAATTAGAATAATTTTCACTTAAATGAATCTGGTGAAACGCAGCCATAGTAATGTTGAGTCAAGTATTCCGTATATTATTCATACGTTACTTTTGAAGTATTTAGTATGCATGTATGTACATACAAGCATTTATGATTTTTTATAGAAATCTGTTTTCCGCCTTAATGTCAATGGCCATGAAAATATTCTAGACACATGAAAATCTGTTTTTGTTGACGAATGCAGCATGCTTATTGATTTTCTCTGCTGATCTAATGAGATCTTCATAGCAGGTTTTTGACACAGATGCAAGTACATATACATACATATTCATGACAATATGCATGGGTTTACAGCAGCAATCATATCATAAGTAACAGCAATTTAATGTGACATTTGACAATAATATATTTCATAATTAGTTAAGTTGAAGAAATATGTCCAGTCCAGCCCATCTGTTATGTTAGGTAAAAAATTTTAGCACATAAGAATTGAGTTTTTTTAAATTTTAGTCTATTTCAATTTGTTTAATAACTTTACTCAAACAAAATCATTTTTTGATCAGAATAGGTTAGCTTAGGTGGTAGCCCCGAGAGAGACTTACTTAGATATCAATTAATTTGTCGATTTTGTTACCACATTGTAGAAATTTATGGAACGGTGACTGGTGTGAAGTAACCAAAAGCGCTGGGTGCTCAAAATAAAGTTCCGCCATCAGCTGATGTCAACCCTAAAGGGTTTCTCGGGAATTTTGATGAAATACGAGCCGTGTGTAAACCTCAGTTTAGCGAAAGCCGGGCAGCTGATAAGTAAGTGCTGAGATGAGTCCATCTCGTTCCCCAAACAGCTGCGAAAGTAGGGTTCCGTGAAATTATTAAGTCACGCCGTATGTGTTCCTAAGGGCCAGTTACCGATCAGTACATCAGTAAAAATCTAGAGCTAGCGCTAAAATTAAACTAAGGTACTAAAATAATTTATAGTCTAAGCATTATTATTGTTTAAGGAACAAATCTGGCTGAAAACTTCAAAGAACTACATCTTCTAAATGGACGACCTGGTCTACCCAGAGTATGGCAAAATTGCGTCGCGTTTGTAAAGTTTTTGTTTGTGTCTTAAGAAGCTTTACCCAAAAGACAATAACCTAAATACCTTGGAAGCAGGAGAAGTCTGAAAAGGCATAGGTATTGATATCGCGATCGGTCTGAAGATAACGGTAGGAGCAGTCAAAATTACGTTGAGGTCATGGAAATAAACAAGTAATTTTTAGCAAAAAAAAAACCGACTTAAAAAAAATATATATATATCTATATATTTCATGATCCAATGATCGGATCTAAACCAAATTAGTATGGGACCACCTCTGAGACACTACCTTTCCGTTGAAATCGGTTGACGTGGTGCAAAGTTATGCGGTAACATACATAAAAAAAAAAAAAAAATAAAAAAAGATTCCGACGAACTGATAACCTCCTCCTTTTTTGGAAGTCGGTTAAAAAAGGAAGTGATAAACGAGCGCTACATAAAGTAGGATAACTACGAACGAGCTCCTCACCAAATATATGACCGCCACTGTTCGTGTGTACATCTATGCAGAATGCGGAATGCAGCGGGGCTTTTCTTATGATGTAAAAGCCGAAGTAAGATACACAGGCTACTTGTTCCACAAGAACAGACAATCGGGCATTCCTTCGACACAGCGGCCATCATAGGCCAGCACTGACAAATGGCAGTGCCAACGATATGAAAGCATTGAACATTGGATGATGGAATTTGAAATTCATGACACGTCAAAATGTCATTATGCGTGTTGCGGCAGTCCATCACGCAGAACTAAAGCGCGATTCGCAAATACTTGTATACAGACACTTGCAATGTTGGCAAGACCAGGCGCAAATGCAATTGGTACTTACATATTTATTTTTTACGAAAATAGCTGAGTAAGCACAAAAACGTAATTACATATATACATATGTATTTATGTGGTATGTATATATTTTGCAATAAAATTTATTAACCAGCACCAAGACTAGACTTGGTAAATGAACAAAAACTTGTGACAGGAACGGAGCTTGTATGTAGAATATGGGGACAAGCGAGAGACCCCACGTCAGCGAATAGCAAAAAAAAAACAAGCATTGAAAGAACATTAAAAAGCAGGGAAGGCTACAAAAACGAAACAACAAATATATAAGCCAACGCATTGCACTGCAATTCGAATGAAATTCAATTGACTTCCCTAAACAGAAAATTGACAGTTGCAATGGAACTTACTAAAAATAGCAACAAAAAAAAAATACTTTGCAAAAACGCAAACCAAAAACAACAACAAATGTGACTAAATAATTACGTCTGCTTAAAGGGTTGGAATTCTGCGGCTACTGGGTGTTGTGGCACACGCGGAAATTCCGCAGGCAGTGAGCGTGTCTGTGCCGCCGCTTGCAATTGTTTGCATCTACCAGCAAAGGCCGATGCAGCGGCGCAACGCTTTTAGTAAGTGGAGCTCTTTAAATTAATTGTAATTGTGAGTGATTTATATGCATATTGATGTATAGAAAAAAATATATTTATATATAGCCGTATATTTTTAGTTTTAAGTGATTGCAAAGAAAACATAATATAAGGGGAGAGTATCAGCTGGCAAGATACATTAATGGGGGACCCCCTCAAAGCAAGAAACAAAATGCAATAAATCTTGAGAAAAATGCACTTACGTACATAGATACTTGTGCAGATAGTTTTTTCAGGGAAAAAAATTCTAATCACGGCACGCAACGAATACATAATTTGAAATATTTTTTTGAAAAATAAAGATTACCAATTTTCCATTCTAATTTGACTCTAAAATTTTCATACAGCTCACAAAAATTTCAAGCTCCGAACGTTGAAGTGCTTTCTTAGCAAATACTCTCTGCGCTTAATTACTGCATTGTATTTTAATTTTGAAATCAAACAAAATAGCCCACCACAAATCACTGTCTGCAAATGGGCTTAATGAGGCTTTTCCTCTCATTTGCCTACAGATTTGAAATAAATTTAAACCACGGCATAGTTTAAACAGTCATATTTGACTGTGGACCAGTTTACAGTGCACCAACAAATATTTATGTATACATTAGAGTAAGCAAACAATAGAAGAAAATGCAAGTGCACTGAATATGGATTTATGTATGTGCATACATTTGTGCATAAGTATCTGCATAAAGGGCCATTACACTCAGAAATGAAATGAATTAATAATAGGCCTCGACACACAACAATAAAATCCAAATACGATAAGCGGAAAGAGAATCTCTAACCGAGGACGTATGTATGTACATATGTACATATGTAATTGCTTTTTGCTTACACATTAACCAAGTTCTATTTAGCTGAGTATCGGTAGTTTTTCCTCGTGATAATAGGGTTCTTCACACCGAGCTTGGTACTCGGTAACCCGGTGTTTGGTCATTTTTCCCCATGTATTTTGTTTTTCCCATGTATAATTTTGATATTTCCGGTATGAAGGACTTAACCTGTCTATTCCGCATTTCCCCAATCCTGTTACTATTCCTTCCTCATTCAAGTATGTATGATAATTCCGCCTAACGCAGTTCAATGGTAGGTGAAGGGTCAAAAACGACAAATATTGAATTAATACCCCTTCGAAGAAAACTGGCGATATGTAGACTCGAGTTTATAGGGTCGATATTTGGCCTACTTTAAAAATACCTTCAAAACAATATTAACAAACCAAAATTCATAAAAATAAAAGACTTTAAATGGCTTATAAATCTAAAAAATTTTATGAAAATTTCACTTTATAAATCTCTTTAAATTTATTTTATTTTATTTTTCAGGAATAAGGCCATACTTTGAAGGCGCAGCGAAGCATGCCGGATTTTTGATAATAAGTATGTTGTAAATTCTTTCTTCAATAACTTTTGTTTTTTTTTCGGCTTTTGGATAAATAACAACCTTTCAAAAAGATTGCCTGGTAAAGTTTTCTCCAACACTTTACATTTTGTACCAATTTTTTAATATTTCATTTCCTTTCAATATTTTTAGTTTTTACTCTTTAGATAGGTGACAACTCAATTCAAAATATTTCTGAATCAAAGACTTCTCGTTTGATACCAATATCGTATTATTTAGTTTATCTTATCAATTTAATTGAATTAAATTTTTAAAATAGGTGGCAACACGCTTCAAAAATATCTTCCTCTACAAACTTTCTTAAACCTCTTTAGTTTTATATCCATATTGTATTACTACAACAAGTGGCAACCCTCCTCAAAAATATCTTCGGCTGCAAGCCTTCTTGCACCTCTTTAGTTTATGTGGATAGACCACTGGCTTTGTAGGTCGCTGGTTCATATCGCAGTGATCGCGATGAAGAAGGCTGATGAGAAGATGTGGTGATCTCCGAAATAGCAGCTATAAATTCTACCTTTGTGTAAATTATTGTTGTTTCCCCCACAATTTTTTCATTAAAAACGGCCTCAAGCTCAATAAAACTGTTGAACACTCCTCAAAAATATGTTCGGCTGTTAGCCTTCTTAAAGCATAGACAGACGGCAACGTTGATCCGGATCAAATTTCAAATTGCAAATTTCAATTTTTGGAATAACTCGAAAACCGGTTTTAGAAAAAAACGAATAAACGAACACCCTAATACATTTAAATCCATTGTTTTAAATGCATCTCAATTTGTCACGATCCCATCGTGAACAATATTCCTGTATGTATGTAAGTATGTATGAATGCATGCGTGATTATTTTGTTGTTCTTATATAAATGTGATTATAGATAAGTTGTCCTCAAATATACATATGTACATACATATATATATATATATATATATATATATATATATATATATATATATATATATATATATAAATATGTATATACATAAGTAGATCGCGTCGAAGGCGCATCAAAGATTTCTCATCTTCTAGTAATACAAATCACTGATACTAAGTGGAACAATCAGGATTTATTATCAACTTTATTAAGGAAATTTTAATTTGCTACGCTCAGTCGAAAAATATACACATTATTGATAACAGTAAAACACGCATGGTCAGCTATCGCAAAAGAAAACAGGAAAAAAATAATATTAAGATAGATATTATTTGTAATAACTAGATAAACAACTCTGTGGCACCCAAAACAACATACGACTTATCGTTAACGATAAGAACTGTACCGAATAAACACAAAACGACCAAGGAATAATGGAAGAAAAACTGCAAAAGAATTGATTTTTTATAGTTGTTGGCTTTTGACTGACAGTAGGTACTATATTATTTGAAACAGCATTGCTAAACTTTCAGTGGAAAGTTGTGGGGCGAAATGTTACAAAAGTAATTTATCAGTAATTAATTCATTCTATTTATTTAGGTACTATTGTGTGCCCTGCAAGTCAGAACATACCATAAGGCCTCTATACAGCTCTCAAGAAAAGCAAAAACTCCATATAAAATGACGTACAAGAAATGGCTAAGAAATTTTCTTGAGTCAAATTTCCTTAAGGCAGTACGCAGTTCTTAAGAAATTTACTACGCTTTCTACTACGGTTTTCTAAAGTTTTTTGTGAAAAAAGAGCACAAGGCAACCCGGGTTTGCAACAGAAATATATGCCCGTTCCATTATTTCTTGAGGAAAGAGTGAGGCAACAGGCTGTGAAGTATCAAAAATGTCAAAATTCCTTGGACACACGCGAAATAATAGCAATTTTTTCTTGACCGTTTTCTTGAGAGCTGCATACAGGGCTATACCATACAAAATCGCATGCATATTGCATATGTATGCATGTGCATTAGAGTGCCCATAGAAAATGTTTTTTTTTTTTGGAAATTTCATGACCCTTTGAATTTTGAATTGATGAATTCCTTAGCCAAACTGCTAAAAAAAAATCTGAAAGTCCATAACAATAAAGTACATAAACAATATATGTAAATTCAAGGCCGTATTTAAGAAAAGTCGCCTAACTTCGACCATTTATATGCGATTGTAATAAATCAGCTATCAATTTATTTAAAAATAGATTTAATTTTAGATAGTACTACATATTTTGAAATTGTGGAAATTATCGATGGTCAAAATTTAAAAAAATAAGAGAAATATGGGTTATTTTTATTTTATCCGATAAAAATCCCAACAAGCCAAGTCCGACAATAGATTATTATATACCATTTTAAAGGCCTGTATATTCTCTTCTCAGATCATATTCGATCTTTGAAATCGAATCAAAAATAGTCATTCAAAAACTCATAAATCTACAAAATCGTATTTTCTGACCTAAATCGACAGCTCGCGACCTCTAAGTGACCTTCAAAAAATCTATAAAAATATGTAATAATATTTCTCATAAAAACGAATAAAATTAGGGGGTAGGGTCTTGAAATTAAAAAAAAAAAATATATTTTCGATGGGCACCCTAATGTGCATATGTCTGTATTTATATGTACTTGCAGCGGTCAGACCGATTAAGAAATCACTGGATATAGAATAAAATCGCCGCCTGTTCGTAAACAAGCCACTACTTTCATTTTCAAAGTCTACAGATATGAATAGTAAATGCATTTATGCACACATATGCGGCCAGATGAAACTGCATAAGTACATACATTCATACACATATGTATGTATGACTACATACATTCATACACATATGTATGTATGACTTCGCATTTAGTTAAGCCAACATACAGTAGTCTGTATGTGCATTCCAGCTCAGAGTATCTACTAGGTAGAAGATTTATTTATTTTTTCACTTTCCATTGTTGAGTGCGAATATTCAACATACAACTTTCTGGGCACATTTGATTGAGGGTTTTGTACATAAATATTCATTTCCCGAAATTATATTCTTTAGAGGAGATGAAAACCTAGTATCATAGAATTCGTATAGGCCAGATACAACAAAAACTATGCTCCAAATGCTTAAGAAAGTCAAGACCCTGTGGTATGAATTCTTGGAACAGGTTGTTCTGCATTTTGTCCATTCGAATATTGAATTTTGAGTAACTTTGGTCGCTTTTGTTGTGCAACCTCATATTGAAAAAGTGCCTTGCGAGTCATTACAAATGGCAGTTAGACTGTTAAAATGTTATAAAAAAATTTTAACAGTAAACTATACTAGGGGTCACCGAGGATGAAAATCATCTACGAACCAAGAAAAAGCGTAAGTCATATTGGCAGAGGGAAGTTGGCACGGAAGTCAATACTACTCAAATTAAAAAAAGTAAAGAAGAAAACGAACTTTATGCTAGGTGTTGTATGTCCCCCTCTTAAATGCAGGAAAATGTTTTTAATTGAAAAACGGAAGCATTTGACCTACCAAATCGGTTCGATTGGAACTGCAACAAACTGACTGGAAATCCATTTTTTTTTTAAGTAGACATACATGTTTTTACAACTGCTTCGGATTCGGAGTTTGTTTAAAACGTTTTTCTCGGGGGTGCCTTTTTCAGCCACTAAATTACCTTCGAACTTCAACTCGTCCTGGACTTCTAAAATGGATGAAAATGTTTTTCTTGGAAAACGAAAAAATATGAATCACCAAGTCGGGGATACTCTATCTCTTAATCGTATTACCGGCATCCGGTTTCGCCCGGATGTGGGTTAAACTGACCAGAAGCCCATTATTTTTAATAGGACCTACATTTTTTTACCACAGATTCGGATTCTCCAGACAAAAGCCGTTTTGTTCTCCTTCACGAACGGTATTTCTTTGATATATTTTACCTACTCCATATAAAAATATTTGTTCCCGCTCAGGTTATTCGATAATCAACATGAAAAAAGTTTGAACAAAGAAACAATTAAAACAGGCGTAACTGTTTGTGGACCACCTTAACTTAAGCGTGGCTTTATATTTTAATATTGTGCCTCCGAATTTTCCAGAAATGCACTGCAGTTAAGAAGCGCAAGAAGTTATTGATCGAATGACATAAGAAATAACTTAATAAAAACAATTATTTTGTGTTTTAAGTGAATTTATCATTGCACCATGGTAATTAAGGCTAAATATTTCCGGAATACCACCCAGTTTTTTATTAAAAAAAAAACACTAAAAATAAGATAATTACCAATGTCTGTTTATTGCTTCAGGGGTTTCAATGATTTCCTTGATTTTATAGTTTCATGAAATAAGACTCTTCGAAAAAAAAACACAAAAAATTTGAAATATTTCTAGAATGTCACTTTTAGGAGGAAAATAATTTTTTATTGAAATAGCTTTTTCTACAAAAGTGTTCAAATGGCATATGTATATGGGAAGTTGTTGCCGAAGAAATATTAAACAAAAAGCCTGCCTCCCAAGAGAAACTCCACGTTAATGTCATGAAGAAGGTGGAAAAAGCTCCAACATTAGCTTATCCTGAAAAATGCGTTTGAAAGTGATATGCAAATGTTTAAAAAGCATGCATTTAATATTAAAAATCAGTACAATACTTATTGGTTAGTACACTTTTTTCTAACAGTCTCTAAAACTTATTTATTCCTGCAATGCAAAAATAAAAAAAAAATATCTTTGAAGAGCCTGAAAGCAGTTTCGTATTCTGCACAAATTGTCACGTCAGTAAACGATTTCAGAGGATAAATTTAGCAATCTTAAAAAAAAAATATAAAAAATACCTGTCATGTACACTTAAAATATATAACTAACAATCCTCAAAATGGCACTTAAGATATTCTTTTATCCAGGTGACGATATCGAAATGCAAATATATCGTGTAAAGACCAATTAAATTTGCTTCTGTACTAAATACGAAGTAGATATGTTTCTATTTTCATCTGACACACACGATAGAATTATCAGTGTTTGGTTTATTTATTTTTCAAAGAACTTTCTTTAATTTTAAGAAGAAAAATCACTACAACCTGAAATAAATTAATAAAATTACATGCAGAGAGAATACTTTCTATAACCGCGTTAGTACGAAACTGTAAACGGATTTTCCAATAGGGAATTAGCTAAAAACGTTGGTGCCTAACTTCAATTATTTGTTCGCCAATTATAATCATACTTCGGTAAGAAATAGTCACATATATAGATATGTAAGTAAGTATGTGGCACTAGTGTATCTAAAATTTAGATTCTAAATTTAAGTGTTTATGCTATCGTATACACATTGAATACTTGAAGATGCAGACGAGTGTTTCTCCACACATGCATATGTATTTCATGCACATTTGTATTTATTTGCATGTTTCTATGTGCACACATAAATATTTACATATGTACATACATATATGAAGAAATATGCACATCCATTTATTTAGAATAAATAAAAGTCTTCTCTGGCTGTTCGAGTCGCTAAAATTTTCACATTTTCTTACGTCCCTTTGGTGCTTAGTGTCGGCCTGCCTGCCGCCCAGCGGGTGCGTGTTGATTGGTATTAAGTGCTCCAGTGCAGATTAGCATTGCAGTGAATTTGATTTTATCTGAACTGCAGCAAGCAGGAAAATGTGTAAACAGGCCGACATGCGTACGCTTGGCATTTCAAAATATTTATGTATGCACACATAAAAATGTGTACATTATTATGTACATATGTACATGCATACGTATTGTGTTTGTTTATTTGTGTATTTATCTTTTTGTTGGCTCTTCGACATTTGTTTTGTAAAAATAAATGAGTGCAAAGTCTATTTATAGCCCAACTGGTGGCTGAGGCGCAGATTTTCTTGCTGCAAGTAATAGGGAAAGTAAGTGGAAGAAAAAATATGGAATTTTCAATTTGAAAAATTCTATTGAAATTAATCCGTAGTAAGTCCTTTTTTATGTCCGTACTATCCGTAATATAAACATATGAATATGAATATATAATTTTCATAAAACTTCAAGCTTCATAAATCATCATTGAGCTCCGCAAAGTTTTTGGTTTAATTTTTTAACTTAATATTTAACTTACATATTTGATTACATCTATTTATCTATATACATATATAATACGAGAAGGGATTTTTTGCCCAGGCCATCAGATCTGCACCGGTAGTTGGATTTTCAAAAATGAGATCTCAAATTAAAGAGCTGGGACTATATATGTGCAATGAGGTTTTACTTTTTCGAGTTGCCACCTGTTAAATATTTAAACTCAAATTATTTATTGATCAATGCCCTCAGATCCGCGCCATTCGTTTAATTTTCAAAAGTGAGGTGTCAAATGAAGGGACTGAGGCTGCAGATGTTCAGTAAGGTTTTACTTTTTAGAAAAGAGTTGCCACTTCTTAAGAAATTAAGCTCAAATTAATTAAACTATTAAATCGATTGTTACAATAGATATGGATTTAAAAGGCTTTATATCTTAAAAAATATTCAGTTCAATTTAAGGAATTAGGTAAGTGAATAAGGTATCACCATATGGGTGATGGTAGTAGTTTGAAAATATTTTAAAGAGGGTTGCCGCCTATTTGAGAAGTCGAATGAAATTATTTTATACCAAAGTTATATGAAATATTAAAAATGGGTGTCATGTGAAAGAATTTAAAGAAATCTTCAGTTTGACAATTTAGAATATTTTGATGTGTTTGAGGGTTGCCACCAGTTTAAAGGGTTAAATTCGAATTATTAATTAAGTTAAATGAATTATTAAAACATGGGTATCAATGGAAACGTGTTTAAAATCCTTTATTTCTGAACTATATTTAGGAGGTTTGCCACGAATTTAAAAAGTAAAATTCAACTTAATGCATCAGTTACTTGAAAAATGTATAACAATATCAGACGAAAAATATATTTAAGGAGATTTTAGTTCGAAAATAATTTTGAAGAAGGTTGCCGCCCGTTTTGAAAGTCGAACTTAGTTTAATTATACACAAGTTATGTATGTACATGAAATTCTAAATTATTTGTAACAAACGAACGATCGTTAAGAAATATTTAGTTTGAACATTTAGAATTTTTTATTCAAATGAAAACCGACACCTTGCGAGACCTCTCATCACTTAGAAATAGTTTAGATGAATTATTAGGAATATTTCTTGAGGTTTTTAAATAGGGTTTCACCTTTGTAAAAAAGCTAAGTTCAATTTTTTGTTCAATGTTTAATTTTCCAATAAATTAAAATTACCGTCTTTTTAAATACAGTACTTTTGTATGAGTAAGCGTTTTCCACATTTAGGAAAATTCAATTTCAATTATCGGCACTCAAATGTAATAAACAATAACAAAAAAGAAAACTTTAATTGCATACATCCACTTTTAGTTGCATTCAATTAAATCGTCGATCATTTCTCCACACGTCTGTCCGCTTAGCTGCACTGTCTTAACAAAGGAAGCAAGAAGTCAAGTGAACCACCTCGTTGTATTGGAGTGCAATCGCATAAATGCATACAAACATATAAGTGTACATACATACATGCATATATACACACATAGTACATAGTAAGAATGTATCTCCCGCCATTGCCCAATGTTAATGTAATCCCGCAATAGAGTGAGGCGCTTGGTAGTGGCAACAAACTACTAAATTATACCATAAACTTGTAGGTTGAGTACAAAAAACAAGTTTTAAAACTTGACCAACAAAGAAATAACACAAAAAAAAACAGTATACAAACACTAGCAGAACAAAAAAAGAAATAAACGAAAGCAACAACAAATAGAGCGTAAACAAGATCAGCTGTAATTATGAGTTTCCAACTGCAACGAAGGTTGTCCGTCCCAAAGAACCCAAAAACAGGCGAGGCTCATTAACAAGATTTTAGCCGAGCATATTCCAAAGAGTTGGTCATGAAAAGAAGAGAGAGGGGAGATTACTTCTCACTCAATGCAATAAAATGCAACAGCCAGAAGGCAATAAGCAGGGATTGCCTGAGTATTTAACAAAAAAGCACTCAAGCGCATAAATATATAGAGGGAGAGAAAAAAAATTAATGAATTGTTAGTATTACGTTAGATCTCTTTTCATTGTAGTTCAGAAGTTCAATCATGTATGTACAATACATGTACAGAGGGTTGCCTGATGGAAAACTGTATGAAAACTTGAGAAAAAACATTTGGAGATATTTACTTTAACCTTTTGGTTTATTTTACTCCCAAGAAATCTTCGAATTTTTCATGTTTAGCTCTTTTTTTGCTTGTTAGAAGCCACAATTAATAGTGGAAAATATACCCTATACTACAAATACAAATTCTGCTTATCCTGAGTTTCGCCCAAAATAAAATTCAACCATAAATTTGTATTCCGCCCATAGTAAATACATGGAAACCAAAAGTAAAAAGTGGACCGGCTCGGGGAAAACGAAACTCATGATAAGGCTGATTTAATATAGCGAGTAATCCGATACAATTCTGATCGAATACAGTGAAAAGACTAAATTCTTCAAAAAAATTACTATATAATAGATATTTCATGCAAAGGTTGACAGTTATGCGTCAGAAAAGTGGCGAAAATAATTTGGTTGAGTGTCTTTTGCGATGCTGATGCACAGGCTATCCTGAGAAGTCGAAATCTTTTAGGAAGCCCGAAAGTACTTAGCTCAACGTCCGGATTTTTACATCGAAAAAACAACTTGAAGATAAAGGGATTCTATTGGATAAGCCTTACTGGCGGTCGGTGATGTGCTTAAGAGAAAGTTTATTGACAATATGCAGACCGAAAACTCTGGAGACAGCTTTTAATAGGTAAGCCTGCGCTGAGCTTCAGCCACACTTCGGCCGCACACCGAAAGCAAAACTTCTCTCCATTAAACGACAATGCCAACTGAACTCACAATTCATTTTATAATGACACATTAATGCTTTCATATTTTATTCATATCCCAAAAATTAAAATATCAAATTCATATCGCCCACTTGCTGAAAGAGTGTCTTAATTCAAAAAAATCAAAAAATTGGGGTTAAGTATTTACTTAGAAATTACCACCTTTTTCTATGTTGTGAAAAAATTTCATAGCTGTATCAATTAAGAATAACTCAATACAAGAAAATGTGTCTTCATTTTTACTATTGGCGCGTACACTCAGAAAAAACTCTGCTACATTATGAGATTTCAATTTCATAGTACTGTTTTTTTATTTTGACAGTTTTATTGGCGTGGCTGACCAAAAAAATAATTTTGATTCGTTGAAAAACCCGACATTTTCGATATTAAAAATCAAATTAAAATTAAAGATGCTGAAAACTTTTTATTTTCCTCCGATAAATCACTGTTGCATAAATCTATAATTAAAAATTAGCATGTCGCACCAGCTTAAAAAGAAGTGTCCTTGTCTTAATTAGAAAAAAACCGCCTAAAGATAGTTTATTAGAGGAAGTTGACTATTTAAGTCTTCAGCACCGGTGTTCAGAAATTTTGTATCATTATCAAAGAAAGATTCCTTTTATATTTAAGCAAAATATGAACTTTTCGCTAATATGTATTTTTAAAGAAGTAATTTGCTTTTCTCTCAAGCTATTAACAATTTTTTCTTTCTACCTATGTAAGCAAATTTCACGTGTTTTCGGTCGAAAATGGTGGTTCAACTATCTTAGAGAATGAATTATCTTCAGTTTTGTATGAAGAACAAGATTACATCGCGAAATTGTATTTAAATGAAAACTTAAAAAAATATATCAAAAAAAAGTAAAAATAACCACTCATACTCACATACCCGTAGTTGCGTATGTAACGTATACGCCCAGTAGCACCATACGCAGTAATGTAACATGTTTACTAGCACGCCGTAACTTAAAAGCGATATATTATTTAAAAGTAATTAAGTATTGGCGTTTAAGATTTTTACATAGTATTCCTTACGCACATATATGTAAATATATTTTTTTCTTCATGTAAATATGTATGTATATGTATAACAATTTTAGATTGAATTTGGCTAGAACAACATTTTCATCGTTTAATGCTGACATTTTGAAATATCTTAAACTTTTAAAATTAAAAATATCGTAAAATATCGACGGATATTCGCCTAAATAAACGTTTTAAGGCTAAAATTGATCAAATACTTGATTTATTTTTTATTGAACTTGTTTCTGGAACTGCATTGATTAAAATAAATGCAAGAAGAATGCTTAAGCGTTTTTTTCCTGCCGAAAGAAGGGAGTGACTCTAAAAAAACAGCTCGTGATATTTGCTCATATGCGCACGGATTTTTAGTGAACCGAATTTTATTCCGTTGATGCTCAAAAATGCGCGTTTGATACTTAAACTTAAACTAATGCAGATATTCAGTGTAAAAGCTCAGTTAGTCTAGACTTCATGTCCGTAACTTAATATTTTGGCCAACTTGTTATATGAGAAACTGTGTTGGCGGTTAGTTAAAACTTAACTTACCGTAAGCAACTTATGTAAATACCTGTAGATTTTAGATTCTCTTAAGTTACGGTCTACAGAGAATCAGGCTTGCCAGATTTTCGCTTTTTTATTTCTCAAAAATAAATGAACGCAAACATATTTGTTTGCATGAATTTTTTTGATGTGGCATTTTAGGCGGCAAACTGACAAGGAGCTGAAAAAGAAAATGCGAAAACATAATATTTCCGCTTCTGGCTTAAGTTGACGTGTTGAGTAATCCATTGATGATTTCTTACGGTAAGTTAAATTAAGTCTAGAGCAGCGTTGGGCAGAGAGAGCTTTTACTCTACTCGCGCCTATACAAAATGTATAGAAAGTTTAAGAGTTTCGCCCGCGGGCAAGGCAGTGCCCATCAGTGGTCTAGAATCTAGACTAACTGAGCCTTAAGTCAGTCTCTCAAATATTGAGACTCTAAATTAGTGATTTGTGACTTGAGGAGACGATTTGGGTATACACTAAGAAAGTCACAAATTGTTCAACACAAATATGTGGTGAAAACAGCGAGGAACGGCATGTTACATATGGAGATGAATAACTGTGTAAGTCGCGCTGCTTCAGTAGTCAATATGGCCGACTGAGAAAAATACTGACGAGTCATTCGAGAGATCCAAGGTTCGAAGCCCCGAAAAGTCTCTATTAGTGACTAGAGACTGCTAGCAGATGCGAATTCGCTGAGTTCTGAACGTTGCGCGACGTTACTTTTGGATTGTTTAAACATGATAACACGTATCCTGTCTTTAAAGAAACAGTAGGCAAGCTTGGCACATTTGGCATCCATGTCAATGTTTACTATTAATTATTTCGCAAAATTATAGCACTTCGTTTTACTTGGAATCAGCATTAATATTTAAAATGACTTTCCAAGAAATTCAACTGAAAATCGCAAGTATAAAAATATCTAAAATGCATGCATATACAGAAAAGCTGGTATGGCAACGCCCCGGGCAAATGACCAAAGAAGAGCGTATCAATGTGACTCACGAATCATGAGTACGAGTCCAACGCGCACGCTCAGCGCGACTTGCCTTGCTCAAGAAAGAGCGCGTCGCCACTTGAGTTTTGTTGAGTGGAAAATGTTCCCAGTGATCATTGAATACTACAAATCTAGCTTTTTCAGATGGTGTTCGACTTTTGTGAAACGCAGTTGGATTTGTTGGATAAATATTGAATCAAACAGTTACGTGCGCGTGCGGCTCATTGGTAGTGACTTAATTTTGTTAAAATTTCTACATATGTAAATGGTCAAAGATCCAGCACATAAAAACAAAACAGATAAAATAATTAATACGGAGATTTAAACACAGGCGTAAGCTAAGTTAGCAGCATTTACTAAGTATGTATGCACATGCATACATACATATGTGAAAGGCAAAGAATTAAGCAAAGTTAATTCTTGTAGACTGAACAACAAAAGAATCAATTAGCGTAAATTAGAGCTAGAAAAAATATATAAAAAGCGAGCGGAAGTTAAAGTTACTAGTGCAAGAAGTCTTTAAAATAATATTAGTGTATGGAAAAGTGTGTGCCGACGAAGTGAAAGCTTTAATAAAACATGAAAATGTAAAAATCTTTTGCGCTGCTGCTTACGATTACTGATTGAGCATTAAAGTTTTTGTTGTGCTAAATAAATGAAAAATTGTATGCAGCAAAGCAAAAAAAAATTAATAAAAAACCTGGCGGGGCTTCGTAAATTGATGTGAAGAAAATGCTTGAGTGAAAAAGTTAAAGATCATAAAAAAATAATTTCATGTTTTTACGGCTTCAAAATTAAAAACGAAATAAAAACGTGTGAAATAGAAATTATAAAAATACAATTTCAATTACACAGGCAAAAACCTTAGTTGGGTTTACAATAATGCAAGCGAGCGCCAAGAAAAGCAACAAAAATGTGCGATAGTTCAGGCAGTAAATGGGCAATTGAAATTGAAAAAGTACAGGCATTAA
>NW_023458556.1:44069107-44089418 GCF_013731165.1 Rhagoletis pomonella | reverse complement strand
ATATTTTGAAATGCCAAGCGTACGCATGTCGGCCTGTTTACACATTTTCCTGCTTGCTGCAGTTCAGATAAAATCAAATTCACTGCAATGCTAATCTGCACTGGAGCACTTAATACCAATCAACACGCACCCGCTGGGCGGCAGGCAGGCCGACACTAAGCACCAAAGGGACGTAAGAAAATGTGAAAATTTTAGCGACTCGAACAGCCAGAGAAGACTTTTATTTATTCTAAATAAATGGATGTGCATATTTCTTCATATATGTATGTACATATGTAAATATTTATGTGTGCACATAAAAATATGCAAATAAATACAAATGTGCATGAAATATGCATGTGTGGAGAAACACTCGTCTGCATCTTCAAGTATTCAATGTGTGTACGATAGCATAAACACTTAAATTTAGAATCTAAATTTTAGATACACTAGTGCCACATACTTACTTACATATCTACATATGTGACTATTTCTTACCGAAGTATGATTATAATTGGCGAACAAATAATTGAAGTTAGGCACCAACGTTTTTAGCCAATTCCCTATTGGAAAATCCATTTACAATTTCGTACTAACGCGGTTATAGAAAGTATTCTCTCTGCATGTCATTTTATTAATTTGTTTCAAGTTTCTAGTGATTTTTCTTCTTAAAATTAAATAAAGTTCTTTGAAAAATAAATAAACCAACAAACACTGATAATTCTATCGCGTGTGTCAGATGAAAATAGAAACATATCTACATACTTCGAATTTAGTACAGAAGCAAATTTAATTGGTCTTTGCACGATATATTTGCATTTCGATATCGTCACCTGGATAAAAGAATATCTTAAGTGCCATTTTGAGGATTGTTAATTATAACTATATTATTAAAATAAGTTATATGGGTATTATGGGTCATTTCCAAAGTGTACATGGCAGGTATTTTTTATATTAAATGCATGCTTTTTAAACATTTGCATATCACTTTCAAACGCATTTTTCAGGATAAGCTAATGTTGAAGCTTTTTCCACCTTCTTCATGACATTAACGTGGAGTTTTTCTTGGGAGGCAGGCTTTTTGTTTAATCTTTCTTCGGCAACAACTTCCCATATATGCCATTTGAACACTTTTGTAGAAAAAGCTATTTCAATAAAAAATTCTTTTCCTCCTAAAAGTGACATTCTAGAAATATTTCACATTTTTTGTTTTTTTTTTTTCGAAGAGTCTTATTTCACGAAACTATAAAATCAAGGAAATCATTGAAACCCCTGAAGCAATAAACGGACATTGGTAATTATCTTATTTTTAGTGTTTTTTTTTTTTTAAATAAAAAACCGGGTGATATTCCGGAAATATTTAGACTTAATTACCAGGGTGCAATGATAAATTCACTTAAAACACAAAATAATTGTTTTTATTAAGTTATTTCTTATGTCATTCGATCAATAACTTCTTGCGCTTCTTAACTGCAGTGCATTTCTGGAATATTCGGAGGCACAATATTAAAATAGAAAGCCACACTTAAGTTAAGGTGGTCCACAAACAGTTACGCCTTTTTTAATTGTTTCTTTGTTTAAAATTTGGCTGAAAAAGGCACCCCCGAGAAAAAAGTTTTAAACAAACTCCGAATCCGAAGCAGTTGTAAAAACATGTATGTCTACTTAAAAAAAATGGATTTCCAGTCAGTTTGTTGCAGTTCCAATCGAACCGATTTGGTAGGTCAAATGCATCCGTTTTTCAATTAAAAAAATTTTCCTGCCTTTAAGAGGGGGACATAGACCACCCAGCATAAAGTACGTTTTCTTCTTTACTTTTTTTAATTTGAGTATTGACTTCCGTGCCAACTTCCCTCTGCCAATATGACTTACGCTTTTTCTTGGTTCGTAGATGATTTTCATCCTCGGTGACCCCTAGTATAGTTTACTGTTAAAAATTTTTTATAACATTTTAACAGTCTAACTGCCATTTGTAATGACCCGCAAGGCACTTTTTCAATATGAGGTTGCACAACAAAAGCGACCAAAGTTACTCAAAATTCAATATTCGAATGGACAAAATGCAGAACAACCTGTTCCAAGAATTCATACCACAGGGTCTTGACTTTCTTAAGCATTTGGAGCATAGTTTTTGTTGTATCTGGCCTATACGAATTCTATGATACTAGGTTTTCATCTCCTCTAAAGAATATAATTTCGGGAAATGGAATATTTATGTACAAAAGCCTCAATCAAATGTGTCCAGAAAGCTGTATGTTGAATATTCGCACTCAACAATGGAAAGTGAAAAAATAAATAAATCTTCTACCTAGTAGATAGTCTGAGCCGGAATGCACATACAGACTACTGTATGTTGGCTTAACTAAATGCGAAGTAATACATACATACATATGTGTATGAATGTATGTACTTATGCAGTTTCATCTGGCCGCATATGTGTGCATAAATGCATTTACTTATTCATATCTGTAGACTTTGAAAATGAAAGTAGTGGCTTGTTTACGAACAGGCGGCGATTTTATTCTACATCCAGTGATTTCTTAATCGGTCTGACCGCTGCAAGTACATATAAATACAGACATATGCACATTAGGGTGCCCATCGAAAATATTTTTTTTTTTTGGAAATTTCAAGACCCTACCCCCTAATTTTATTCGTTTTTATGAGAAATATTATGGCATATTTTTATAGATTTTTTCAAGATCACTTAGAGGTCGCGACCTGTCGATTTAGGTCCGAAAATACGATTTTGTAGATTTATGAGTTTTTGAATGACTATTTTTGATTCGATTTCAAAGATCGAATATGATCTGAGAAGAGAATATACAGGCCTTTAAAATGGTATATAATAATCTATTGTCGGACTTGGCTTGTTGGGATATAATAAAAATAACCCATATTTCTCTTAATTTTTTAAATTTTGACCATCGATAATTTCCACAATTTCAAAATATGTAGTACTATCTAAAATTAAATCTATTTTTAAATAAATTGATAGCTCATTTATTACAATCGCATATAAATGGTCGAAGTTAGGCGACTTTTCTTAAATACGGCCTTGAATTTACATATATTGTTTATGTACTTTATTGTTATGGACTTTCAGATTTTTTAGCAGTTTGGCTAAGGAATTCATCAAATCAAAATTCAAAGGGTCATGACATTTCCAAAAAAAAAAAAAACATTTTCTATGGGCACCCTAATGCACATGCATACATATGCAATATGCATGCGATTTTGTATGGTATGGTATGTTCTGACTTGCAGGGCACACAATAGTACCTAAATAAATAGAATAACCCTGCAGGGAGTGACGTTAGCTTATACCTAACTTTAGTCTGTTTACGCGAACACTAGTGCTAACTATTAACTGTGTATTTTGTTCGAAAAAAGCTAACTACTTTTGTGGGGCGATGGCCGCAAAAAAGTCAGAGGTATCCTCTGCATTACATGTCAACTAACTTGTAACTAACTACTTTTGGACATAAAATATCAATAAGAAAAACAAAATATTTTTTTGTTTTTTTACTTTTTTATTTACCTTATTATTTACTTTATTTTATTACATTTCATATTTGTTTACATATTCTGCTCTGGGTGGCCCCATATTCGAACACCGTCAGACATAACTTCAAAATGATAGTATAAAATTTCGATCTTCCTTTTATTTGTCCTGAATATGAAAAATAATCTGCGAAGTTCAGAAAAAAAGTGTATTGAAAGTAATTTTTGTATGAGGATATTTAATAGAAACTTGTAAAGAAAACCAACTCCCGATTGCGTCTGCATGACTCCTGCACGACTTTACAATTCACTTTAAGTTGGTTTTGCCATAGCTAATTAAAAGTGAGGTATTAATCGAAATCTCGCCAAAAAGCTAACTATAAGTTGGTTAGTTTTAACAATTGATAATTTTTCACTGCAGGGAAATTAATTACTGATAAATTACTTTTGTAACATTTCGCCCCACAACTTTCCACTGAAAGTTTAGCAATGCTGTTTCAAATAATATAGTACCTATTGTCAGTCAAAAGCCAACAACTATAAAAAATCAATTCTTTTGCAGTTTTTCTTCCATTATTCCTTTCGTTGTTTTGTGTTTATTCGGTACAGTTCTTATCGTTAACGATAAGTCGTATGTTGTTTTGGGTGCCACAGAGTTGTTTATCTATTACAAATAATATCTATCTTAATATTATTTTTTTATGTTTTCTTTTGCGATAGCTGACCATGCGTGTTTTACTGTTATCAATAATGTGTATATTTTTCGACTGAGCGTAGCAAATTAAAATTTCCTTAATAAAGTTGATAATAAATCCTGATTGTTCCACTTAGTATCAGTGATTTGTATTACTAGAAGATGAGGAATCTTTGATGCGCCTTCGACGCGATCTACTTATGTATATATATATATATATATATATATATATATGTATGTACATATGTATATTTGAGGACAACTTATCTATAATCACATTTAGGTATATAAGAACAACAAAATAATCACGCATGCATTCATACATACTTACATACATACAGGAATATTGTTCACGATGGGATCGTGACAAATTGAGATGCATTTAAAACAATGGATTTAAATGTATTAGGGTGTTCGTTTATTCGTTTTTTTCTAAAACCGGGTTTCGAGTTATTCCAAAAATTTAAATTTGGAAAAAAACCGGGTCCCACTTTTTAAATTAAGAAAAAACTGGATAAACCGCTTAAGATGGCAGTCATTTAGAAAAGAGCAAAGCAAAATAAGACACATTTTTTGTTTTAGATAAAATGTAAAACAAATAAAAATCAGTGAAAAATTCACGTTTGATCTTGATTTAACTTTTTTAAATACTTCATTGCATTGTTTCTGACTTTGTTGGGTTGATTTGGATTCCGAAGGCCCATGGTTAAATTTCTGGTCCCAGTAAATAAAAAAAAAAAAAGTTTTTCCAAATAGCGGTAGCAGACAATGGCATATCTACGAGTGTACTTCTGCCATAAAAAATCTTCCTCGGAGGTAGAGTAAAGGTGTAAATCTCTCCATTTGTGTTACGACATCAAGAAGCAGTGCGCGAATTGGAGGAGAAACTTGGTCAAACACGTAGAAAACGTTTAAGCACCAAACATTCAAATATCCTAGCGGTTCCCCATAAACTGGAAAAAGCCTTGAAAATTTCGAAAAACTCGGAAACTTTTATTGAGAGGTCAAAACTTGTGTGAAATGAAAAAAAAAACGAATTGTTCGATAAAAAATGCAAAAAACCAAGACTTCATATAGATATCCAAAAAAGTCGGGGGAAACCGCTTTGGAAAAAAGAGTTAATCACCCTAGTATGTATGTATTGTACTCGTTTAGCCGTATAAACATTTAAAGTTCAAATGACCGCAAAGTCTATGAATGATTGTATGTAAATAAAATGAAATGCTGCGTTTTTATGTCTTATCGCAGCTGCTGTTGATAAACTCCATATGCATGGACTCGTATGCATGCAGTAAAATTATCAATGCTTGAAATAGCATGAACAGAGTAAAAAACAATATTTAAGTACTAATGTACACACAAATACATATGTATGTACTAATTATTTTGTACTAAAACTAAAAAAGAACATCCTTAGCAACAGATTCAAAAAAAAGTAATTACCATAATAACGGGGGATACTCACGCTCATTTCTATAGTTTTGATAAAATTTCGGTTGGTACTTTGTAAAACCTAAAACTTCGTACGTTCTTCTTAGCTTTTTATGGCTTATCTAATCTTTGGTTTGATGTTTGTAAGTAGTACAAGAAGAGGAGGAAATAGACAATTGAAAAGTTATTTCAATGTGAACAGAACGTCGAGCGGAGTCAATTTAGCAATACCTGTGTGTCAGTCTGTTTGAGTCCCTCAATTTTAAAGATATAAAGATTTTTTCGATTTGTTCTCTATAAAATACCCATATGGTTAAAAAAAAATAGAGAGTTTCCATCAGCAAAATTTCAGCTTAGGTAAATTGATAAGATGAAGTAAATACTGCAATATGGGCGTCAAAAGAAAGATGTTTAAAAAGCCGGTGTGCCACCTGTTAGAAAATTTTAATTTATGGTTCGTTTCTTCCAAAAAATGTTGCACTTCCCCGGTGCAAAATGTGTTTGATGTTACACTTATCCCTGTAAAAGGGCATGTTTTTGCCTTCTTGTCCTTGTCTAGCCCTCGCATTTCATAACATTGTCGTTTTAAATAACCATCTGATTTTCAGGGTAAAGAATGTGCCTTTTGCCTTAAAAGAGGGCCACATTTGCAGAAACGAACACTAAATTTTCCCACCGTTTGCCTTTATTTTAGAATCGAACACGAAAAGAAAAAGGGGCAATCAAAAGGCGACATTTTTTGGTAGAAACGAAATCACCATTAATTTAATTGATAAGATAAATTAAATATTACATTTTGGGTATCAAACTAAAGAAGTGTAAAAGCATTGACAGGCGGCAGCGTTGATCCGGATCAACTCGTTAATTCGGAATTATCACGGGAATTAACTGCAGTTGATCCGGATTAAGTCCTAGGGTTAATTTCCAAACTTAACTCGGATCAAGGGAATTTTCGATGAGAACACTGACCAAAACTCAGAGAGTGTAGAATACAGAGAATATGCAAATCTAGCATGGACATATACGTTTTCATCGAGAATGCAGTCACCATACTAATTCACATAGGAATTCAATTTAAATTGAATAAGAGCTTATTCGAATTAATACGGTGACTACATTACCGACGACAAGGCTAATTTTGCACTTTATTTGTCTTCTACGCTCCCTGAGCAAACAAATACGCAAACAAAGCAGCCGGTTCCTTCATCCGCGGTAGCCGACTGGCGGGAGCTGCGTACTACAAGCTTGGAGGTCCCATGCTCGATCCTCGGTTAGAGCGATTGCCAAAAAAATGTTGTTTTTATTATTTCTTTTATTTATTTATTTTTAATTTCATTTGACTTATATATTTAATTTTCCTTGATTTCATTCGCGTTTTTTTATTTTACTCCACACTTCTTATTTTATTATTAATAAATTTAAATTTTTAGAGTTTAATTTTACTAAAAAGCCGGAAACGACTAAACACGACATTAAAAAAATATAGAAGTTATAATTGAATGAATAAAAAAAAATTAAATTAATATTCTTCTGGCTGTGGAACTCGAACCTACGACTTCGCTGCTCGTAAATCCGCATTACACTGCCGTCTGTCAAGGCACAATTTTCATCAGATTAACTGCGCCGTTAATCCGGATCAACGTTGCCGTCATATTTTTGAGGAGTGTTGAACAATTTTATTGAGCTTGAGGCCGTTTTTAATGAAAAAATTGTGGGGAAACAACAATAATTTACACAAAGGTAGAACTTATAGCTGCTATTTCGGAGATCACCACATCTCCTCATCAGCCTTCTTCACCGCGATCACTGCGATATGAACCAGCGACCTACAAAGCCAGTGGTCTATCCACACAAACTAAAGAGGTGTAAGAAGGCTTGCAGCCGAAGATATTTTTGAGGAGGGTTGCCACTTGTTGTAGTAATACAATATGGATATAAAACTAAAGAGGTTTAAGAAAGTTTGTAGACGAAGATATTTTTGAAGCATGTTGCCACCTATTTTAAAAATTTAATTCAATTAAATTGATAAGATAAACTAAATAATACGATATTGGTATCAAACGAAAGCTATTTGAAAAGTCTTTGATTCAGTTGTCACCTATCTAAAGAGTAAAAACTAAAAATATTGAAAGGAAATGAAATATTAAAAAATTGGTACCAAATGTAAAGTGTTGGAGAAAGCTTTACCAGGCAATCTTTTTGAAAGGTTGTTATTTATCCAATAGCCAAAAAAAAAAAAAAGTTATTGAAGAAAGAATTTACAACATATTATCAAAAATCCGGCATGCTTCGCTGCGCCTTCAAAGTATGGCCTTATTCCTGAAAAATAAAATAAAATAAATTTAAAGAGATTTATAAAGTGAAATTTTCATAAATTTTTTTAGATTTATAAGACATTTAAATTCTTTTATTTTTATGAATTTTGGTTTGTTACTATTGTTTTGAAGGTATTTTTAAAGTAGGTCAAATATCGACCCTATAAACTCGAGTCTACATATCGCTAGTTTTCTTCGAAGGGGTGTTAATTCAATATTTGTCGTTTTTGACCCTTCACCTACCATTGAACTGCGTTAGTCGGAATTATCATACATACTTGAATGAGGAAGGAAGAGTAACAGGATTGGGGAATTGCGGAATAGACAGGTTAAGTCCTTCATACCGGAAATATCAAAATAATTTTACGTAAACAAAATACATGGGGAAAAATGAACAAACACCGGGTTACCGAGTACCAAGCTCGGTGTGAAGAACCCTATTATCACGAGGAAAAACTACCGATACTCAGCGAAATAGAACTTGGTTAATGTGTAAGCAAAAAGCAATTACATACATACATACATACGTCCTCGGTTAGAGATTCTCTTTCCGTTTATCGTATTTGGATTTTATTGTTGTGTGTCGAGGCCTATTATTAATTCATTTCATTTCTGAGTGTAATGGCCCTTTATGCAGATACTTATGCACAAATGTATGCACATACATAAATCCATATTCAGTGCACTTGCATTTTTTTCTATTGTTTGCTTACTCTAATGCATACATAAATATTTGTTGGTGCACTGTAAACTGGTCCACAGTCAAATATGACTGTTTAAACTATGCCGTGGTTTAAATTTATTTGAAATCTGTAGGCAAATGAGAGGAAAAGCCTCATTAAGCCCATTTGCAGACAGTGATTTGTGGTGGGCTATTTTGTTTGATTTCAAAATTAAAATACAATGCAGTAATTAAGCGCAGAGAGTATTTGCTAAGTATGCACTTCAACGGTCGGAGCTTGAAATTTTTGTGAGCTGTATGAAAATTTTAGAGTCAAATTAGAATGGAAAATTGGTAATCTTTATTTTTCAAAAAAAAAGATTTCAAATTATGTATTCGTTGCGTGCCGTGATTATAATTTTTTTTTTTTTAAAAACAAAAACTATCTATGTATGTAAGTGCATTTCTCTCAAGATTTATTGCATTTTGTTTCTTGCTTTGAGGGGGTCCCCCATTAATGTATCTTGCCAGCTGATACTCTCCCCTTATATTATGTTTTCTTTGCAATCACTTAAAACTAAAAATATACGGCTATATATAAATATATTTTTTTCTATACATCAATATGCATATAAATCACTCACAATTACAATTAATTTAAAGAGCTCCACTTACTAAAAGCGTTGCGCCGCTGCATCGGCCTTTGCTGGTAGATGCAAACAATTGCAAGCGGCGGCACAGACACGCTCACTGCCTGCGGAATTTCCGCGTGTGCCACAACACCCAGTAGCCGCAGAATTCCAACCCTTTAAGCAGACGTAATTATTTTGTCACATTTGTTGTTGTTTTTGGTTTGCGTTTTTGCAAAGTATTTTATTTTGTTGCTATTTTTAGTAAGTTCCATTGCAAATGTCAATTTTCTGTTTAGGGAAGTCAATTGAATTTCATTCGAATTGCAGCGCAATGCGTTAGCTTATATATTTGTTGTTTCGTTTTTGTAGCCTTCCCTGCTCTTTATTGTTCTTTCAATGCTTTTTTTTTGCTATTCGCTGACGTGGGGTCTCTCGCTTGTCCCCATATTCTACATACAAGCTCCGTTCCTGTCACAAGTTTTTGTTCATTTACCAAGTCTAGTCTTGGTGCTGGTTAATAAATTTTATTGCAAAATATATACATACCACATAAATACATATGTATGTATGTAAGTACGTTTTTGTGCTTACTCAGCTATTTTCGTAAAAACTAAATATGTAAGTACCAATTGTATTTGCGTCTGGTCTTGCCAACTTTGCAAGTGTCTGTATACAAGTATTTGCGAATCGCGCTTTAGTTCTGCGTGATGGACTGCCGCAACACGCATAATGACATTTTGACGTGTCATGAATTTCAAATTCCATCATTCAATGTTCAATGCTTTCATATCGTTGGCACTGCCATTTGTCAGTGCTGGCCTATGATGGCCGCTGTGTCGAAGGAATGCCCGATTGTCTGTTCTTGTGGAACAAGTAGCCTGTGTATCTTACTTCGGCTTTTACATAATAAGAAAAGCACCGCTGCATTCCGCATTTTGCATGGATGTACACACGAACAGTGGCGGTCATATATTTGTTGTGAGGAGCTCGTTCGTAGTTATCCTACTTTATGTAGCGCTCGTTTATCACTTCCTCTTTTTATTTTCATGACCTCAACGTAATTTTGACTGCTCCTACCGTTATCTTCAGACCGATCGCGATATCAATACCTATGCCTTTTCAGACTTCTCCTGCTTCCAAGGTCGCCATGCTCTGGGTAGACCAGGTCGTCCATTTAGAAGATGTAGTTCTTTGAAGTTTTCAGCCAGATTTGTTCCTTAAACCATAATAATGCGTAGACTATAAATCTCTGAAAAAAACTATTATTTTAGTACCTTGCTTTGATTTTGGCGCTAGCTCTGAATTTTTACAGGTGTACTGATTGGTAACTGCCTTTTAATTTCACGGAACTCTACTTTCGCAGCTGTTTGGGGAACGAGATGGAATCACCTCAGCACTTCCTTATCAGCTTCCCGGCTTTCACTAAACTGAGCTTTAGAAACGGCTCGTATTTCAACAAAATTCCCGAGAAACCCTTAAGGGTGGACATCAGCTGATGGCGGAACTTTATTTTGAGCACCCAGCGCTTTTGGTTACTTCACACCAGTCACCGTTCCATAAATTTCAACAATATGGTAACCCAATCAATAAATTAATTGATATCTAAGTTAGTCTCTCTCGGGGCTACCACCTAAGCTTACCTATTCTGATCAAAAAGTGATTTTGTTTAAATAAAGTTATTAAACAAATTGAAATAGACTAATGGCCTTATTCATAAAAAATAAAGTAGTCTTATAAAAGGTTTATAAATTGAAAAATTTATGAAAACGTCAATTTATAAAGCTCTTTAAACCTACTTTATTTTTTATGAATAAGGCCATACAATTTTCAGAAACTCAATTCTTATGAGCTAAAATTTTTTACCTAACAACAGATGGGCTGGACTAGACATATTTCTTCAACTTAACTAATTATGAAATATATATTATTGTCAAATGTCACATTCAACTGCTGTTACTTATGATATGAACGCTGCTGTAAACCCATGCATATTGTCATGAATATGTATACTCGTATCTGTGTCAAAAACCTGCTATGAAGATCTCATTAGATCAGCAGAGAAAATCAATAAGCATGCTGCATTCGTCAACAAAAACAGATTTTCATGTGTCTAGAATATTTTCATGGCCATTGACATTAAGGCGGAAAACAGATTTCTATAAAAAATCATAAATGCTTGTATGTACATACATGCATACTAAATACTTCAAAAGTAACGTATGAATAATATACGGAATACTTGACTCAACATTACTATGGCTGCGTTTCACCAGATTCATTTAAGTGAAAATTATTCTAATTTTCGAATTGTTGGTTTCACCAATAAATTTTAATTAGTTTTTAATTTTAATTTAACTGCCGGTTTCACCAGCAACTTATGGAAAGTGATTTTTTATTTTCTATCAATTTCCATAAAAATTCAAAAAATAAAAATCATTTTTCACTTAAATTGCTTTTGTGAAATTGGCTACAAGTGTCCTATGCTCTTCACTTAAATAAAAATTAAATCGGGATAACCACACTCAATATACATGCATACAACACAATATTGTGTATCAGCTGTTTACTCTTATACTAGCTCTGCTTTACCTACCACTTTTAGCACGGTGCTGCCATAATTTTTCTCACTTAAATAAAGAGCATCTTGAAAATGAAAAAGTTTAATTGAGAATTTAATTAAAAATTAAAATAAAATTAATTTCCACTTAATGGGTTTGGTGAAACGCAGCCTAACTCATTTTATAGACTCCATCGGCAATTAGCCTAATACCGTCGCAAATTTGTTTCAAAGAAACCTTGTTAGTATGCAGTCTGTGCGAAATTAAGAATTTAACTGTTCAAATATATGTACATACTGAGTCGATCATAGTTGAGTCGACGACACCATTTGCATTTTAGCAATGAACACTACAAAGCATTAATTAACAAAAATAATAATAAAAAAATGCCTATAAAATTGATACGCTAAAGCTATGTAGATACTTACAGTGGGGAGTAGTGAAGAGTACAAGGTGATTTTTGTTAAATATTTGCAAGGTTTTTAAAGTTAAATTTCTTTTGTTATTTTCTAATCTTTTAAACAGATATTTAGATTTTTTTTGAGTATGCAATTTCGTTTAATATTTTAGTAAAATGATGTGCAAGTTTTAAGCGGCTGCAAAAACGCGTTGATTTTTGAGAATTATTTTTTGGTGACGGCTTTTTGCACTTTTTTGCATACAAGCATGAATTTTTGTAGAAGAAAATGCACAAGACTGTTTGCAAAGAAAATTAAGAAAAGTCAACGCCAGTTTTTATAAATTCACTTGCTATATATATGAAAATACCCGCAATTGCCGTCAGCAAAAAAAATAAATATATTAAAAATCAGCGCGACTTTGCAGCCGCTTAAATCTTGCACTTTATTACACTAAAATTATTAAATTTACAAATTGTTTACTCTAAGTTCTGCATAAAGTTTGAAAGTTTGATTTATATGGTTTTGCTTAAAGCATGAACCATATTTTTATAAAAAAATAACTAAAAATTTTAACTTTACAAACCTTGCAAATATTTAACAAAAATCACCATGTCATCATCACTGCTCCCCACTGTATATTTGTATTATAAAAATAACAATATTTTTTTGAAAAAGTTACCCTACTAATTGAGTTAGGGTACGAAATCTTATCTATCATAATTGTTTGAGCAAATGCATTACATTTTAGAATTGTGTATTTATTTATCAGTATTTTTACGCGTATACATACAATTATGGAAACGTTCTTGCTGGTATTTTATTTTATCAGCCGTTGTTTCCTATTAGTCGAGATATCGATTAACTCCATCTGCCAGTATTCAGGTCAATGCACTCATTTCTTTGTGTTAAACAATAACTTTACACCTTTTGGAAGTCGTTACATACATATGCATATACATATGTATGTTTGCATAGTAGTATTAGTATATTTTTTATACGTTTCTAACTTTATGTATACATTTTTCTATACCCATTTATTATAATTAGTACTTTAGTGTTAACTTTGCCCTTTTACTTTCTGTTTGCTCACATTTGCAACTCAATTTCGCAGAACAATGCAAATTTTCGTACTGAAGACTAGACCGTGAACTAGTAATTAGTATACACGTAAAGGTCTTACTGGATATAGGTACACGATCACGACATTAAGGATGTAAATAATAATATCAAAATTCGCTATATGTTGACAATTATTCAGATGTTCAGCATGGTTTTCGTCAATATTTTTCTTTAAAGATAGAATGCAGGGAGGTGTAAACTTAGAATCAACTCCCTTTATGCAGGTGCCGCGATGAAGACGAGGAGAAATATATTGATTGATGACCGTATTGTATCGATGTCCAGGACTGCAGTTGAAGTGTCTTTAACTCATGCGATCACGCTTCTTGATCAGACTAGCAGATATAGTGTTAGACCTGTGTAGGGCAACGCCTTGATTGAATGTATGGAGCTCCCTTAATTTATAAGAGAATATCTTATCAAACTGAGTTGGTTCCAGTCATAACTATATTGGGTGAGTTGTATCAAAGAATTATTTAAGGAGCAATAGGGGGTAGGGCAGTCAAGATCACATTGAAAACGATCGCGAATTCGATTAGGGCTTCATATATAGAGACTTCACGGTGGAAAACATTCTCGACTTCGAGACGGCTCTGCTATAGAACTGTCGCGGCGAAATGGGGCGGTGCCACCATCCAACATTGAATGAACATAACCACGCTACAGGATGATGTTCTCTCACCCATTCTTGAATTCTGATCACTGGAGGGGCTGATTCGTATAAGCTGCTGGGTTACGTTTGCAAATAAATTTTTTTTATACCCTCTATGATTTGATCCAATTGTAACTGAACCTGGTAACTGTTCTATTCACTAGAAAGTATAAGATACCCATCGCGACTATATCCACATCTCATAAAGTTAATAGTTTCATTTGAGCTAACGATCACCACAATTGATTTCCCAATTACTACAAAAGTATGATATCTGTAAATTCATTAGAAGCGTAAATCAGAAAAAATCTATCAACGATATGCTTTTAAATCTTGCTTACTATTTAAATTGATTCTTAGGGTGGTTTTTGATATACCAAATTGAAATATTTAAATTTCTTAATTGAATCAATATGGATGTATGTACACTCTAAAAAATCTGTTTAAAAATGCGACTATAAATCGAGTATATTTTTGTTTATTTAAAAATTTTTTTGGTAATTTTACACGATGAATATGTATTTTTCTCGTTTACACATTTTCGTGTGTAAAAATCCTTTTTGTTAGTGCCTTTACACAATTCTACGGGTGAAATCAAACAGCAGTTGTGTATTTTGTAGTTACGCACACCACAGCAGCTACATTGCACTGTAAAAAGTCCGAAATTCAAACAAACTATTCGTTGAATAATCGAGCATGTAATTTCGCGAATAATAAGGTAGGAAATCAGTAACCTACATTTTAGCTAGGAAATCTACACAATTTTTTTTAGAGTGTATGTAAGTAGCTAGGTATGTATGTACATTAGCCGTACCATCTTGCAAGCAAACAAAAAAATTTCGCCGTATCTGAGTCTAAAGAATTTATGCAAAGCAATTTCGACAAAGAAAAAACTTTTGGCTCTAGAGGTCGTCTTTTTTACATTTTGCGGTGTTACCTACATTCGGCAATAAAACTTGTTTTAAAATTGTTCGGCTGCATTCATTGAAATACTTCCTTAGCAAAAGTTGAATGATTTTGGGAGAGCTTTAAATTAATGACATTATGGTGGTACGTTAAGGGGATAAGAACTGTGATCTGATGGGTAAGTACTAGAACTGAGTACATACTTGAGGTCAATGAACTTTGGAACAAAAAGGAACCCTTGTCTCCTCGAGACAAGAACATCGATATACTATGTATGTATCATACTTTAAGATCCGAATATAAATGCCGAAGATATTACGAACATGTAATTTTTAAGCAAAAACACAACCGACTTTAATTCTCATATAAAAATTTAGGCGTACCTACCGTTAATTTCTTCATGATCCGACTATCAGAATTAGTATGAAACCACACCGGAGGCACCAACTTTCCGATATAAAAAGAGTTATCGAAATCGGTTGACGTGGTCCAAAGTTATGCGGTAACATATGTAAGTACATAAAAAAAAAATCCGACGCATTGATAACCTCCTCCTTTTTTGTGAAGTCGTATACAAATTTAAATAGGCTACGTTTTTTTCGAAGTTACCTTTCAAAAATATTTTAGACGAGGAACTTTTTTGTTCTGGTACGCCCTAATGTACATACATATGCATGCCTGTATTGTAGACGCATTCAATGATATTCGAGTTTTGTAGCAAGAAATTCTTCATACTACATGATAAAACCAAATTTTCGTTGATGAAAATGCGGCGCGAAAGCGGATATTTGTTACTCCCTGAAAGCAATAAAAATTATAACAATTCTTGAAAGTGCACACCACAGTTAGACAGTTAGATAAGGCATGATAGGCGCAGGGGGGAGTGAAACGTTAACAAACAGCAAAAGAAAAACTACATACATATGTGTATCATTTTAGGGTTGTTTGCCAATTGAACAAAATCCTACATAAAATATGTAAATAGATATACATGCTATAAATGAGTTCAATTTATTTATTGGTGGCAAAGAATACATATTTGTAGAAGAGTATGCGGTGTCATGCTGCGCTGAAAATCGCATTGAAGTATAGAAATTTCGTTAGTTGCCTATGACAATGAATTGCATTCATTCATTCGTATTGAGATGCACATTTGGATAAACAATTTTTTTCTTTTGCATCTATATTATTTATGTATTGACAACTGTTTGATTTTATGTGTTTGTAAATGGCTATGACTTTTTGCTGGCGCATTGCTGGAAATTTTCAATTGCATACTCTCCAGTGGGTTGTTTGTCGGCTGGTACATTGACCGTGACAGTGGCGTAGTAAATATCAAAGCTGTTTTATGTACTAATGTACTATGCATTTATTATAAAAATTTCATATGTACGTAGTATGTACATGTATTTATACATATGTATTTATGAACTTACCGAGGGCATGTAATGCTTACACTATTGTTTGTACTGTAGTCAGTTGTCGCTTTAAGCAGCTGAAAATGGGTTAATTAACGCTTATGTATGTATGTATATATATTGTTGCATGCCGCAACCGGTTATATCATACATATATTTACATGGATACATCGTATGTATAGTTTTTATTATAAGTACATGTGAAATATTATGTAATTGTTTGGTTTAATGCTTTAAGCTGACGTTAATATATAAATATGTGTATTACCAAGTTTTGGCCATTTCCAAAATATTTAGAACAGTACACTTTAAAACAGTGTATTTCGAAAATTAAGGAACATGACAACATATATGTATATGTTGCCACAAATCTTTCTATATATATTTTTTCATCATCGTCTCTAAATATGTACATAAATGAGCCGTTTATTTTGAAAATGGCATAAGTCACCTTTTCAAAAAAATCTAGTTAATGATATACTAATTAAAATTTAAAGGTATCTGTTAATTAAAAAAAATTGTATTGAAATGTTGAGAACTGCCGAGGTTTTGTTCGAGAGAAGTTTTACTAATCAGTGTTATAATGAAAATTTTTATTTTGAAAGTGGCATAAGTCACTCAAAAAAATCTAGTGAATGATAACATGGATTACACTGAGCAATAGTTCATTTTGAAAAAAATAAATATATACATATATACTCCCAAAACTAGGAGCCAAATATAGCAAAACTGCGTTTTTAGTCTCTTTCTTGGCGTCAGGATTTTTTTAAGGACTTTGAAATTTCAAAGATATGATTAGTTCCAAAAATTATTAAAAAATTCTGTGCTATATAGAATAACAATATGGGTACCAAATAAAAGATAAAATTCTGTAGAATTGAAAAATACAAAAGGAATAAGGACGAATAGGTATAGAAAATGTCTTTTTAAAATCTTGTCTTTGAGTATCCTTGCAAATTTGAAGTATTTATTTTTTTCTTTGAAAAAATGATAGGAAATCACCACATTTCCTCATACCTATCACTTCTACCATTTTTTTCAAATTATTGTTGCTTTTCCACAATAAGTTTTTTATTAAAAACGACCTCAAGCTCAATAAAAATTGTTGAATATAATTGTCATAAGGCCATAAAATAACAAAAAAAAAAACAAATAATTTATTTCAGTATTTTCTCGATTTTTGTAATTAATTTGCTAGGTTAATACTTGAAGAATTGATCTGTTTTCATAATATGCATATGAATAAAAGCATTAAAAACAAACCTGCATCATTAGTTTTGTCCATAACACTTTAGATTTGCTAGACAGAAGCAATTGTGCCGCATGTAGAGTGTTATGGTCCACTGTATGTAATTAAAAAAATAAAATATTATAAATTTTTTGTTGTCACAATAATTACCAGTTAGCATTAATGGCCGCTAAGGCTCCCGCTATTAAGTAACCCCGTGCCGCAAACTTATCAAATAATTTCTTTACTGTGACTGAAAAAAGTATTTACATACATAGTTACAAATGTATGTATTTATGTATGTAAAAAAAACGTACATTCATATTTACTGGCATGTAAAATTTTTATTTGAGTTTAGTTTGGCGTTGGTTAGTTTGTTACAAATGGGAGCACTGTCCGATAGCTGCACATGGCACGTTTATGTACATACATACATATGTATGTATTTGTATGTAGACTGGCGTCCACTTTGCTGCATTTCCATCACATTTCTCCCCTTCAACAAACATGACTTCGTGGCATCAAGTGTTTTGTTTTATAGGTTTGCGTGATTTAGAGTACAAACCACAAAACTAAAATTAAAATTAAAAACCAAAACAGTTTAGGTGTTTGCTATGCCGGTGATTGGTGGTGGATACCAAAACTTGTTGAGCGGGTTTTTTCCCCATTTCGTTTCATATAGAATTTCATATTATATACTATTGCCCTACCGAAGTCACATTGTTCGTATATGGGGATAGTAAGGGCCCATGTGCTCTATTTAATATTGCCACAGTTGTTAGTAAGCATTGAGGCGTCGATTCCCCCACCTTTCACGCTGGAGAGTACAAAGACACATACATACATATGTTAGTATGTATGTATGTGCATTCAATGGCTTCATATCAAGTCTTCAATTATGAATGACCCCATCAAAATTAAAAATTTTCAATAGTAGAATCTGCATTTGCCTTTACGTATGTACTATGTAGGTTTGTACCTGAATGTGATTGCTGCCGCGATATGACGGCTATATCTGTGGTTGTTTTAGATTTATAGATTTCCTCATGTACTGGTCTCTTTCATTTTTGTAATTTTCTTTTTTTTGTTTTGATAAAGAGGCACTTACATAGGTACATACATATGACATATCTATAAACCCCAATAAAATTATATATCAGTGAAGTAAAAATTAATGAATATAATTGTATGTGTGTGTGGGTGTCATGTTTTATCCCAATAATTCCTTAAAGCCTCTTAAAACTAAAATAAAGAAATATTTAAGAAAATTTAGCAAAAAATTAAATAAAAGTGTAAAAAACTTCCGAAAAGACGCGTTCGAAAATATGTACTCAAAAGTCAAATAGTTCCACTACGCTCTGCGGAATACAAATGCATGCCGCATACTGTGAATCAAAAAATGTTCACACGTACGCATGCTGCGAGTAAAATAATAGTAGCAGAATTCAAAATGATGCTGTTGCCAATTTATTGTTAATAATTTTCATTTAAAATATGGATCGATCCATATCAGAAACCACATAAATAAAAGTTTCAAAGCTTGCTCAAAGTTCACAAAAGGTAACTTAACTAAAAAAAAAAAAAAATGGGGAAAAAACAGCGCAACACCCTCGACAAAAAAAAAAATAAAAAAAAATAAAATCAACGGTAATTTTTAGCGAATTTAGAATTTTGCTGCTATTATTTTACTCGTAGCTATAAATAAACATATGCATGTATATATATTACCTATGTATGTATATTACAACATTATTCCAATCAGATATGCACATTGGGCTAGCACAGAAAGGAAATGCAAGTCAAAATTTTAAATGGAATTTTATACCGATACTTATTCCACCCTACACACTTGCATACTTATGGACATATTGCTCATTTACTAAAAGACTGTCATAACTCAAAAAACCAAAAGATCGAGAAAAACCACTTTGATGTTTTGAATTTACATATCCTCCCATAGTAAAAATGAATACATATTTTGTTCTGGCGAGCTACTGGTAATCGGCTATGCAATTTTTATACAACAAAGAAGAAGAGGCAACGGTCATTTCTGCATATTTAATTTGGCATCTTTTTTTTGGGATTATGACACTCTTCTAGTAAATGAGCGATACGTATGAAAATGCCCAGTAGTAAATTGTCCGTTGCAAGAACCTCAAAATTTTACTAGTAAATATGTACATAATTCGTTTTAATATAACGCAAAAATCGCGATATCACTTCGATTTACCCACTTTTAGTACAGTGACATAAGGAAAATCTGGCGAAAAAGTGGCTGCTCCCCTGGATTAGTAAAAAACCTTGGTCATTCTTGCTTTCAAGATGGTGACGGCGACATCCACACGACAAATAAAAATTCCCTGCGACTAGACTCAGCATTTAAAGCTAATTGATCTTGACAGATTTACGCCTGAAAATGAAATAACAAAGTATGCAATTTTAATAAAATAAGATAGTCTGAAACACTTCATCTTCAACAACCAAATAATTCTTCGAAAACTACATCATCATATCGTCGCTCCCAACGAAGAGTAGCACATCTCAAATTACCGTGGAAGACTAGCACGTTTCACTATTCGCGTCGAAGACTAGCACATTTCATTATTCGCGTCGAAAAGTAGCACATTTCAGATTCTCGCGTGGAAGACTAGCACATTTCACTAATCGCGTGGAAGACTAGCACATTTCAGATTTTTGCGTGGAAGACTAGCACATTTCGTTATTTGCGTGGAAGACTAGCACATTTCAGATTTTTGCGTGGAAGAGTAGCACATTTCGTTATTTGCGTGGAAGACTAGCACATTTCAGATTTT
>NW_023458556.1:44065145-44069007 GCF_013731165.1 Rhagoletis pomonella | reverse complement strand
TTAACTTTTCCAATTTCGAAAAGTGTAGTGCTAACTTGACACACGTGATTTCTGCGACCAGTGCATATCGCTATGGAGTGCCCCATATCAAAAGTTTTATTTTGCTTTTGTTTTTCTCCCCCTTTTGGGCTGCATGTAATTTTCACGTTCAGCTCCAACAATTACACGCAAAGTGGAACCACTCCTCAAAATTTATATTATTACATATTTGCTTCAATGTTAAACGCACACGTTAAAATATATATATGTATGTACAAAAATAATGTAAGATAAATGCATGTATTTATAAACAATATACACTCATACTATATATGTACGTAGATACTAGGTATATGCTCGCCGGTGCGACAATCTATGGCTGCTTTGTTTTTATTTATAAGCACATCCGCCTAAACATACTCGTATATTTGTTTGTATGTATGTATTTACCTACATGAATTTATATGTGTCTGTCTTTTTCACGTTTATTTAGTGTTGTTGACGCCACTTTTCCCCGATGCTAATTTCGTCAATCAACATACCTGACAAACTGGTTAAGTCTGTTCTCCGATTATCCGGTTAGTGAGTTAGTAGTTGGTTGGTCGATGGAATGGTTGGTCGACTGTTTAGCTCGTTTGCCAAGTGGAATTACACGCAACAGATGGCTGTGCGATATGTACATAGTACAGAGATTAGCCAGTTTCTGTTCTCGCTAAGGCCAGCTCCAATGTGTGTAAAAGTCCATTTAGTATTACTCAATAATGGCATTTGTTTTCTTTATCGCCAGCTGCTTTTGTTTACTTTACTTCACAAATTAGCAACCATTTATAACAGAATGTTGCACTGACTACATGTTCTGGTATTTAAAGTTAAATATGTTATACTTTTTTAAACAAACTTGAATAGATAAAAAAGTGGAACAGTGCTATCACACCTACAAAATTTCGTAACGCTAAACAAAATACAAAAAAAAAATATAGAAAACGAGATAATGAATAGGTGATCAGCAACGTAAACATCCATTACTTACCGCGAGAACCGCCTACACTAAAGGAAGCGAAACTGTCATTTGGTAGATTAATCTAAAAACGTGCGAAAAAGCTATTGATGACCCACACACATGCATGCATGTACATATAAATATATTTATGCATTTGTTTTCATGTTTTTATTTTCATTCAATTTAATTATTCATTCTGCATTCGTGTATCATACAGTAGTATGTGCATGTACTATGTACTTATATATGTATGTACATATAATATATGATATGTATATAGCGCGGCCATGCCGGCGCAATTGTTTATAAACATTTTGTTGATTCTACATTTATCTAAATTTAGTATTTATGTGCGTTTAGAGAAAAACATATGTATGTATGTATGCATGAATGCGGCCCTGCAAAATGTAATGCCGATAATATTGGCGTGAATTTGTCCCTCTTTCCTCTTTTTTGCGCCGTTTTTTTCGTAATACAAATCTTGCAAAATTTTTACTTGAGTTGAAATAAGTATGTAATAATTGTATGTATGTATATATGTATATACATGTGTATGCATTTAAGAAAAATATATTATATAATTTAACTGATTGGGGGTCTCGTCTACAACGCAGTATCTGAGGGATTACTCAGCGTTGATCAACTAAAGATATTCGTATGCTAATGTTAAATACTCGTAATTGAAGTAACGATTCACAAGAAATGCTTATATATATGTATGTATGTATGTACAATGTATAATGTATAATATGTACACACATGTACTTATAATACATACAAACATACATACATATGTATGTGTACACATAGGAAATTATAATGTGAGTTATACTGCCATACCTAAACAACAGCGTTGGGCGGAGCTGCTTCTGACGCCTAGCGTTAACGCCGAAGTGCCATACCTAAACAAAAGCGTCAACGCTACGTCAAATGCAGAAATCACACCGACAATAAACATAGATTTGTTTGTGTGTAACACGAAAATGACAGTTTCGCCGTTTTCTACAGCCAACTTCAATACCTAACGCCCTGTAAAATTCGGATTTTCCCACCGCTTAGCGTTGACGCCGCGTTATTTTGGTATGCTTCATACAAATTAAGTCTAAAGTCTCAAGTTAAGTCTTTTCTCGTCGGACAAAAAAACACAATATAAGTCAACTTCCGATGCGGCGGCGCTTGGAGTGTTGGAGATAAAGATTCTGCGGAAGATTTACGTTGGCATCGGCAAATGCAGCAGACGTTGGAACAGTGGGCCGAATTAACGTTACGGCGATAATGACAAATTTCAGCGAATTAAAATGTAGCGGCTGTGCTGGTTAGGTCAAACATATCGTTCGAATGGATTCAGGCGCCTAAATGTATTTCATGCGGTACCACCTCTGCGTTGGAGGGACAGGTGGAGAGGCGCTTGGCTACACTTGGTGTTTTTAATTGGCTTAGGCTGAAAGTATTCTTTATTGAGAGACAGGTCTCACACCTAAAGCATTTTGGACTCACATGGATGATGTTGAATGATGCAAATAAAAATGTTTGTGCTACGTACACATTTAAAATGGCCCACAAATGGAAATCGAAAGTACATAGATACGTATGCATTTACATGAGAACATATTCTATAAAGGATAGAATTGTGACAAATGACCCGTATACTAAATGAGAGGATTCTGAAATTATAGCCACAGAGGGCTGGCCAACTACAAACTAACGAATCAATTCTATATCCATACATAAAAACGACAACCATCTCTAGATAAAAAGTCTTAGCTTTCGTGATATTTTTTTCTTCTAATCCAAAGAAACACATTCCTTCTATGTATCGTCTATCAAACTAAAGGAGAACAAAGAATTTCACTTACCCTCGCATTTCGTTGATTATAATCACAACTGATTTCAACAAAAGGATTACCGCTACAATTGCATACATCACATAAATCCGTACGTTTATCATCTTCCCGTAAACTCCAAACCGATAAATCATTATTGATACGCGCCGCTATCGATGAATTCAATGACCTGCTATCATGGCCACCAATTTCGTTAAAGAGCGCCTTCTCTGGCGCATAGAACTGTTGCGGCTTAATTGTGGTGCCATCATAACCAAAGCGAGACGATGGCAATGCCAACTGCTGATGACGGCGTTGACGTCCACTGACATTTTCGTTCCCATTTCCGGCTCGCACTTCCTCCTCCTCTTCCTCGTCGTAGTAGTCGTCATCGGTGTCTGTAGACGCCGCAACGTGGCTTTTATCAGCAACCAGGTTGGGCGTGCGCTTGAGGCGTCTATAAGACGTTATGAAGGCCTGCTCATCGCCATTCGTACTCAGGGCGGCAAACGGTGGTGAGTAGGCAGGCATTGGCGCTGACTCTGAATCAAATGCGGGCGAAGTTGCGGGTGTTGAATCACAAGTTACAGCTGAGAGCAGGCAGATAATTGCAATTTGCATTAAAAGCGTTCTGCATATCGCTGCATTTGGCAAGAAGTGCATTTGTCTTATTGCTACAGCTGTGATAGCCGCGTTAGCTGTGACGGATGTGGTGGGTGCGGTCGTTGGCAATGCGCAGGCGCAGGTGCACAGGCGGAGGGCTTCATTACTTTGCTGAGGCATTTTGTTAATACTAAATTCGATTTGAATTTTATGTAATCTTATCAAAAAGACAATACAAATTATTTTTGTTTTATAAGTATTTGCATTTGGCTGTTTTATCCTTCAAAAAATTTGTCGTTTCTTTCCACTTTTTTTAAATTTTCTTTAATACTTTTTTTTTTTAATAAAATTATAATTGTTTGAAATTAATTTCAATTGGTTTTGAAACTTTCCAGCGCAAAGGTCCACTGTTAATGCCTGTACTTTTTCAATTTCAATTGCCCATTTACTGCCTGAA
>NW_023458556.1:44032784-44065045 GCF_013731165.1 Rhagoletis pomonella | reverse complement strand
TTCAGGCAGTAAATGGGCAATTGAAATTGAAAAAGTACAGGCATTAATAGTTGACCTTTGCGCTGGAAAGTTTCAAAACCAATTGAAATTAATTTCAAACAATTATAATTTTATTAAAAAAAAAGTATTAAAGAAAATTTAAAAAAAGTGGAAAGAAACGACAAATTTTTTGAAGGATAAAACAGCCAAATAAATGTAAATACTTATAAAACAAAAATAATTTGTACTGTCTTTTTGATAAGATTACATAAAATTCAAATCGAATTTAGTATTAACAAAATGCCTCAGCAAAGTAATGAAGCCCTCCGCCTGTGCGCCTGCGCTTGCGCATTGCCAACGACCGCACCCACCACATCCGTCACAGCTAACGCGACTATCACAGCTGTAGCAATAAGACAAATGCACTTCTTGCCAAATGCAGCGATATGCAGAACGCTTTTAATGCAAATTGCAATTATCTGCCTGCTCTCAACTGTAACTTGTGATTCAACACCCGCAACTTCGCCCGCATTTGATTCAGAGTCAGCGCCAATGCCTGCCTACTCACCACCGTTTGCCGCCCTGAGTACGAATGGCGATGAGCAGGCCTTCATAACGTCTTATAGACGCCTCAAGCGCACGCCCAACCTAGTTGCTGATAAAAGCCATGTTGCGGCGTCTACAGACACCGATGACGACTACTACGACGAGGAAGAGGAGGAGGAAGTGCGAGCCGGAAATGGGAACGAAAATGTCAGTGTACGTCAACGCCGTCATCAGCAGTTGGCATTGCCATCGTCTCGCTTTGGTTATGATGGCACCACAATTAAGCCGCAACAGTTCTATGCGCCACAGAAAGCGCTCTTTAACGAAATTGGTGGCCATGATAGCAGGTCATTGAATTCATCGATAGCGGCGCGTATCAATAATGATTTATCGGTTTGGAGTTTACGGGAAGATGATAAACGTACGGATTTATGTGATGTATGCAATTGTAGCGGTGATCCTTTTGTTGAAATCAGTTGTGATTATAATCAACGAAATGCGAGGGTAAGTGAAATTCTTTGTTCTCCTTTAGTTTGATAGACGATACATAGAAGAATTTTTATCTAGAGATGGTTGTCGTTTTTATGTATGGATATAGAATTGATTCGTTAGTTTGTAGTTGGCCAGCCCCCTGTGGCTATAATTTCAGAATCCTCTCATTTAGTATACGGGTCATTTGTCACAATTCTATCCTTTATAGAATATGTTCTTATGTAAATGCATATGTATGTATCTAAGTACTTTCGATTGCCATTTGTGGGCCATTTTAAATGTGTACGTAGCACAAACATTTTTATTTGCATCATTCCAAAATGCTTTAGGTGTGAGACCTGTCTCTCAATAAATAATACTTTCAGCCTAAGCCAATTAAAAACACCAAGTGTAGCCAAGCGCCTCTCCACCTGTCCCTCCAACGCAGAGGTGGTACCGCATGAAATACATTTAGGCGCCTGAATCCATTCGAACGATATGTATGACCTAACCAGCACAGCCGCTACATTTTAATTCGCTGAAATTTGTCATTATCGCCGTAACACCCGATTTACATGATTCAAGTACTTGAAAGCAATTCTTGCTCATTCTCCTTTGTGTTTTCTTTTTGCTTTTACACGTTTCAATTCTGTTGAATTCAAGTTTTTGGTTCTTTAAATGGGAAGCAACGAAAATGCTAAAAGCAAAGCAAGAAAGTTGAAACGACTTGACGGTACAGACGCATGTGTACTCGTCCCTTTTCTTCTCACCCCCTCTCTTCCACATGCGAGCAGAATTGAATTCAATACTTGAACTGTGTAAAAGCAGTCTAAGGTTAATTCGGCCCACTGTTCCAACGTCTGCTGCATTTGCCGATGCCAACGTAAATCTTCCGCAGAATCTTTATCTCCAACACTCCAAGCGCCGCCGCATCGGAAGTTGACTTATATTGTGGTTTTTGTACGACGAGAAAAGACTTACCTTAAGACTTAAGACTTAATTTGTATGAAGCATACCAAAATAACGCGGCGTCAACGCTAAGCGGTGGGAAAATCCGATTTTTACAGGGCGTTAGGTAGTGAAGTTGGCTGTAGAAAACGGCGAAACTGTCATTTTCGTGTTACACACAAACAAATCTATGTTTATTGTCGGTGTGATTTCTGCATTTGACGTAGCGTTGACGCTTTTGTTTAGGTATGACACTTCGGCGTTAACGCTAGGCGTCAGAAGCAGCTCCGCCCAGCGCTGTTGTTTAGGTATGGCCGTAAAACTCACATTATAATTTCCTATATGTACACATACATATGTATGTATGTTTGTATGTATTACAAGTACATGTATGTACAATAGGGTGGTCCAAAAATGCATCGAAAAAATTATACCCCTATGTTTTATTTACAAAACAAAAAAAATTTAGAGGTCGCTAAAAGCGCCCGAAGTTTTCCATGTATTTTATATGGGAAAAACCCCCTTTTCGTAGAAATGGTGTAGAATTCTAAAAAAAAACAATATTTTTCTATGGGAAAACTCTTTTCATCTGCAGAAGGTTCCCAATAATAATACCCAATTATTTATTTAACCATTTTTTCATCGCAACTATAATTTATAGGTCCGCCAAAAACCCACAAAAACCCCGAAAAATGCAATGGGGGGACAAATAAAAAATCGTTAGTATTAAAAAATGGTTAACTAAATAATTGGGTATTGTTATTGTAAGTCTCCTGAAGAGAACCAGAGTTTTCCGATCTTAAAATATTGATTTTCAAGAATTCTATACCATTTCTACGAAAAAAATACATGGAAAGCTTTGAGCGCTTTGAGCGACCTCTAAATATTTTTTGATTTTAAAATAAATAAACAACAGGGGCATACTTTTTTCATATAGAACAACCGTAGGGGGTGAGAGCATTACAATTCCGACTTTACTGTTTTTGGGCCACCCTAATGTACATATTATACATTATACACTGTACAAACACACGTTCATATAAGCATTTCTTGTGAATCGCTACTTCAATTACGAGTATTTAACATTAGCATACGAATATCTTTAGTTGATCAGCGCTGAGTAATCCCTCAGATACTGCGTTGTAGACGAGACCCCCAATCAGTTAAATTATATAATATATTTTACTTAAATGCATACACATGTATATGCATACATACATACAATTACTACATACTTTTTTCAACTCAAGTAAAAATTTTGCAAGATTTGTATTACGAAAAAAACGGCGCAAAAAGAGGAAAGAGGGACAAATTCACGCCAATATTATCGGCATTACATTTTGCAGGGCCGCATTCATGCATACATATGTACATACATATGTTTTTCTCTAAACGCACATAAATACTAAATTTAGATAAATGTAGAATCAACAAAATGTTCATAAACAATTGCGCCGGCATGGCCGCGCTATATACATATCATATATTATATGTACATACATATATAAGTACATAGTACATGCACATACTACTGTATGATACACGAATGCAGAATGAATAATTAAATTGAATAAAAATAAAAACATGAAAACAAATGCATAAATATATTTATATGTACATGCATGCATGTGTGTGGGTCATCAATAGCTTTTTCGCACGTTTTTAGATGAATCTACCAAATGACAGTTTCGCTTCCTTTAGTGTAGGCGGTTCTTGCGGTAAGTAATGGATGTTTACGTTGCTGATCACCTATTCATTATCTCGTTTTCTATATATTTTTTTTTTGTATTTTGTTTAGCGTTTCGAAATTTTTTAGGTGTGATAGCACTGTTCCACTTTTTTATTTATTCTAGTTTGTTTAAAAAAGTATTACATATTTATCTTTAAATACGAGAACATGCAATCAGTGCAACATTCTGTTATAAATGGTTGCTAATTTGTGAAGTAAAGTAAACAAAAGCAGCTGGCGATAAAGAAAACAAATGCCATTATTGAGTAATACTAAATGGACTTTTACACCCATTGGAACTGGCCTTAGCGAGAACAGAAACTGGCTAATCTCTGTACTATGTACATATCGCACTGCCATCTGTTGCGTGTAATTCCACTTGGCAAACGAGCTAAACAGTCGACCAACCATTCCATCGACCAACCAACTACTAACTCACTAACCGGACAATCGGAGAACAGACTTAACCAGTTTGTCAGGTATGTTGATTGACGAAATTAGCATCGGGGAAAAGTGGCGTCAACAACACTAAATAAACGTGAAAAAGACAGACACATATAAATTCATGTAGGTAAATACATACATACAAACAAATATACGAGTATGTTTAGGCGGATGTGCTTATAAATAAAAACAAAGCAGCCATAGATTGTCACACCGGCGAGCATATACCTAGTATCTATGTACATATATGGTATGTGTGTATATTGTTTATAAATACATGCATTTATCTTACATTATTTTTGTACATACATATATATATTTTAACGTGTGCGTTTAACATTGAAGTAAATATGTAATAATATAAATTTTGAGGAGTGGTTCCACTTTGCGTGTAATTGTTGGAGCTGAACGTGAAAATTGCATGCAGCCCAAAAGGGGGAGAAAAACAAAAGCAAAATAAAACTTTTGATATGGGGCACTCCATAGCGATATGCACTGGTCGCAGAAATCATAGAAACGTCTTATTTTGACCAGTTTTGACTACGTTTCTTTTGTTTATTTAATGCTTAATAATTTTCTATAAAAGTCTAGCTCGTAACATATGTAAATCAACATTTCAACCTTTGTACAGAACTCACAAAAAATTTTGTAATTTTAAAAATTTGTTATCTAAGAAATTTTTTCACTTTGCAATCAGAGTTTTTAGAAAAATTCTGGGTATGTGGTTTTGTAGCCCATTTAATTCTAGTATAATAATGTGTAAGTATCAAGTGGCTAAAATATTTTCGCAGAGGGTGGAGGTCCACTTGAAACATACATATGTACATTCGACTGCATCACCATAAAAGTTGCGGTTTTTCCGCCGGAATTACAAAATGTATTATACTCGCAAGACGTCCGCCAAAATATTTCGGAAAAATATTAAGATTTACGTGAGCTGGAGCGATTTGAAAATACCTCCAAAAATGGGGTTTTTTATGAATAAAAATAGTTTCTTAAAGAACTTTTTGAAAAAAATCCAGCTACTTTAAACTTGCAATTTATTAAACTAAATTACAAAACTTCATATAGGCATTTTTCAAGAAAAGGGAAGTCAGAAAGTATAAACTGATGTCAAAAAAAAAAAAATACGTCCATCTGTCACGATCCCCGGCTATAAGAATTTTGAATCGCAAAATTTTTTTCTTTCCGCTCCACCCTTATGTACACTCACATAACTTTTCCTTATTTTGCAATGTAATTATTTCTCAGGAACAGTTGAAGTTAAAATTTAAATAAATACAATAAATAATACCATTTTTAAGAAGTTTGTGCAAATAGAAAGAATGTTTTTTGCAGTGTAAGAAACAAGATAAATTTCTTTCATTTTTTTGATTAATTAAAACTTAAACCTTTCAAGTGTTTATCGCAGTTAGAGAAAATATTTAAATAATAAGTACATAATAACAAAAAAAAAATATTTTCAATGAAAAAACTCTGAGCCAAAAGTAGTTTGGTTATGCAAGCATTCCTTCTTTCGAACAACCTGTATCTACCAGGTTTATACATCTACTAGCATTGTGGATATTTTGCGGAAGATATACGGGCCCTTACGCATTGGTCGACGACGTAACGATGCCCTGTATGAGCTCCGCTGCCTTGGCCATGCCATTCGTATGGACACCGACGCTGCAGCTCTGAAAGTATCCAACTAGGAACCGGCTAGTGGTGGCAGAGGAAGAGGGAGGCCACCACTGCGTTGGAATGACCAAGTGGAGAAGGACTTGGCTTCACTTGGCATTTCCAATTGGCGTCAGTTGGCACAGAAGAGACACGACTGGCGTAATTTGTTGAACTCGGCTAAAATCGCTTAGGCAGTTACAGCACCAAATAAGAAGAACAAGAAGATATGTGCATATACAGTGGTGGAAAAATAAATAGGGACACGAAATTTTAACAAATCCTTCCTATATTTCTTTTGTTTACTAACGAAACCCATATAAATTCATATTTCAAACTTTGTGCAAAAATCATAAAAATTCTGCAAAATTGCATCTAAATTTTCAAATTTTTAATCAGATTTTCCAGAATTTTTTTTGCAGTATGCAGTTTTATAGCCCATTCAATTTTAGTAGAATGAAGTGTAAGTTTTAAGTCGCTAAAAAATCGCGTTGATTTTTGGCATTTTTTTAACGCATTTTCTTCCATACAAAGTATCATACAAAGTATGTTCGACAATTTTTCTTATATGGAAAAAAGTGCGTCATACATTCAGAATAAAAATTATCAAAAATCAATGAGATTTTTTAGGAACTTCAAACTTACACTATTAAAAATAGCTATGAACTGCACTCTCAAAAAAATTCTAAAAAATTTTTATATAAAAATTTGAAAAAAGAAAATGAATTTTTGCAGAGTTTTCATAATTTTTGCGAGTTTGAAATATGAATTTATATGGGTTTTGTTAGAAAAATAGCAAAAATATGCAAAAGTGTCGTGTCCCTATTTATTTTTCCACCACTGTACATATAAGAATTATATACATAGACTATAATAGCCAACCTGACTTAAACGCAAATAAGAATTATTTGCTCAGAAGTAAAGAGTTGAATGGCTGATTAACTAATTTTATTATTCTATCAAAAATAAATGTAGAAATACTTAAATGTACACGTACGCACAATCGTGTGACTAATGCAAATAATCTCTAATTTCGCTTATCGGTCACCGGCTGAAAGAAGATATAAAAATATACATATATACACTCGCATAGGTACGTAGAAATTTACAAGTACCTACTAGTATAATAAATACATACCAAGTATCAGATATATCATTTGCAACCAAATTCAAAATGATATTGTTTGCCACTTATGGTTATTTATTTCTTTTTGAGAATTTTCTATTAAAATGCAGTTCATTCTATGACAAAACTCATATAAAACCAGATTTAAAACTATGTAAAAAACTAAAGAAAAATCAAGAAATTTTGATAATTTTTAACCGAGTTCAAAAATGGAGAAGGTTATCATGTCGTCGGATTTTTTTTAATGTATGTTACCGCATAACTTTGGACCACGATTTCTATAATTATTTTAAAAAGGAAAGGTGTTACCTCACTGGTGGTCCCATACTTATTTGATTCAGATCGGTTAAAAAGTTTGAAATTTGGATGAAAATTTTTAGAATTTTTTTTTTTAGTTTTGTACATAGTTGATAATTCTTAAAAATAAATAAATAAACATAAGTGGCAAACAATATCATTTTGAATTTGGTTGCATAAATATCAAACACTGGCGGCTATTAATTTGTTAAACGCAATACTTTCTGCAGCATTGCAACATTCAACCGTTTTGAAATGGTGGCTAATTATAGCGTGCACACATCATCCGCCACACCGGTGAAGGTGAATCGTGAGTAATTTTTTGTGTATGAAAAAGATGAATTTGTAGAGAATTTAAATGAAAAAAACTTAACGAATTTCACTCTCGTATAAAATGTTTTTTGTTTATACTTGGCGTCTTAGGTACATAATCAGAGATGTTAAGTATTCCAAATACAAAATATAAGATACGTATGTATTTTTGTATTTAAATACTTTTTTGCAATAGCGTTTTGTATTTATATTTTGAATTTTTTTTTTTTTTTTTTTTTTTTTTTGTTATTTTTATGGCCTTTATAACCATTATATTCAACAATTTTTATGAGCTCGAGGCCGTTACCCGCATTTGTATTTCGTATTTTAAAATAATTTTTTAATTCTTCTTTATTCGTCATATCATAAAGTTTTTTTGACATCTGCAAATTCTCTAATTCGAATTGGCAAAAATGTAAGAAGATCATGCAAAGCGCAAGACACAGCCGATTGCAAATTTGCTTAAACTATTCTCTTCATGTTTTCATTGAGAAGCGATGCGCAATCTTGCATACTTATGTATATTTATAACGTCACCTAAGATGCAAAAGGCCGTGACACACACAACTTTTTTTTTACATAAAACCATGAAATTGCATCGTAATCAATCAAAAAGTGCATTTTGGTCTTTTTTTGAATAATGTATATTTAAATACTTTTTGTAAAACTATTTCGTGTATTTTAAATACTTTTTATTTAAGGTTTTTGTGCTTTGTATTTAAATATTTTACCAAAATTTTCAACATCTTTGTACATAATCGTACTTAGGAATTTTATAAAACGCATTTTTTTGTTTTGAGTTTTTACGCGAGATTTTATGTGTAGGCGCTTATTTATCATACTTTCCTTACGAACGATTATTTTTTACATTTTATGGCTTCGCTGTTCCTTTAAAGTTTACTTTTTGCTGATTACGGCATACAGGGGCGTACATATGTACAAGCAAATGGTGATAAAAGTATGATGAATAAATACATACTTATAAAAAGGAAGCTTTTAAATTCTTGAGATCATTTGATATTTTATTATTTTTTTATAAAATTATGTAAAGTTGCGCGCAATGTACAAAAAGTCATTGAATTTCTTTGATGCAAAAAAATATATATTTCAATTTCTGAATCATATCCCACAAACTAATGCACTGACCACATACTTATATACATATGTGTGTGCTTTAATCTATTTTTAACCGACTTCCAAAAAAGGAGGAGGTTATCAGTTCGTCGGAATATTTTTTTTTTCTTTTTTTTATGTATGTTACCGCATAACTTTGCACTACGTCAACCGATTCCAATAATTCTGCAACGGAAAGGTAGTGTCTCAGAGGTGGTCCCATACTAATTTGGTTTAGATCCGATCATTGGATCATGAAATATATAGATATATATATATTTTTTTTTTCAAGTCGGTTTTTGTTTTGCTGAAAATTACTTGTGTTATTCGTCGTGCGCTGGTCAATACAATGTTCCCTTCATCCCCTTCAGCCTTCAGACGATATTATTTTACCAGTGCTCACAGACTATTGTCTAAAAAAAACTACATTTTATCGGCTGGTTAAAAATAATAATTCTATATAGAGAATCACGGTCAGGGGTAGTTCCTAGAACAAACGGCTCTCTCCAGTTCTACTCTAACTGGCCCAAACTAGTACAAATCACCGGGGTTAAAAAGGCCATTCTGTCTAGAGGCTAGTTTTCACTATATCATATTTTGACAACAAATTTTTTAAACATATTTTGACACAGATTTATAAGCTTTTTTTAGTTCCATTTGACAATGTGTTTTCAGGTATTTGACGAGAAATGCCATTGAATTTAACATAGTGAAAACCAGCCTTAGCAGAACATTACGGCGGCTTTCGGCAATAGAAAAAATTATCTAGTTCAGGAACGGTGCTGTAACATCTTCGTATTCATTCGAACAACAAAACTGCTCTTAGGGCCTCGAAATTTGTACATTAAACTCAAAAAAAGTTTCACCTTTTCAACTTAAGACTGATAGCAGTAGTTCTATAGATGCCAGGAGTTCGCGACAACAATATTTACAGAAGCTGCAGATATGAAATCAGAAATCTTAAGACACATGCTGTACTCAAGTCCTGCACTTTTTAGAAGAAGACATGAAGAATTTCTTGCGTTCAGACATTTCCGAATATCTGAAAGATTAAGTAAGGTTACTGCAATTGAGCTGATAGGTCCAGGTTGGCTTGATGTCACAATGTTTGCAAATCACGAACCTAAGTGTGTCGAGATTATTAGATACTGCCAACCACGCTAACTTGACCTAACCTAACCGAACACAGCTTTTGAAGACGGTCAGTAAGCATTTTATTTAAAAAATTTCAAACCCCAAAAATATCACTTGGGGTTTTGGGGGATAAAGACGATGTTATATACATTCGCGAACAAAGCTATATACATACATATAAGCTAGCTTTTTGGTCTCCCAAAGTGCACTTGCGATATGGGGCGAACACTTATCACTTATCGCAGATAAAGTGAGAATAGAACTATGTAGTAATACGGCTAATAAGCAGTGAGACTCCTCACGGTGGGCAGGAAGCGAAGATAGGTTGCATAAAAATGTCGACAAAATCTGAAAGCAGGGTTGTATTTGTTGATATCTTAAGGTTAAGAATCCGCTTAAATTGAAATCCTAGCTGCTCCTGTTTTAAAGATATCCACATTTTATATACTTCTGATAGGATATATTTGCAAAAGAGGAAGGCGTACTTCTCGATAATTAGAGCATATTTATACGAAAAGAAATCTCATACAAATCTGTTCCCCTTTTTTAACTCACTAAAACGGATCAAATCAATGTGAAACATTTTCATTTTTTCCTACCGAAAGAATAATTGATCGAGATTTATTGGGCGCTACCGGTATACAACTTAGATAAAACACCACAATTACTCTTTTCTGTAGCGTGAACTTTCTCATTACAAACACTTTCAATATCGCAATATATGTATGTATGTATACAATATTGTATGCTATATAATACGGTAGTAATTTTTTATTAAAGGTTTGTTGCTATAAGCAAGTAGCGCAGGCAAGTCGCACTGCGCTTGTGCAAGAAATAAAAATGCTCTAACTTAGGCCAACGGTACTCCGCATAATAAGTAAATAAATTCAAAGCTTGTATGAGATTTATTTTGGTATTTATGTACTCTTCTGTCAGGAAATAATGACTATTGTACATCCAGAACACAAATGCGATCATAAAGAAAATCGCATGAAAGTATGCGCTTTGTGTGTAAGGCTGCCAGACGTCCCGCTTTTCCCGGACATGTCCCGGTTTTAGACTATTTGTCCCGGTGTCCCGGTTCAACCTTAAAATGTCCCGGGTTTCATTTAAGTGTCCCGGTTTTCAATTTGATTGCACAAATTTTGCTTAAAAATGACTACGCTGAGAGAAAAAGGCGTTGTAATATTAAGAAAAATTTTATGAATTTACTGGGGGAAATAACGCATGGTAAACATGAATATGTTTTATTTGATTATCGTTTTGAAATGTTCGTACTTAAAAACAATACTTTCATACCACGCACACGTGGTGTTGAATCAAACTGAACATTTGAATGCACATTTACATGTCTGGCTGTAGCTGAGTGCACGAAGATGCTTGCCACAATTTGCTAATTTCCAGAGCGTCAGGGTTCAAATCCCATTACAGACAGCATGGAATTTAAATAAATTTTTTTTTAACTTTATTATGAAAAAGCATCCGTTAAGTGCAAAGCGCTTCATTTTAATATTGGCGTATTTCAATTGCATATTTCTATACTAAATACTAAAATTTGTATACTTAAATTATTACGAGTTGGGTTGGTGCTCTTTCATATGCGATTTTTTTTTTAAATGTAGCACGTTTTGCATAAGCAATAGTTGATGATTAATATAAGTATGTACCTAAATACGTTAAAATGACATGCACAGAGTTTTACAATTATAGCAAAAGCCAGAAGTTTTGAAACAAGCTCACAGCAACGAAACAAATGACTGATATTTTAATGTTACCTTGTATTTATTTATTTTTTTTTCGTGAAACCTAGATTACTTATAAGTACCGTGCCGTACAAAATTATTGGCTCGGAGACACTTTCATCTGATCACAATTTCTAATCAGATCTTATAAAAAAATGTTTAAAATGTAGCTTTTGAGCCAATTAGTAAAGTGCAAGTCTGAAGTTACCAGAAAATTTCGTTGTTTTTTGCAATTATTTATTTTTTGCTGACAGTGTCTTCCACATACAAAAAAATGTCGAACATAGTTTGTATCGAAGAAACTCTCAGTAAAAACAATACCAAATATATTGCCTCGTTCAAAGCCATGAGCAAAATCGTGAATACATGGTTTTCCGCATAACAAGCGGATCTTAGTAATTTTGATAAAAATCTTAACGAACTCCGCACAGCTTTGAAAAGTACTGGAATTTCTCAAACTGTCAAAATCCATTTTATCCTTAAACATTTAAAGCAATCTATTTCATTCTTGAATAACGATGGTTTAGGATTATTGTCCGAGCAGGCCGGGAAGTCAGTTCATAGGGAATTCATTAAATTCTGGGATAGATTCAAAATAAATATGATTGATAAACCAACTTTTGTGAGTCGCCTGAAGAAAACTGTAATGACATTTTCATTCCAGCATATATAAAAACTTAACTAAATAATAAAATATTTAAATACTAAAATGTGTGACTATATTATATGGAAACAAAAAACAAATATAAAAAAATAAAGCAAGAAAAAAATATAAAAAAATAAAACCAAGAAAAGAACAAAGAGGTGCAAAGTAAGTTGCCTCTACGTGGTGCGCCTTGGAAACGATTGAAACCGGCTAAAAACTTACATAAACTTATATTTTCACATAATATATATACACACATTCACTCACACATACATCGTTGAATATTTAATGCACAAGGATGTTTTTCTCTTTCGCAAAAGTCGGTCCTATCATAACTATGTAAAATGTGGATATCTTTAAAACAGGAGCAGCTAGGATTTCAATTCAAAGGGATTCTTAACCTAAAAATATCAACAAATACAACCCTGCTTTCAGTTTTTGTCGACATTTTTATGCAACCTATCTTTGCTTCCTGCCCACCGTGTCCTGCGGCCGACAAAACACCGGCTGAGCTGTATAAAGGCGGCAGCGAAGAGTTCATAGAGCGCATGTACCGGTGTTGAACGAACTTTGACCTTCACAGCTGCTTCGACCAGTAATTTTTAAAGACAATGGATCATATTCATAGTCGAAATAATATCGCCTCTAAACTCGGTTGCAGCTTTTTCCATTGAAAATTATGTCAAAAAGCTGCAACTATATAGCTTTAAAGTGGACTTTATTTTGACTATGAATATGCCCTAATTTTTATAACTGTATACTTATAAATACACTGTTGTTCATAAAATAGCACCAAAGCTTGAGTTAATCGATACTTGATTAAGACGGGTTGGTTGTTGGTTGGCGGAAGCGTCGCCTAAGCATTGCCAAGTTAGCGCTGAGTGCACCATACTCTACGCTTTCTCTGGGATCCCGGTGACAGGTTATGAACATCATTTCTAACTGAAGGGCGCAGTTATGTGAAGTGCTGATATTTCAATAACGCAAATCCAGATTTAATAGTGACTTGTTGTCTGACAGTGAATTGATCCAGAACTTGAACTTTACATAGTTTTGCAAGGCACTCGTTTACCAATTTTATAAATCGTATAGAATTGTTTATTTATAAAAGCGAACTATTCTTTTTCTCCAAGTGCATACACAAATAATTTTCAATATGCTTTCCAGACATCGAACCTTAACTGTTCATTGACATCGACCTTCAATGAACGATTTCATGCAACAGTTGAGCTGCGTTGCTTTAATAACTCGCAAGCGCCCCACCCTCAAATCATGCATTTGAATATCTACATATGTAAATGCGCATATGATAATATATAAACAAATAGGGAAATTATTGAAATCGAAGCAGCGAGTTTGCATTACCGACAAAGCATTTCCTGTTATGGTTTTAGCTTCACGACATCAACGACGGACTGGAAGTGCACTGCTTTACAAACAGAATATAGAATCAACTAAACAAGTGCATATCGTGCGTATTTGTATGGGTGTATAAGTGCCATTCATCGATGCATATGTATGTATGTACATAAAAAATCTAAACGAGTAAGATACACGATGCACGCGGCACCCAGCCCAAGCAGCTGGAATCTGAAAGCTGCCCATTGCAAATGCCAAGCGCAAAGTGCATAACTTGTTTGAACGATCAGCCAGGCTGACTGACTGACTAACGAACTGGCATGCCAGGCGGACTGCCACACTATCTCGGTTCCTTCGCTGAATTAGATGCTCATTGCAAACTTAGGCTGTCTGCGCATTGGTCGTCCAATCACAGTTGCTTCATCGTCACAATCATGATGCAACGATTACATGACGACTACACTTTCACACACTCGGTCGTGATATTTCAATTCATTTGGCGGCTAAAAATTCGCTTAGAGCAGGTTTTTTCTGTTTCTGTATGGTTGATATTTTCGCGAAATTTTTACGAAAACCTGCAATTTTTAAATTATGAACTGTGCTGCAACAATTCTAGACATAATTTTTCATTAATCTATCTTCATTTCTTTTCCTGAAATGTGTTTTGTGTGTTCGCCAAACTTGATTGTTAAAATTCTCACATTTCATGAATTTTATTGCAATTATCCACTTTTTAATAACTTCCACAGATTTTATGCAAGAAATACCAATTTTTATTCAATTTTAATGCAAATATTAACTTTTTCACTAATTTTTCCCCATAAAATGTAAACAAACAATGCATGCATAACGACTAGCGAACGACAGTGTCGTACTTATCTGTTTCTGCATCTTCTACGATTTGCCGATAACTAGCCGATAACGACAAGTGTGCAGAGCTCCATTCAAATGCATGTGCTCGGCTCAAAATTTCAGGGCGAGACGATACGCAACCATGATTGGACGACAAGTGTGCAGATAGCCTTACGCAAGCAATCAACAGTTTGATATAGAGGTGCAAACACTTTCGTCGCATAGCCGGGAGAATTTAGAGCCACTGCAAAAAAATAACAGTATGTATATAAAAAAGAAGCATTGAATTGGGCGTGGGCGTGTCCAACTGACAATTGAAGATGCGTTAATGGCACTTGAAAGCTGTCGCGCTTCTTCTTTTTTCCTCAACCCACACGACCTCTACAAAAAAACAACCGCAAGCTGCACAATTTATGAAAACAAAAAAACGAATGAAAACTACCTATACAAACTTAGAAGTTTTGAAGACAACAAAGAAAAAATCCACACAGGAAGTGGTCCACACGATGTTGTTTACAATTACGCGCGCCACCAACAACAGCTGAGCGGGGCAGAGTACGAGTACTAATCGACGAGTACTGCAACTGGAGGCACATGGCCACATGGCAATGTGTGAAGTTGTAAATTATGCATCGTCAACACTAAAAGCGAAAGAAAATCTATCTACTGGTGCTAGGAAGGTGGCGCGACAAGTCACACAGTTTTACAGCAACACAGGCAATTGACGAACAACAACAAGATCCCGGAAGAGCTGCCATAAAAAAATAAAAAATCATTTTCCACAATTTTATTATTACACATTTTTTTTCATGCAGCTTTCTCTTCCCGCCCTTTATCTTATTACGTACATACATATGCACTTATTTCCACTTATCCACCTCCTCTGCCTCCTCAAACGACACACAATTATTTCAGCATTTTTTGTCATCACACTTCCGTAATCTTAAGCGACAGCCATTAAAGCTAAGCAACATGCAACTTGCCATAGCCAATGGTCGCTGAGTTGTTCGCTCGTTTGCTCACACTTTGCCCTAATTTTTTCGATTTTAATAGCCATTACAAGCATACATACATACATACATATTTCGGTAGTGTATTAAGTTGAAAATTTTGGAACCGAAATTTTTTCAGATAATAATAGACGTTTTCATGCATTCATAAATTGTGAAAATTTTTAGTGAATACAAAAACAAAAATGCAGCTGTTTTGAGAGCTACTCATACAAATATTTTTGGAAGATATGCATACTCACTTGAGTCCATTTAAAACGGACTGGGTGTGGTTTGTTGTCTAAAATTAGTTTGGCATAAAAATTTCTATGAAAATTTCTTAAGAGCATTTTATAACAAAAAGATTTGGAACATTTTGTAACTAATTTTTTTATTGGATTAAATTAACTCGTATCTGTTTGTTGTCCACAAATACCTCAAATAGGTTTACTTACTTTAGGGATGTACATATGTATATATGTATGTATGCGATAAGGTCACCCTAAATTGATAAGTTTTACCTAGTAATTAATTTTAATTATTTTTTTTATAAAAATATATTTCACTCTTTTCCAAAAACCATATAAATCCAATTTTCAAAAAATTTAAAAAAAATCAACAAAATTTTATCAAATTTCACATTTTATATTCGAAGTTTTTAGAAAATTCGAGTATAATAAAGTGCAAGTGTGATATAGATAGGACTTAGCGTTGATTTTTGGCAGATTTTTTTGTGACGGTGTTGTGCATTTTCTTCCATACAAATATATTCGTCTTTAATTTTATAAGGCAGGATATGAGCAACACCTTCAACAAAAAAAAAAAATAGCAAAAATCAACCGTGACTCAAACCATCGTTCACATTGTAATTTCTTTTAAATATTTACAATGCTTTTTAAATAAGTTTGTTTAGTTCACTTTCTTATAAAAATCATACAAATCAAAGTTTCTAACTAAATACGAAGTCAACAAATTTTCATCAAAATTTTAATTATTTAATCTGAATTTTTAGAGAATTTTCGGGTATCTATTTGTATAGCCCACAAAATTGTATTTAGTAAAATTTTTTTGTCTCTCGCACTATTTTCCATATGAGCAAATCTCACGAGTTGTTACATTTTTCGACAAAAACGTATTTTTTTTTTAAAATTTGGTGGCACACTTTTGCAACTTCACAGATATGTTGTATTTGGTGCGAACTTTCATTGCCTCAAATATGAACATTCTATCTGAAAACTTTTCGAAGTTATTAAAAAGAAAACAATTTTAATTTTTTCGAGTGACAATAAAAAAATTAGTAATATCGGTACTTTTTCATATAAGTAAACGTTTTAAGGTTAATCGTACAAACACTTGATTTACTTTTTATTGAACTTATTTCTAGAACCTCATCGATTGAAATAAATGTAAGAAGAATTCTTTAGTGTTTTTTTTTGCTAGCGAGTGAAAACATAACATAAAAAACATTAAAAAAACAACTCGTGAGATTTGCTCATGAATTTCCTATGGAAGAAAATAAGCAAGACCGTAAAAAAAAAAAAATTTAATTAAAGCTAATTTTTATAAATTTCACTTGTTATGTTATACGCAGAGAGAAGTTCTGTGCAAAAATACTTCGTTTCCATCTTTTCCGGCAACACAGAAAGGAGAGTTCTACTTAGTAAGGGTTATAATCCCTAAGCGCGTCCGAAGGCCGCCTACGCAGAGAGAAGTTCTGCGCAAAAATCAGCAGAAAAAAAATGATCAAAAATCAACGCGAATTCTTAGCTGCCTCAAACATGTATTTTATTATGCTAAAATTATATTTATGGTCTATAAAAACTGCATGTACATAAGGTTTTGGTTTCAGCATGAACAATACTTTTATAAAAAATAAAAAAAAATTCACTTGATAAACATTGTAAAGAAAATCACAATGTAAACGCTTGTTTTAGTCACTGTACGTAATCACGCAAAGATGGCTGGCACTCACAAGTGTTAAATTTGGAAGTCGCATTTTATATCACAATGTGTTAATTTACATGAATGATCTAAAAATGTTGGTGCTTTATTACGAAAGCGTCAAATTCAAGATAAATCAGCTGTAAATAGAAACCCCAGACAGGTTTATGTATGCCCGTACCTACTGATACGTCGAATTGTGCGAATGTCACGTTCCACAAACATAAATTCCCACTTGTGGCTACATAACATTCGTATAACATGAAAATGCATGTAAATGCTACATAAGAACACTACCTACTTATCGTAAAAATGTTTACTACTCTCTTTAGTTTTCAGAAAAGTTAACGCGAAACCAGATTATGTACTTCCTAGTAGAACTGAGGGTGTTGTTCATTTGTGGTGGAAAGTCCAAACGCCAAAATTAAAAGTCTTTATATATGTAAATATCGCACACTGTCTTCAAAAGGGGTACAACTCAAAATTACACATTTGTCAGAATAAGCGAAAAACTATTTCTTAGCACATGATAATCATATGGGCAAGGGAGACTTTACCTTAGGCTTTTTTTTAAACAAATTTTAACAAAAATTTGCTCCAGCTTTTGCTGAAAAGTAAATAAAAGCTCTGTGTATATTTTTAGCGCATAATTTCTATAATTCCAAATTTTGAGTTGTGCCCCTTTTGAAGGCATGTACATATCGCACATTTCATAAAAAGTGTAAAAACTCAACATTTTGTATTTCTGATAGGAGTATTATGTGCTAAGTAAATATACAAGCGTGCATATGTTTTATCACAGTTTATGTAGAAATATTTCCTTAGTACATACCGTCACTAGACACGAATAAAGGCGCGCTAGTGTTTCGACGGTGAAAAAAGACGCATACAAAAAATTTTACGAAAAAAGGCGCTTAAGAAAAACTTCGGCGAAGAAATACGCGTAACCTAGTTGACGGCGAAGAAAGACACGTAATCATAGATTTATACTAGGCCAAGGAATGTAACTTTAGCATTATTACCCAAAAACTATTTACGGAATGTAAATACTATTACACCCGCAAACATAGTTGACCGCGAAAATAAGTTTACGCTTGGTTCTTGGCCGTCAAATATTTTATCGCGTCTTTCTTCGTCGTCAACTAGGTTAACAGTCTTTCTTCGCTGAAGTTTTTTTTAAGCGTCTTTTTTCGCGGTCAACTTTTGAGCTCGCGCCTTTATTCGTGTCTAGTGACGATACATATTAGGTTGCAGGAAGCGAGCGGCATACCTATTCTCGTCCAGGCTAATGAAAGTGGAATGGGAGTAGCCCCCCTTGCAAACTTGTCTGCCTTCTCATTTCTTGGTATGTCACTGGGTACCCGACCCATACCATAATAATAATAATAATAGATTGGCGCTTACACATATGTTTGTACTTGGCCGAGCTTCTCCTCCGCTTTGTGGCGTGCGCCTTGATGTTGTCACACAAAGAGAAGGGACCTACAGTTTTACGCCGACTCCGAACGGCGATTGTATTTTAATGAGAAGCTCTGTTTCATGGCAGAAATACAATCGGAGGTTTGCCATTACCTGCCGAGGGGCGATCGCTGTTAAGAAAAAACCTTTTTTCTAAATTTTTTGCGATGTTGGTTTGACCAGGGCTTGAACCCAGGCGCTGCGGAGTGGCCACCACACCACAGCGGCCGCCGACCCATACCAACTGTCTCCAAATTAATAGTGACAGAGTCAAGCGTCATAAGGGCCGCCTGGTTATCTGAGTATATACTACATACATATAAATTTTAGTAGTAGCGACAACAGCTAATTTTAAATTTTAGGCTTCTTCTATGACCGCCAATTCGGAGTGACACTGCAATGGCCAGGTAGACGGAATAGCAGTTGTTTTTACAATTGTTCCAAGTATGTAGACCTCCTACTCTGTTTTCTAATTGGGAGCCGTCTCTGTAGAATGTTAAGGCATCCCGAGATCCCGACACGCCTTCGATTCACGATTCTCTGCTTGGTATAGCTATGCTATACTCCTTGTTAAAGGTAAGCATTGATATACAGTAGTCCGTTGTTCTCGGCAATTGCTGGTTAATGAAAATTGTGGTGTTACCATATCGAGCCACTTTGCAGCTTCTAAGCTCCTGCATTCTTAGGCCTGCATTCACAGGATATTGACTTTCCATAATATCTATGACCTCCATAAAGTTAGTAAACAACAATTCAACAGACGACTTCTCGGTGACAAATAAACATTTTTTAAAGCTTTAAAATGAATTTTGAAGGGGAGGAGTAGTACTTTTAGATAACGAGCTGATCTTTCTGAAAAATAATTTTTTTTCGTCGTGTTACAGGAGCTTAAATGTGCCCAAAAACCGTGATTTTTGTACTTTTAGGTTAGAATATCTCGAAAACCTGACGTGATTGGGCTATTCTGGGGTCAGATTTGAATTCAGCGCACCGAAAACCTTCGGGAAAGTATAGTCTGGTTTCTGGGTTAAAATTTTGTCGGCCTGTGTAATTGTTATTTTGGATTTATAAAATAAAAGTCAAAAATAACGGTTATTTAGGGAGTAATTAAATAAAAGTCAAAAAATAATTGTTAAAGACCGAAAGAAAGTTGTAACTGTTACGGTCCCTATATAAATCCAATTTCAAATTGTGTGCAATAGAAAAAAAAATCAGCAAGCTTTGCTACAAATTTCAACATTTTTTAATCTGAACTAAAAGAAGAAATATAAAGCAGCTTTATAGCTCATTAAATTTTTGTGTAGAGTAGAAATTTTATATGGAAGAAATGAATCCGATTTGACGTCGTTTCAAGGCCAACCAAGCGACTACACCAAACCGACGTCGTAACGATTTCGATTCGATGAGAAAAAACGAAGTCGGAACGACGTTGCGGTTTGTATGGAAAACCCGACTTCGTTTCGACGTCGTTTCGAATTCACCTAAACGATTTCACCAGACCGACGTCGTAACGACGTCGATTCGAACTCGTCATCGCTCTGGGGCAAATTGAGTGGATACTCCTAAAAAAGATAAGTTTGCATGTGTCATTTTTAACATTTTCTTATTATTCCCAAATTATTTAGAATGCAAATATGCAAGCATATACATATGAAAAAAACACGCATATTTGCGTCCATTAGATGCGGTGAATGAATTTACAAATTTCGTAACAAAGTCACGTTTCAACATGTTCCTGCCACACACAGCTGAATGCTGTCAAACACATGGTGAATATGTATGATTAAGGTGGTCCAAAATTGCATGTGAAAAAGTAAAGTCGGAGTTTTTATGCTCTCAAGCTCTAGCCGAAAAAAATATGCCCCTATTTTTTATTTTGAAATCAAAAAGTAGTTGGAGGTCACTCAATGCGCTCAAAGTTTTCCACATATTTTATGTGGAAAAAAAAACACTTTTCGTAGAAATGGTATAGAAATCTTGAATATTAACTTTTTTCATAGAAAATACACAGGGAAACCTTTGAGCGCTTTGAGAGACCTCTAAAATTGTTTGATATCAAAAAAAAAATAAATAAGGGTATATCTTTTTTCGATATAGAACAATCCTAGGGGGTGACAGCATCAAAATTCCGACTTTACTTATTTTGGACCACCCTAATGCAGATTCTAGTATATCTACGAACCAAACAAACAAGCAACAATTAACTCAGAGATTTTTCATAATTAGATAAAAGTCAATGCAGAGCACGCACTCTCACCCGCGGCGACATTGTGCGCATCGCCAACTTTTACAAATGCACGTAGAAGCCAACTTGACGTGCATAGACAAGAAAACACTTGGAAAATCCTTTCTTTTGCACAGCGACTAGCAAGCGACTTCCTCTGATTTTCCTCTTCAGCGCAAATGTTTACATTTCTAAATGCTTTTGTATGAGGAAGTGCATCTTCTTTTTATTGTTTCTGTTGTAGTTGTTGTTGTTGTTGTTGTTGGCGGTTGTGCCTTTCCTTATTTGTAGTACGTGCGTTTGTCGAGTGTGAATGCATTTTAACCACTTAGAGCGGCGAGTATGCTTGGGACCAAATCGCATTACTTTGCGGCATGTTAATCACATGTTGAAAGATTGTGGGAAAAGTAAAGCCAGAAGCCGTGGGCAGACGAGCTAGAACACAAAAACCGATAAATACCAATGGTAAGAATCTATGAAATCTTGGGAGCCTACATAATTTGTGTGCAGAGTGTTGCGGCAGGTAGTCATAACCGACACTGCATTCAAAGGTCGATTTCGTGAAATGTCTGCGACTTATCTAAACATTAAAATTCATTTTAGATAAAAATTTAACTGGTTAGTGTATATGTATGTGCGTGTCTGCATAGCGTCTGCTGTGTGTACCCCGTGCAATCAACTTTTATGAGTGATTGCATATACACGTCAAGCGCGCCACATTCTTTAGTGTCTGTGCTTTTAAGTAGTCGCAAATGGATTTTTAATTTACTGCAAACAGTTTGTTGCATCTCTAATGGTGTTTATAGTATTTGTTTAGTTAATAGCCAGTTAATAGCGTAGATGGCGGCCTTTTAATTAAATTTCAGTTTATGAATCGCCAAATCAACATTTAGGACTAAAAGCGAGTGATTTTTTATCTTTAGCTGATGTGAGAAGGTTTACTGGACCTTAGACCCACCCTGAAGTTAGTTTAGATGAACCCCTTACAACTAAAAATCTTGCCTTTCTCAAAAACAATTTATGTAGTTCAATTGGTGGGTATTCATGAGCTGGCTAGTGCTGTTAATTACACCGGCACACAAAAAATGGGTGTGTGCTTTTATCTTTTATTAATCAGATCTAATATCAGGGATCGAATTGTAACAGCCGTTCACGGAGCGAAAACCATACGAAAGAAAATTACGTAATACGTCAGTCGTATAAGCTGAATGGGATAAAGAGTACGTTCACTTATGTCATAATTAGCGTTGTAAAATGTCCCGTATTTGCCGGGACGTCCCGTATTTTGCATTAGATTTGAAATATTCCGCCACGACAAAATTTTGTAAGTATTAAACTTCTACTAAACATGGCCATAGCAAGCATTATTGCATGCAACTCTGTAAGAGAAATATAGCTAAAAATTACCCTTGATTTTTTAGATTTTTTTTTGTGGAGGGTGTTGCGAATTTTACTGTATCTCTAACTTTCTTTTTATGGTTCTGTCAAGTATATGTTTACGAACATACATATTTTTGAATAAATTAAATAAACGAAATTCATTATAGGATTATAACTAACCTGAGCCTTACTTCGTTGAAATGGATCACCTTTGTTAATATATGGTTCGTAGTTGGGCATTTAAAGGAAAACCTTTATTTTTCATTTGTCCCGTTAAATTTTTGTAAATCCCGTATTTTTGGAACAAATGATGCATTTGTCCCGTATGGCTGGAAAAAAAAATTGGCAACACTAGTCATAATTCGAAAAATGTGTTTTTACGTGACGATTCGAGCCCAGATTCCTCTCTGGGTATTTACACGGTAATATGTATGTAGAAAATTGACTGCCTTCTCTGTATGTACATATTTGTACATTTAGTAAACCTAAATGTGACTCTTATTAGATTGAAGCTTTCACAACCCTAGACTATGCAGTGACACAAAAAATAGTACAGCACCGCCTAAGAAGTTCAAGGTGTCATAAGCAGCAGGTAAGATTTTGACAAGGGCTGGCAAAAATATGCCAGGAAAAACGGGAAATAAGCGCCATAAGACGCTTTTTATTCAATTTTTTCAATATTTTTAATCAATAATCTTGGAATAGTATAAGACCTAGGCTTTTATAAATTATCAATCGAAAAGGACCTTCTCTTGTCGTTTAAAATTGTTGAATAATGACCTAAAAAAGTGGTATGTGCTTTTAACCAAACCCACCTACTGACATGTATGTATTTCGACCCTCTGATTCCGAATCTGAGGCCCATTTGACTCGTACATCCTCAAAATTTCTAGTAAATTGCGAAAATTGCAAGTATTTTGCAATTTTTCACAATATTCGCAAATAAATCGAAATTTAGGTGGGTCTGTTCCGGTGTAATTAGGAAAACTCCTTTCCAAATCCGCAGATATATAGATACATATGTAGTTGGACGAAATTTAAATAAACTTAATTCTGTTGGGGAGTACTTCGATAGTTGTTGAGCCAGTAAATAATACATATTTGATATTAACAACTGAGGTATAGTTACCCAGGGTTACTGGCCAAAATGATTTTAACTATTTTTGAATGTACATATACATATTTGTGTTTAACATTTGGTAATGCTCTTTCACATTTGTCACAATTTCCAAACTTTCTTTCGATGTCCAACCTTTTGTTTGAAACTTTGTTATACCTACTATCAAACAACCAATATTTGCCTTGTAATGAACGCCAAATCTATTCGGATTCTTTATGATCTAGTAGTATCAAGGCGAATTCATACAAGGTGGTAGCATAAGTATAAAAACATATGTATGAATTCACCTTGTTTAGCGCATTTCTAGCGTTTTTCCCCCGAAAATGTAAGAAATTTTGTCAGATATGAAAAAATAAGCACGTAAGTCGAAAATATGCAAACCCCAACAAGTAGCCAGATATATGCAAAATAAACTTTTTCAAGCATTTGCTTAGATTTGCCAGCCTTGGTGATGAATATTACTTTTTTGGTATTCCTATTTGGTTCGATTACAGGAAAACGAAGTGTCGAAATTCCGGGAGAACGTTATGCTAAACTTTTATGAAAACTCGAAAATGTCATTAACCGTAGAAGTACATATTTATTTTTCTATAAATAAGGAAAATGCCTCCTCGGTGTATACAAAACCCGTATGATGGTGTAAAGAAACTTCATGAAAGATATCATACAAATATGTACATACATATGTATGTAGTTATAAGGCTCACATAAAAAATGATACCTAATATCGCATCCCTTCCTCTTCATACGCGAACTTTTTGGTCTAATATACATATTGATAAATGATGATACAACGAGGTTAGATTTCAAGAAGGTCTATGTTTTATGAAAATTGAAGCAATTTGTGATGGGCGACTTTAAGTTAGTATACAAATCTTAAGCCAACTCCGCCAGGTAATAGTTTTTATTAGAAGCTTTTTATGGCAGAAAACAACATTTAGACCTCTGCTAAAGAGAATCTTTGTGGGATGTTGCTTGGGCCTACCTTGGTCCTCCTGGTATCCCTGCGAGCAAACATTCAAAACCTTATTAGATATTTGTTACCATGGTCTATGGAGCTAGTACTAGATCACTTTTTATTCAAATTTTTTTATTTTATTTTATTTTTTTTTCAATTATCTCTATCTATCATCCATTGCAATGCCATTAAATATGAGCACATTGCAATAAAATACAAATCGAGGCGAAAGCAACAGTCAATCAGTCAATTAAGAGCTTTTAGTTTCACAAATATATTCAAAGCACTTTATGCTAATATGCTTTCAAATACTTCTAATTGATCTTAAAGCGAATGAAGGCAACAAAAATATCCATTTTCCACATAGTCGTATCAACCCTAGAGCAGCCCCCAGACAAATAACTTTTCCACAAACGCGAATGCGTTCAATTGGCTCGAAGCATAGCAAGCGTGCAGCGTTCGAATTCTTAAAAGCATCATTGAAAAAGTTCTTCCAATAAAGAAACAAATGTACATTAGGGTGGTCCAAAAATTCATGTGAAGATGTAAAGTCGGAATTTGTATGCCCTTATTTTTTATTTTGAAATCAAAAAATATTTAGAGGTCCTTCAAAGCGCTCAAAGTTTTCCAAGTATTTTATTATGAAAAAAACAGAAATGGCATAGAATCCGTAAAAATCAATATATTTCGATCGGAAAACTCCGTTTCTCTTCAGGAGATTCCCAGTAATAATACCCAATTGTTTATTTAAAAATTTTTTCATAATAACTATATCTTATAAGTATGCCAAAAACCTCATAAAATGCAATGGGGGAACCAATAAAAAATCTCTAGTATTAAGAAATGGTAAAATAAAAAAATTGGTTTCATTAATGGCAGTCTCCTAAAGAGAACCAGAGTTTTACGATCAAAAATATTGATTTTCAAGAGTTCTATACCATTTCTACCAAAAGTTGTATTCTTTTTCATATAAAATACTAGGGGGGTGAGAGCATACAAATTCCGACTTCACCTTGTTTTTTTTTTTTTACCACCCTACGAGTATGTACGAGTATTATATAGATGAGTAAAGGGCACAATAAAGCGCGCTACACCTTCAGACGGCTCGTGATGAACGCCAGCAAAGCGACAAAGCGATCGGTCCAATTGTTCCAACGTGCCCCAAACGAAGTAATCCATAATTTATTTTTAATTATCCGACAGCAGACGACAGACGCGTGAGCATGTTGTGGCGGCATTCTCATCCTAATTTGGAATATACATACATATGTATGTATGTAAGTGAGTGCTGGAGACATTTTATGCTCATAAATATTGCTGGATTCTAATACATTTGCCCAACTTTTTGGCTTTTTTCTATATTCCTGTTGGCTTTAATGTTTCCGGTGTGTCCAATACGGTGTTTTCTGAATTCTTGAATGGCGTGAAGTTTTTTCCAAAAATAGTTCGACGTGCTGCTGAAAATCACTGGAAACATGTATGTATGTATATAAGAACTCAGAAACGCTAGCCATCGCAACTCAAAGTTAGTCCACCACACGACAATGCGGAGATCGCAATCAAGATTTTGTAAGCAGCAATCGCATAGCAAGAAGTCTACCATAAAGTTAAAAGCAACAAAAATAGACTTTTAGGATTTTTGAAATGCAACAGAAAAACTAAATATATGTAATGTCGAGCTTTATAGCCATAAAATTGCTGCTGTCTTCCCGTAAGTTGAAGTAATCAGGAAGCACTCAATCGTATGTTGCATATGCTTAGTGTTCACTTCAATTTTCACAAACGAAAAAATATATTTGGACCATAAACATTTGACACCGTTAAGGTCAATACGAAACGCCAAAGTGTGAACAACAAAAGTGGCCTTGTAACGCTGAATCAAAAACAGACACATACGTACATATCTACAAATCTTTTGGGCTATATTCCGCTCCACAAACGCCATTAGTTCTCTTAAATAAAGGCAATTAATGTGATGTCTATAAATTTGAGGTGAATTATACATATATATTGTATTTGAATATAAATAAGTTCGTATGCTTTTTTGTATGAATGTTCTAAAAGCCTTCGCTTGATTTCTAAATAGTCAATATAAATCTTAAGAAAATATAGCTAAATCAAATCTGTAAAATGTGCTTGTATACGTTTCTTGAATTTTAATTAATCGCTTGATTTGTTAAAAGCATAAATAATTTGGGATATGAATTCTTATGCCTACGTATGAAAATATAATGTTTGTATTATGAAAATGGAGCTAAAGCCATACAAAAATACTCCCGTGAAATGTTTATCATTTGGTATTACACAATGATCGGGATCGTATAGGTACAAGGGTGGGCTTATAGGTGTCTTAACTAGCGAAGAAGGAAAAAATTTTTAAATAAACGATACTATGCCCCTCTGGCTAAAAAATATTTCGGGCGCCAAAAAAGTATATCACTTGAAAATTTGGTCCTTCCAAGTGTAAGTATACGCCTCTAAATACTCAGCAACGAAGTGTTAGAATTTTTTTGAATATACAGTTAGAGCCTATTCAATTTTTGTGTAATAACGGTGAAGTTTCAAGTGGCCAAAATTACCGTTGATTTAGAATATTTTTGTGGCATTTGCTTCCATATAACGAATAAACACAATTTATTTTTATCGCAACACCTTCGGCAAAAAAAATCTAAAAAAATCAACGGTTATAGCCACTTGAAACTATAAAACTGTATACTTAAAAAAAATCTAACACTTCTGTAAAAAAAGTTTGAAATTTGGAAGAAAATTTGTTGAATTATTATACTTTTTTTTCGTTTTCTACAAAGTTTTAAACTTGGGTTTACTATATATGGATTTTGTTAGAGAAGCTGTATGTGTGTCTGTATTTTAATAGAAAATTCTGAACAACAAGTAAATAAACATTAGTGGGAAACAATATCAATATGAGTAAAGTCTAACTATAAGTACAAGTTTCACAACCAAATCGACACCAGCGACAGCTGGCAGGGCCATCTTTTTTGTAGCCAACAAATTGTTTGAAAATGAGCCTAAAAGGACTAAAAAAAAACGGCTTTTACAAATATGTATCTTGGACTGCACCGCCACACAGTGTACGATTTGGAGGAGTCGATGGACAAAATCGTAAATCTCTCGAAAGGAATAAGATAAAAATATTGAAAAATATGGGTTCGAAAGCTGACATAATGGCCTATAAGGGGAAAAAATAGTAACATTATACTATATGTAATCATTCGTTCAACCCACAAAAAATTTCACAGGAACATCAACTTTCAAAAAAATGTATACTTTGCTGGCTAGCTCCAACAAAAAAATTTTGGTTTTTGGATTTATGAACTTTTCTTGTAAATTTTCAACCGAGGAATTCAAATTTATTGTCAAAAATTTACTAAGAAATCTTTTAGGGGCTCATTTTTTAAATTGCAAAGTTGCACCTAAATTTTCAACTTTTTAATCAGATTTTCAAGAATTTCTTTGAGTACGCGGTTTTATAGCTCATGAAATGCTAATTCTAAAGTGCAAGTTTTAAGTTGCTAAAAAATCGCGTTTATTTTCAATGTGTAGTTTTTTTTACTGTATTACGCATTTTTTCCATACAAAAAAAAATTTCGCATATACTTTGTATGGAAGGAAATATGTTAAAAAAAAAATGATAATGGACATTGATTGCAAATATTTTAGGGGAATGATTCACTCGGACTTTGTTATTATTGTAGACAAAAATAAACACAGTTAAAAAAATAAAAACAAATTTGTTTGTCCTTACAAGCCTGAGGACTTGTAAATTGCCTTTAGATAAGCTATCATCCTAAAACAAAATGAGTCAACTACATACCGGAGGCTTATCGTAAAAATAAATGGACATATGTATGTACTTTTGAATATGTGTTAGTAAGTAGGTATGTACAAATGTTAACTTAAGTAATGCATATCCATTACCCGTTAAAACTGACGTCAATCACACTTGAACACTTTATTTGAATTCTACTTATAAAGAGTCAAGAAGTAATAGAAGAAATAAGAACAAAAACCAAATATTTAGAATGTGAATCACTTGAGTGGAAATCCTATTTTTGCCCTATTTCCTTTCTAAGTAGAAATCAGTTTAAAGCCACACAAATGACAATTGCTCAGCTGCTTTCTCCATAACAAAAAAAAATAAATAATCACAAAAGAACTAGTGCATACATACAGTATGTATAAGATATCTGTAAAAGTATATGGATTTCTAGCTACCATTTAGGCATTGGAAAGGAAATGACTTACATACATTTCATTCTAACTGTTTGTTAGCCTAGTACTTATGTATGTGAAACAAGCGAGACTCTAATGTGACGAACGCAACGGAGCGATTAGAAAATGTTTATGGCTTCTGGGCATTTGTCGAGAGAATGGAAAGAAAGTTTACCATGGATGCATGTGAGTATTATTTCTGAATGACAAATGGTGTGTAGTTATACTAATTGCAAAAGAGTCGCATACTTGTAGAATTTCTAAAAGTGGTGTAATTCAAGTAACTACAAGACATTTAAGTGCCTTTGATAAGGCAATGTGGTGCTATACCGAAATGTGTGCATATGATCTTATACATAGTACATTCATACTTTGTACATATACAACTTCTAGCTATCTGGTGACTTTTATGCTTCACCCAGTTTATTCGTTCGTTTTTGATTTTTGTCAATTGTATCATACCACATCTTGAATTTCATCATACGCTGTAGAAGCCTTTCATGACGATCATACATACGTTATGCAAAGTACATATGTACATATCTACATACAAATGACTAAAACAAAGGGGGCGCAGGAAAGGCAAAGGAAGCAAGCTAAACTTCAGCTGATCTGCGCTACCATTTCATTCACTTGGGTTGCTATTAGGGCATTCAATCCCGGGGTCCAATTTTCCATGTCCCGAAATCCTGAGATTAGGGCTCCGGGATCCCGAGATTTTTACTGATTCATTTACAGAATGAAAGAGATGTTGAAAACTAAAAAACAGAATTCATTTGACATAAAACACGAGAAATACAGAACACCAAAATTTGGATTCAAAGTGAACTTGAGTCATTTGCACTTGGAAGCGAATTTCAGGAACTGCCTGAATATCTGTACTTGTTCAAATATTTTGTGCAAAAACTGTGTAATGACGGAAAATCTGGTAGCAATTGAAAACACAACAAGAGTTGTTCTTCATTTTACTTTGTTGGCCTTTGTTGGAAAAGGATTTCTGCAAATATGAGTAAATGTTTTTGACAAGTTATATAGATATTTTAGAATAAAAATATTTAAACATCAAATTACATACTCTTTCACTAAGACACGGTAGTCTCCCCTATGACCAAATGTGGTGACAATGAATCGGTGTGGCTTGAAAAAGGCGAATCTACTGTAAAATGCAAAAACTTGTGATGAAGTCAAAATCCCGAAAAATCTCGGGATCCCGGGATTAGAATTTTTACAACCCGAAATCCCGGAATTGTTAAAATGCTTCGGGATTGAATGCCCTAGTTGCTATCCCACAGATAAGATTCGTTGATGTCTAATTCATACATACATATGTATGTACATATCTATGTAGTTTAACACATTTGAGGTTTCATATGTAGAAATAAAAATAATCTTGCTGCCTTACTGTTGCTGCAATATCACAAGAGACCCAATGCATCACAGACAAACAAGAAATGCACGCATATTCCATCGAATATGAGTCCGTTTCGCTCTGTTCTTTTGGTCTGCCTGCGTCCCCCGCTATACTTTGGAATTAAGTTATTCTTGCTTCTGACTTTACATACGCATTGCTCTTTGCACTTTTGTGCCTTTTATCACTTGTGTGTTTTTTGCCTATCCGGTTAACCGACCGATTCATGCGATTCATGGATAATGCAGCTCCAGGATTGATATTCGAGAAAAAAGAGGCAAAATGGAAGCAAGTTAAAAAAGCAAAATGCAGGCAAGAAATAAAAAGAGTAACATTAAAACAAACAAACTCCTAACAACACATACCAAGACGACAATAGTCATTACAACAAATAACGACGACAAAGCAGCCATAACAATAATCAGCAGTCAACAATCGACAATCAGTAGCCGGCAGTCAGCAGCAGTCAGTCAAGGGAGTCAACGTCGCCCAGGCATTCAACGACACCCAACAATGAGAATCAACTGTAACCGCAGCACTGGCGTAGCAGCAAAGTGTTTCAACATTGGTTGGCATGAGCACAAAATTTTTTTTTTTTTTAGATAAAAAGGCCTCCAATGTTTATCAAAGACTTCAGCATCCATATGACTTTCTATCCATATGCCTGAGAATGATAAAATACTTATATATCAAAGCTAAGTGAAATTTTGTTTAAAAAGTCGGAGCAGCACCAATTTGCCACAAAGTCAAATATGTAAGCGCCAAATATATATTTTTTATTAGTTATCGCTAAGGGGGATGTACAACAAAACCTTTCATTGTAACGTACTTTCCGGCCGTGTGCTTTAGGATCGTCAGCACAAAGGATGTCCCCGGTTTGGGAATGAAGACTACCCTAAATTTCCTCCAACGAATGGGAATGTGGCCAAATGCCAGTTGGGCCATTATAACTTTTATTTGAGCTTCTGTGAGGCTGTCATCCCACATTGAACTCGTAACATATTCGGTTACAGACCATCTGGGCCCGGTAACTTAAAGTAGTCAAATAGAGCCAAATAAAACCTCACTGACTACTTAAACACCTGTAGTGATGCAATGTACTATGTAGTCTAGTATAGTGCTTTCCACTTCAATATCTGTGCGTGTCTGGAATTCCCAGTGCAGTGACTGCGCTGTTTTTGGCATATTGGACATGCGGATAACACCCCGGGAAATTTTTGAACTAGTGACGCCGTTCTTAAATTGATGAATCAGGACTTTCGATTCGATATTTTTCTGATTTGTTACTGTCGAATCGAATAATTATATGCAGAATCGACATTCGATATATCGAGTTCATTTAGAGATGTAATAAGTAGAAAAATGAGTGGAAATAAAGAACTGGGATCTTCTACCTATCCACCTATCTCGTCCAAGAGCTATTCTAAAGAATCATTTGCGTTTTAGTATACAAATTAACTTACCTCCCAAATCCTTGAAAAGTTAAATTTCGCCTTCAGAGATGCAAAAATCACATTTAGAATTTAATTTACATGTCATTTTTCATTTCTTACACACTGTACAACGTCTCAACATCACATCTGACAGACAGGCTGCGGACGAATAAACTTGTATTGTAGTACAACATATGTACATATGTATGTATGTACATACATATGTTTAAATGCAAGATGCGGTCTTTCGCTTAGGTCGTCGACAAGTGTCGAGTGCAATCTTTTAATTAAATTCAAATTAAAGTGGGGACTTATTTAATTTATTTATTTACTTTCTTCTTTCTTTTGTATTTGTGTTTGCGCCTTTGGCAGTGCCGTAGCTTTACTGTTGACATCTTCAAAAGTCTTTTGTTATTTCACAACTTCGTTTTTGGCTTGTTTGCTTTGTATATAGCTTACTTGTGTATGTGTATATATATTAAGATATACATATATAAGTAGTATAGCTATGCACATACATAAATACATTGCATATTTGTACACTTTCGTTGCTACTTTAACTGATAAAGTGCACGTAGGGCGACGGTTTGGAAGACTTGCCTGAGAGCTTGAGCTTTATCCGCAGCTCGGAATTTAGTTGTATTTGTATTTCCATACAAGCATACATAAGTATTATAATACTAACTACAAATCCAACAAATCAACAAAACAAATATAACAAATCCTACTAAGCATACATACATACATACATACATACATA
>NW_023458556.1:43988675-44027784 GCF_013731165.1 Rhagoletis pomonella | reverse complement strand
AGAATCTGATATTATTTTATGCAATGCTATACCACCGAGCGCATTTCCGGATTTCCGAATAGTGTGTTGACATTCGGATATCCGAGGAGTGTATTTATATTCGGAAAGTGTATAAATATCTGGATATTCAAATCTAAGAATTAATAAAACAAAAATTTTTCATTTATTCATTTTGCAGCTCGATAGATTCAGTAAATTTAAGAATAATGGCCGCCTGCATTCAAATGCCGTTTGTTATTTCTGATAATCTCGATAATCAAATGAACGGATATTGGGCGGATAATCGGCGAAATAATTAACGAATATTAGGCGGATATCAGTACTATTCGGATTTTGTATATATATTTGGATAGTACCTAACTGAAAGCTTTGGACATTTTTTTAGTTCAAATATGCAGTTAACCTTTTAATTATAATTTTTTTTATTTAGTTTTATTTACTTCTAATTGCCCTCTTCACGCAAATACTAAGGAGGGGGCAATGAAAAGGCAAATGAATAAATAAAATTGAAGAATATATATATTTTGTTTTCTGAGCAAAAAAATTGCTTAACAATTACAAAAAAAAAATAGTACAACCCTAATGTTCTTAGGCACTATTACATGTACAAAATTACGCATGCGCTACATGGGAACTGTACTGACCGAAGAAGTAAATGTTCCTTAATATTTGTTAAATAAAATGTATTAAATGTGTTAAAAAATATGTATTTATAAATTATGTTTTCCGCGCTCGTCTAAAGACAGAAAACTAATGCAAGACAAACAAAAAAATGGTTTAAAAATCGTTCGCGCACTTTTGCACTACAGCGCGAAGGTGTTGCGGAACCGCACGCACCTGCGTTCACATTTGCAACACCATTTTAGGTCTGCTTCGGCGTACGTTTCAATTAAAAACAAAATAATTGATAATGCTTAAAAAATGTTAAATAATAAATTTTCGTTTCTTTTACGCTTTTTTTTTGGAAGTCACACAGCAATAAAATATCATAAATATTTCAGCGGCTTTTTAAAGTGTGATTTGCGCGCCATTAGCGCGCGGCGTTGGAAAGGAATGTACATACATACATATGTACATGGATACCACTTATACGTCTCTATTATTGCATTCTGTTTGCATACATACATATGTATGTACGTGTCAGCATGCGTGTATGCGTGCCATGTTTCTGAGCACATGTGTGCACTTGGAAAATTTCAACATTCCTGGCACGCAAAAATTACGCCAAGTCGGGGAGTATAAACTCAAGCACAATTCAGCAAAAAACCAACACCATCGCATTCCCAGCGCATTGGCATCAACATCGCCAGCAGCAACAGTCGTTCAACCACCTCAGCCTGAAGTCTAGACATTTTCAGTGATTTGCTAATTTTTTATTTTACTATATTTTCGTAGTTCGCTTTCATTTTTGCATTACAGTGCACAGTGTATGAGCTTCATGATGACGGGCTATAGGAAAGGATTAATGTATATTTCTTTGAAATATCGGGTCCACGCGTCTGTAGATATTTAATTTGCTGCCGTGGAATGCTGACAAAAGCTACGCTAAATTTTCTTCGCCAAAATTTTCTAAACGAAAAGCAGAGAGGCCTAAAAGTATACAGCATGGAAAAGCAACAGATGCGATCAAAATTGTGATAGCGAATGTTGCAATCCGGCTGCTGATATAGTTCGAGATTGCGAAACGGATTAGTAACTTCATGGCCTGGCTGAGTTTTCTAGACTCTCCTCATCACTCTGTAGAGCCTGACATTTTTTTTTTTTCAGAAATAGTGAACGCCGGATTCAGAAAAGATTAAAAAATATTAATTCTTAATGTATTTTGGATAAAATTTTTCATCTCTCGTCAAGTTAAGTTTGGTGACGAGAAATGAGGCTTATCGCCAAAACAGGTTTGTCTCGAAACAAAACTTGACAAGGGATGAGATCCAAAAAGCATGATCTCCTCACTCTGTTGGAAGAACACTACATACCATCTGCATATAATTCTAGCGTACAGAGAATATTTCTTCGTATTATCATTTTTCATAGCTTTGTCTGTTAGAACACCCCAATCCGCACATCTTGTTCAACAAGACTTTTACTAAATAATATGAAGAAAAACTCCTTAAAAAAATAAATACATGATTTTTTTACCAGGGACGTGAACCGGTTTTGAACCGAACCGGTCTTAAACCGGAAAACCGCTTTTTTCTATTAATTAACTGAACCATTAACCGAACCGAAATTTTCCACAAATGTTTGATCCGAACCGAAAACCGAACCACTTTCCATAAAGGTTCGTTTCAACCAATTTTCAATAGATAAATGTACTCACTTTGTTTTCTTTTTGTTAAACATGGTAATACCTACCACGTTTATTTACCATGTGACAATATATAATGTAAAGGCAACCCATCTCATTTGACAGACACTTGACCCTTAACCTTGCGCGTTGTTGCACTTCACACTGGACACTTGCGCATTATTTTTTTGTTTTTCGAACCGTTGAACCGAACCGAAACCCCGGTTCAAAGACCAAAAAAACCGCAAAAACGGTAAGAACCGCTGAACCGAACCGACCCAAATTTTTCATCTGGTTCACGTCCCTGTTTTTTACTCTAAAATCTTTGGCATAGTTGACAAATGTTTCTCAAATTAGATATATGGGGAAGTCTTTTGAGATGGGGATTTTTCAATTAAAAAAGTATTAATTTTCAAAATCGTAGCAAATTGTTTTCCCCAGAAAAAAAAATTATCAGCCTTATCGCCAATTCCATGTGAATAAATAGTTCCCATAATTTAATGTGCAATGCAAAAACAAATTGAGAAAAATTGCTTTTATTTTGCTTCATAATTTTTGGGAATATTTGTTCATGTGAAATTCGCGTTAGGGCCGGATAATTTCATTACTTTCCTGATGAACAAGTAAGGGATTGCCTATAATCTGATTTTGTATGAAATTTTTAATTTAGAACTAGATTGCCTTAACCCTCCTCGCTGAGTTTAAGAAATTTTTGTATGTTACTTTAGGTGTAGTTTATTTCTTTTATTAACCCTTTTTCAAAAAATTTTGAAACTAAAAACTTCTTAAACTTTTTTCCAAAATCAAGTTGAAATCGATTTTTTAAGCAGGTGGCAACCCTCCTACATGTAACTTAAAAATAAAGCATTTTCAAAACCATTTCCTTGGACATCCATATTGTAATAATTTATCAAATATGAACTTTGAATTGAAGTAAATTTTTTACCACCAGCTAGTATTAAAAATTCAGTCTGTATGGGAGGTTCCACGGGCCCTTTTCCAATGATTTCGTACATATCCACACCAATTCCAGTACTCCACCTTAAATACTTCCAGATTTATATGATATTTGTTAAATAGATAAAGAGCTATACTTTTATAAAAATAATGAACATTAAACAAACAAAAGATAAATAGTCAAAACTGTGCAAAATGTTGAGTTGCTATCGTTTTGTCGCGGGCAATATGTATAAATACGTAAAAAGTATACAAATTAAAACAGGATGAGTAATATTCATTCGGTTTGTGACTCTTTTGCTAAATTTTAAGCATTTTCGTTTCGCATTTGACGGATTATGTACATACATATATATGTATCTAATAATGTTTATTTTTGCTAGTTATCACATTCGTGAAAAATTAAAATTATTCATTCGTTCAAAGACTTGCACTGCCAACAAGACTATCTACCGTACATGCATATCTACATAGATTCATCAAAAATATAATTCTATGCCCAGTACGGAAAGGAACTAGTTTAAATATCGATATTCAACCAGTTCTTTACCCACCACAATTAGTTGAAGATCTGACTTTCTTCTTTGGAACGAACTCTTGAATTTAACATGGCGATGGCCTAGGCATCAGTCAATTATCCGACTCTGCATTTGATTTCAACTACTTTAAAATGCATTTGACTTGCACTGCACAGATGCTTTTTCATAATTAAGAAAAACCGTAAATAAAAATTTTTAGTTATATGTTCCGCCTAATGAGATTTGAACCTGAACACCTTTGCATTTGGCTTAAAGCACTTCAAAGTCAGTATGTTTCGTTTGAAGATGCCTTTTCATGCCCACAGTTAGATCATTTTTCAACAAATATTGAATTATTTGCAAAGATATGTTTCAAAAGTGTAAGCATTTGGTTTATCTCAATGAGGCTGCTAGGTGATTATATGTACATCAATTTGAAGTTAGTTGCTAAATACGTGATTAGAAATAAGTTAATTTTTCTGAGGTAATTGGTTGAGCTATGCCGTACTGGTTGGGTACAGGCATACATAAGTATATATGTATGTTTATACAAAATAAATTTACAAAGCTATGCATAATCAAAATACATACGACTGTAAATCAACAACAAATTCCAATAGCAAAACAAAAGCAGATGCTCGAGAGCAACAAAAAGAAAACAAATTAAATCAAATGAAATTAAGAAAGAAAACAATGAATTAAGATTAACCAAAGAAAAGGCTATGGCCAATGGAATGCCAAGTGGTTCATCAGCCGATTTTAAAAAATGTATTAGAACGCGAGTAAACTCTAATTTTATGAAGAGATAAGGTCACCCGAGCGATGAAACGCCTTAAGTTGGGCAGGAAAGTAAACTGTGGCAAGCGATGAACTGAGTACATGAGTTGCTGTTTTGAGTCGCTTTGAAACAATTTCTTTATCCACATACTTTATTTTAATTTGTATCTACTTTGTAAATATGTATGTATGTATGTATATTCCAAATTTGTTTTTTTTTTTTTTAACTTATCGCCTGCTGTAAATAAACTAATGAACTAGAAATATTTACTAATTAGTTGAAAAATTGATATTACTAAGCAAGTTTATTGCTTTTAGTGGCATAAATTCTCAAGATAATAATTGAGATTGAAAAATTTATAAACGAAAATGTTAATTATTTTCATTGCTATTGTACGAGATTTGTTTGGTATGTATAGTACATAGTTTTGGTTACCTTTATAAAATTTATTAACCCAAAAACTAGGAGGAATAGCAAAACTTCAAATAAATTTGCTAACTTTATTGTTTAGTAAATATACATACAGTTCGTGCAGTTGAATGATATACATATTTAATTGGCAATAAATGAATTAAATATGTACATATTTTATCAACATACTAGTAAATCAATATACAAACAGTTAGATGTAAAATTATTAACTCATTGAATTGCGTCAAATATTGTTAATATATTTAAGTGCGTGCATATCATACAGGCTCACACATCAGAATAGATCCGACATAATTTTAACTTTAATTGTTTGGTGCATCTACTATATCCGAAAGTTGCTTTTGTAAATGCAGTGAGAAAGCCTATGCAATGCACAAACAAACAACATCTACATTGCAGATGGTGTGCAATGCGTAAAATAACCACATTTGCACTATTTTTGGTGCTAGTTTGACATATTTTCAAAATAAATTAGAAAAAAAATACAATTTAATCCTTTACCGGAATAGACTCAGCGCAATTAATTTCGTATTTTTTCGTATTTTAAAACCTCTTGCTTTCTCAAGTGTTTATAAGTAAGATTTAAAGGCTTATTAGAAAAATTAAAACGACTTAAGTGGGCTTATTTGGAGTCCTATTTTATGCACTATTTAGTTTAGGATAAATTGCAACTGAATTCGAAACCGCCCCCTTAAAACCAGCTGATACGGTTATATGGGTGCACGATTACGAAATTACATTTTTCACTTTGTCGTTCATCTCCATTAAAATTGCTTATAAGATCTTGATTCTCTATCAAAATTTTTTTGCAATTTTGTTTTCTTCTGAACCTCATTTTTTGTTCAACAATTAAATTGTTCCTTTTTTCTTATTACGTTAAAAAAAAAAAAAAACGACCAATGATCTTGCCCACGTGGTGGTTTTTGGTGTCTTTTGTTCGTGAATTGAACTTGTGATGAGAAGTTGGTGGAATTTTTTCTAATTTACGCACACAGTTAGATATTCGGTTTTATGTACTATATATGGTTTTATTTTGATAATGATCTACACTTTTATAAAATAATAATGAATATTAAACGAAAGCCAAACTAGTCAAAATGTTGATGTGCTATCTTTTGACGCGGGTTGTACCTTTGGTGCTTCATTTGTAAAAACCGCTTGAAGACAATCTAGTAGATGCAGCATAAATACAATTAAAGTTGAAGATCATGTTTAAACCTATTCTGCTAAGTGTGGCTGTATAATTTATTTGGTTGTCTAAATTTTTGTCAGCGACCCCCAAAAGACTGTACCACAATTATTCTGAAGGGACTATCTCTAAGCCTTTAAAATCATGGGGCACTCATGTTTCCGGCTTTAGTCTAGCATGTGCTTCCGACCGTTTTTTGGAACACGAATTTTAAGTAAGATAAAATCACAAAAAGAGTTATATACCCATTCATGCAGGTGAACATATGCTACTTTACTAAAATAATAATGCACTTGTTATATAGGTTGCCGCAATCTTCCTAGAATTTACATTATACATACATAAACAATAATTTTCCGAAAACTCAAGACGTAACTTTGGACTTGACACAGTTTCGCACTTGCATTAAATAATGTACTGAAGTATTTAGAGTATAAATATTTATTTTTGCTTACTAATGCAATGCTTTGATATCGCATATCACGTATGATTCATCAGCAAAAGCGAATTAGTATTTATATTTTTTTTTAACCCGGCAGTAAACTGAGCTCATTTACGTGCCGTGCATAACTATGTATGTAGATAATTTTGAAACAATGGGCCTTATGAATAAAAACAAAGCAATTGATTTTTCTTAAAGTTTCAGAACTTTTACTTAAATTTATATTATTATTACATTAAACAAGCAATTCTTGTATATATGTATATATATCCATAGGGTTCTCGGAAACGGCTCTAACGATTTTTGATGAAATTTTGTACATAGATAATCTTTTGGATTTTAAGGTTATCTGAATAGGCATTAACTCCGAGAAGACTCGTATAGGGTTGCCACCTATTCGAAATTAGTTACAATTTAATTAAAACATTATATTATGGGTATCAAATGGAAGGTATTTTAAAGATCCCTTATTCAAAAATATTTTTATTAGGGTTGCCACCTAATTTGAATTGCATATTTATTTAAATTATTGTTTAGAAAAACCGGTAAAATATTACTATTCATGGGTTCTTAAACAATACTTTCCCTATATATAAAATGTTATCTCTTAGGATAATAGTGTAAGGTTGCCACTTATCACAATTTATCTAAGACATCGCAATATGGATATCAAATGAAAGGTATTGCTAAGAACTTTGGTCAGAAAATATTTTCCCTCAGGGTTGCCACGCTTCTATGTAATACAAATTTTTATTTTGTTAATTTCAATCAACATTTCTTTTATGTATACACAGTACATATACGCTTAAGATATGTACCACTCATTTCAGTGTATTTCGGAATAGGGTTGCCACCTAAATTTTAGAGTAAGGAATTTACTTAATAGATATCGAAATCCATTTTTTTTTTGTTTATTTTCAAAATATTTTTGTAATGCTATCCACATCTTGAAAACTTTACTTTACTGGTAAAAGTAATTGCTTGGCTTTTATTTATAAGACCCAATATTATGATCCAAGTGTATTTCTCTTTTTTGGCAATCTTCTAACTGAAAGCTGCAGCAATTTTTATTATGGAAAAGTCCTATTCTGGTCGGATGCTTGCTAGAGACCAGTGCCCCGTTTTATGCTTGATCTATTAAGCAGATGCGACATCTTCTACCTGTTATAATAAGGTTAAAGCTCTCTTCTTATCTTGCAGGTCTGTATATCTGACCACCTGTTTCTAGCCAGTTCAAGGAAATACCGTTGATTTTTGAGAATTTTTTTACTGACGCTCTTCGGTATTTTTTCCCATATAAAAAAAAAACTATCACGCATTCGTTATATGGAGAAAACGAGCAACATCATCAGCAAAAAAAAAATTCTCAAAAATCAACGGTAGTTCATAGCCACTTGAAACTTGTACTTCTTGAACTGAAATTGAGTGAACTACAAATCCGCATTCTCAAAAAAATTCTAAAAAATTGTATTTAAAAGTTGAAAATTTTGGTGAAATTTTGTCGAATTTTCCTAAATTTTGTAAAAAATTTGAATCATTAATTTATATGCCGTTCGATGCAGAATGAACTATATTTCTATTAATTTTCACGAAAAAAATTTATTACGAAAAACATTGCAAATATTAACAAGCAAAAAAAGCCGACTTCAATTCTCATATAAAAAAAAATATATATATATATATATATTTCATGATCCAATGATCGGATCTAAACCAGATAGGTATGGGACCACCTCTGAGACACTACCTTTCCAATGCAAAAAGAATTATTGACGTGGGCCAAAGTTATGCGGTAACATACATAAATATGTTAGTGTTTGGCCGAGCTTCCCCTCCGATTTGTGGCGTGCGCCTTGATGTTTCCTGTCTTCTACAAAATCAAAAAATTGATTACCATATTTTTTGAAAGTAGTGTTGTAAGAATAAAACGACATAATTATTTAAAAAAAAAAAAAATCTAAAATGATAGAAATGAAATATAGTAGGGGTCTTCATCTTACATGAACGCACCTTGGTAAATAATTGCATACAATTTTTTATTATTTAGCTTATAAGGCTAGTTACGTTTCATTTTTACCACGTCCATTGTGCTAATTTGCTTTTGATGTTTTCGTAGCAAAAGCGACCAGCTGGCAACCTGTCAGAGTTAAATTTTGCTAAAATTTATACATTTATCCACACAAATTTGTTGATAGTGTTAAACTTTGGTTAAATCGAATTCGATACAAAGTTTTGACAGTGCATTTGTCAAACTTATAAATTTATCTTTTTATCAAGTTTATTAGCAGTTTATCACTTTAGATAAAGACCCCTAGTTATAAACTTCTTTCGCCACATTATTGATCTATGCACATTTTCTTTTCTTTTTCTTATAAACGCAGTTGAGTGACATTTTCGGAACGAATTACCGCGTACCACATACGGCTAAATCAATTACAATTACATTAGCGCCAAATACACATTTCCGCTTGGAAAGGGATTTATTCGTGAATAATTCACGCATGAATAGATTCACTATTTTTGGTTCACATCGAGATGGCGAACAAGTGGAAATCACAACAGGCGCTTTTCCAGGTGGTGATGGCATCATTGGACCCTATCCAGAAATTTTGATGCAGGATGTGTTTTCGGTGGTGGTGCGAGAGCGAGCATTTTTAGGTGAGTGGTGAATGCAAATTTTAATTTGAAATTCATTAAAAATTTATCTTTTATTTTTTGCTCTGTTGTAGGCAATAAAAAATTCACTGTACGCAATAGCAACGACTTGATTTTATACTCGAATGCTTTCAAGAGAGCCGAAATCAACGGACGATTTGTGGGTGTAGCCGATTTGCGTATAGAGGAGAAAGCTTTTAATTCAGCAAATGCAACGGTAAGTTATTTTCGTTTGTGTAGGGGGATTTGTGTTTTTACTATGCTCTAACTCGGGCAGTTGCATCGATAAAAACTAGACACATTTTTGACTGGTATATATTTCAAAAAATTTTCCCATTTATAAAACAATTTAATCGATTTTTCGAGAGCATTAGACTCCATCGGTTCAAAAAAGGTAAACTTTCTTAGTCCATGCTAGCAATCGAAACATCATTTAAAATTATTGAAATAAATACTTAGTTTCAAAAACTTCCTCTTCTTTCAGCTACACATCGAGAATTCGCACATCGACAACATCTACCGCTTTGAAGCATCCCTGCGTGAGATTAAGTTCAGCAATTGCAGCATTGGCACCATCAATAGCGGCTCCTTCGATGTCAATACTATAAATTTTATTGCTTTCGTAAATAGTCGCATCGATGTTATTAAATCGCGGGCTATTACCGAAAAGGTGAGTGTAGACAAAGTTTGACTAAATCAGAGACAACCAAAATGTAATCCGCGGAAGGGATTCTAACGGTTATGACCTTTATAAGTGATAAAAATCATAATTTAGTCGCTAAAATTGAATTTCAATTTTTTCGATCAAATTTAACCGTTATTTTAAAAATGATAATTTTTGTTCAAGAATAACATTAAACAAATTAATTGAGCTTGAAGCCGTTTTTTATGGAAAAATTGTTGTGGAAAAAAACAACCATAGTTTCCAGAATAATTCTGCATAAAGCCATAATAGGCCAAAAAATTACAAACAAAAAAACGATCAAGAATAATCGTAATTGTTGGATTTCTATTTTTTCGATCGTTATTTTTTGATTTTTACTTTTTCGATCATATGCTAACCGTTATTTTTTAGACCATTCAAGAATTAAATTCGGACATAAAAATGCAGTCTCCATTATAACGGTTACAAAAATTATCGATATAAATATAAGTCCAAAATAACGATTAAACAATAAAACAATAAAAACCACAAACATAAAATTCCGATTTATCAATGACTCTAGATCGAAAATTAAGAGTCAAACAATGACGATTTTGCAATGATCTAAAAAAAATCTGAATATTCAACAGTTAACGGGATAGGTTTTAGGTTTTATGTAGATTTGATACCAGTGGCGATCAGATACAAGTTTTTACTGTATACGTGTCCGTCTATAACAGTTACAACCAAAACAAATCCCACGGGGGACTTTTTTAGAGCTACCTATAGATTTTAAATCAGTTATGGGCAAGGGGAGCTTTTACTCTGCACGCGTCTATACAAAGTGTATAGAAGGCTTTAGAGACCTTTGCCCGCAGGCAATATAGAGAGTAAAAACTCTGTCAGCAGCGTTAAGGAGTTTCTTCCGAGGCCTAGGCTGTGGGTGTGAGCATTTTTTATATAGACGCGCTAAGAACAAGAGCTTCCGTCACTAGTCTAAATCGGTGATGGTCAGCGCCTTGCCCGCATGTAAAGCTTCTTTAAGCACTCTATAAATTTTGTGTAGACGGGCACAGGTTAAAAATAAAAAAGCTCTATCTGCCCATTTCTAGGCTAAATACAAATTCCGCTTAACTCAAACAAATTTTCATAAATCATCTTTGTAGTTGTTTAGCATGCATTTGTCCATCACTGAAAGCGTTATCGGCTACATCGAAGGCGAGGCCATACATGGCAGCGGCATAAACGAGCTGATTTTTCGAAATAACCAGTAAGTATCACGCTCGCTCAGCTATTTTCCAAATAAGAATGAAATCTGATAACTCTCTATCTACCACAGAATCGATACCATTCACGAAAACGCCATACATGTAAACGCCATCAATGCAACCATTACCGCCAATCGTATCAAACATCTCGGCCAGAATTGGTTACGCGTCAAGGAGTGGTCTAATATTGTAATTGAGAAAAATATTTTCGGTGACTTCGGTGGCATTATACTGGAGGAAACAAAGAAACCCGGCATTTGCCGTTTCGAAAATAACTCGCTCACAAAACTCAAGCCGGGTGGTTTGAATATAACAAATCGTCATTGTATAATGCGTGAGATCTCCGTCAATTCACCATGTCGCTGCAATCGAGATTGGCTGGCCAATCTGTCCGACCGCGATTTGCGCTCCGAAATCTACTGTACAATCGATACGAAATTGGGTGCTTGTTTCAATGCCACCTCCTTTAATATGCTAAAGTACGAGAATGAAGTGTGTGATGAGACGAAGACAACTGTTGATTGTGGCGCTAATCGCAACCTCAAGAAGGTGGACGGCAAATTCTTTACACTCGAAGAGCTCGAGCGCCAAGATTCGCAACTGCTGATATATATCTACCTCAGTGCAGCCATAATTTTGGCTGTCGTCGTTGTCATTATACTAGTGCTGGTGTTGCGATGCCTGTGTCGTCAGAAAAATGGCAGCGGTGGTGGCATGATGTCCTCCAATCATCATCGCCATGAGTTTACACAAAACGAACGACACATCATTGAACGCGCCCTACAACTCATACAGAAGCGATATCCACACATTCACGCACGCGTAGAACGTTTATGCCAAGAGCTGCTGCAAACCAATCGTACAGAGAAGCAATGCATACGAACTGTTACGAAAATCGAGAATTTATTGAGTAAAATTGAACGCTCGGAAGATCTGAATGCCTTCTGCAGCGTACTGGCACAGCACCTGCAACCGCAAACGCAATCGCTTCAACATACGCTGGAAGCAGTCTACAGCACGGGCAGCTTCGAGCAAGTGCAACGCGAGAATTACGATGGACCACTCTATGCGGTGGGCTGTATAGATACATCACACACTGTTGTCAGCATGGAGGCGGCGAGGATTGAAAGAGAGCGCGAGCGTGAACGCGAACGAGAAATAGAACGAGAGCGAGAACGCGTAAATAACGCATTGAATGGTCGCAATGACGACGCGACAAATGTGCCCAATGAACCATTCTACGAAGAGCTGGGTCAACCATTGCTGCCTGATTACGCATCACCTGCGGATCGCCGAGAATATGCTTCACCGCTTGATCATACGACGGGTCTAGGCACCGAATTGGAATATGCCGAACCTATTAATAATCGAGGTAATTTATTGTACTAGGGAAGAAAAAATGGCACGAGCATCACACAAATTTACTATACAAGTGCACTCTTGTCACCGGCACCGAAAACAATTAGAAGAATTGAAGTAAACACTTATTCCTCCACATTTTTTACATTGTAACGCACTGAAGGCTGTGAATTAATAAAATGCGAGAAAGAATGTAATAAATATGGACTAGAAATTGGTGTACTTAAGTACTTGTTGTGGTGAAAGCATACGGCCAATCACAAAGCTATGCGAAAGCTCGGCATCGACATTTTGTGCGGCAGTAGCTTTTACTGAAATTATACTGCAGATCAGTTAAAAGCAGTAATGGGCACAGTGCTTTTTTAAGCTATACAGTATACACTGTATATAGTATACACTGTGTTTGCTAGTTACGACTGAAATGATAAGCTTTATAAAGCTTTCTTTAGAGCAGCGGTGAGCAGAGAGAGAGCTTTTACTCTGCTCTGCACGCCTCTATAAAAATGTATAGAAAGCTTAAAGCGCTTTGCTCGCGGGGAAGACAGTGCCCATCAGTGCTTATCATGATGAACTTTTAGTAAAAGCTCTCTCTGGTCTTAGCTGGTGTATAAGCGTGCAAATAATAAAAGCTCTCCCTGCCCATTACTGCTTAAACGCAATTATGAAAATGGATTTAATTATAAAAATAAACATAAACGTACATATTTTAAAGTTTTACGATGAAAAAAATTAATTTGTGGATTTCATATTCATGAAATAATTATTCTAAATTTCTTGCGCTGTAATTGTAGTACCTCTCGAAAACAAAAACGAAAATTAAGCTTTAGATCTTTTTTAACCCTCAGCTCCGCACCATAGGTAAAATTTGCCCATGCGAAAACAATTTATTTTTATAGTTTTTAAGTGATAATGATGTGATGAGTAATAATTGTCTATGGTGGGGATAGCTGTTTAGAAACTTCTGTGTGAGCTGAGGATTAATAATCTATATGTAAATATTTAATATTAGTCTACTAAATTACAGTGCAATTTTTATTGACATTATCGATTTTATAATTTGGAGTAGATCGAAAATTTAAGCATAAGTAAAACGGTAAAATTTCACAGTAACAAAGGTTAAGCTGCGTTTACACAAAAAAGGCGTGGGACTTAAGATGCAAATGCTAATTAAAAACAAAAAACGATTGTCTTGTATGTATATAGCACAAAATTTTGTGATTTATATTTTGAAAAAGATGTGCAGCCAAAAGAGTTTTTAAAGTTAAATATCTTCGCCAAAAAATCGAATAAAAATTTTTAAAATAATGACATTTAACAAAAAAATTCTATGTTAGACAGATAGATAGATAGATAGATAGACATTAGTATGAGATGCCCGCTGCTCTTCACAACAGTTCGGCTAACCCAAAGAACCCCAAAAAAGTTTAGAAGAGTTGTAGGGGTCACCACATAAGGCATAGGTTTCTTTGGCACTTCCTGGATACGACACACAGACTGATAGCGTAAACCTTTGCCTGTAGAAATATTCGCCCTCTAATTGGCATCAATATCTCAGCTCTAGAATCCTCGACTCCTGCTCCTATGCTTCCGGGAGTTTTCAAACCGTCTGAAGACGCCTTAACAAAATTGGGGCAATTCATGCTTCTTTGCTGCAAAATTCAATACTGAACCTCTACTCAAATGTTATAACATCTCTGGGGTGTACGGCTAGCGGGAGCTGAGAGTTTGGTTTCTTCCTATTCCTCAGTGATATGGCATTTTCTCTGCCAAAATTCTCTCTAGCGAACTTAAGTAGAGTTCGTTTTACCGTGTGCTCTAGGCACATTGCTCCCGTAATACAAACAGATGCCAGACGTTGAAGCTTTGTGAGCGCCTGTTTGACGGTGGATAGAGTAGTCCTTGAGACCCGAACTACCGCCCCACATATTACCATAGGTTGTACTATCACACATGCACATCCATCTTATGTTGCTCGGGTTGCATCCCCAGCACTTGCCTTCCGGACGTTTGCGTATCATTAAAGCTTTTTTGGTTCTGGATATGGGTGCGCCTAAGCGCTGTTTTCATAGGAATTTGTTGTGCAAGGTCAGTCCTAGATAATTCACTTCACTTGTATCGCTGTCCGGAAGGGCAGATTGGTTGGTTGGGTCCTTTTATTAAGTATAGGTCTCTTTGAATTATTTCGAAGAGGGACATGTCGAAATTTCTTTCAGCGACTATGAATTTCACAAAAAAAAACAAACTGGGAAAAATTGTTTTTCTTTTGCTTTATAAATTTTGGAAATATTTGTTCACGTGAAATTCGCGATAGGGCCAAATATCTCTCCCCAACTGTAGTAGCGCTGGCCGGATTCCATCCACTCCAAGATAATAATAAAAATTGTTTAGTTAAGAAGTAAGCGGTTCCACTTTATATATATGGAAACTAAAATTTTTTTTAGTTACAACGTGGTGTTAGTTATATTCTAATCATAAATATTTAATTATCACCAAAATCATTTGTTATGCATTATTTTACTCCAAATTAATTTATTTTTTTTAGTTTTTTCGTTGTAATACTATATTTTAGTTTAAATGTGCTCTTATTTGTAAATAATATGAAATGGTGTCGTTATTTATATACATACATATAGTATAAGTTTATTTAAGCTTAGCACTTTAATTATTTTTATTGAAGTAAACTAAAATAATAAGAAATAAAATTTTAAATATAAAAAACTTGAATTGGCTTAAATTAAAAACATAAATAAAATGTGAATTCAGTTACGGCCAAATCCAAAAAATGTTTTTTTGTACCTAACATTTTTTTTAAACCATCAGAAACAAAAAGAAGTTTATTGAATTCACACTATTTAATGCACTTTCACTACAAACTCCGACCATGTAAAGTAGTCGCTCCGGTTCCGCGCGAGTAAAATTGGCAGCACTAACAAGTCACAACAAAGAAACACTTCAGGTATTAAAAAAAAACACTATTTTTCTATGCATCCAGTAAATATGTAGTGGTAGCTATTAAGTAGTAGAATTAATACATCTGCTGCACTATTTGATTTACATATACAGTTATTAAAAAGGTGTCGGTAGCGTACTACGCACTCTATAGGCTTCTTTGCCCCCTCTCATCGGTGACTGTAGAGATAACACACACTGCAACCTCATTTTCACAACACTTAACCAAATCAACCAAAAATACTAAAGCCTTTACTTTATTTTAAAACCAAAAATTTTAACTTTTTTTCTTCTTTCCAACCACACAGCCGACTACGCTCAACGCTTGCCACCTTATGCGCCACCACATCCACCACCAACAAAACCGTCCATGATTATGCCTACCGCAGCGCCACGCGCACATCTTCCGCCCACTAATAATAAAAATAATAATAATAATAATAACAACAACAGCCAACATCCATTTTACCTTGCACATAAAGCAAGTCCGACATTCGCGTCCAGCATTGTTGGCGTTAATAGACCAGCACTGCCGCCATCAAATGTCAAACGCATGGCGCATGAACTACAAAATATGCCAAATTTTCACCTGCCTAATGCTGCGCAGCGTACACTTAATAAACATTTGGTCGCACCGCCAGTCTACACAGCGCCCGATGTTAGTCACAAGCGACCAATGCCTACACCTGCGTCCACTTTTGCACGCCTAGCGACACCCGAAGTGGATGAGAGTGAATTTGATATGCGCGGCGCTGTTGCATTGCCACCCGATACGGGTTCAGATCATTCGGGTGGTAGTAATGAGACTGTGAAGATCGATGATGTTATATTGTATGCCGATGCATGAGGAATGCGGAATGCGGAATGAGGGGGTGAATGAGTTGGATGGGAATGAAATGAAAAGAAAATGTATAACTATCATCCATGTATACGAGTTGGCATCCGAAAAGTATGCTTGTGTCGATTTACAAAGGTGTTTCCTTAGCATACTTTCTAGCTTACTAATTAATTCCTTGCAGTCAGGCAAAGCTGTCTAAATCTGTTGTGAAAATGCCGTATGCTTTTTGTTGAATGTTTTAATTGAATGAATCAATTTTCTGTAGTCACATAGTATTAAGATTACTAGTTTAAGAAAAGTATGTAAGTGAATGTATGGGTATATGTGTGTGTACGACTTTATAGATTAACGGCGCTATTCCCTCGCCAATGACTCATCGCATGACAATTATTTTGACTATTGCGCCTAAACTTAGGCGCCGAATATACAAATTTGAGAAATTCTCGAATTCTTTCAAAGCCCTCGCACGATGCGCGAATTGCTAAGCTTTGCAAAACTTCGAGAATCCCCCTATTTGACAATTGTTATTGAGAGCGCTTCGAATACAGTTTTTGCGACATAGTTTTAGGCGCAGTAATTAAAGCAATAGTCATGCGATGAGTTTTGTCATTGGCGTGTGTATGGGGCTGAGAGAATCTAATCCAATGCAGAATAGATAAGTTCATGTTTTCAAAACGAATTTGAAAGAGATTTATAATTCAAACCAAAAAACATATTTTTCAGAATCCTAAAATAATGGTTAGATATACATATGTAATATTTTTATATAATAAAATGACTTCATATTGTATCTCTGTATTTGTCAAACGTGGTTTTACCGATGAAATGTGGCTACAGCGATTTTTAAAGTCACAATAAATTATCACAAAATTTGTTGGCATATATTCCGGTTACTTGACTCTCCTTAATATGATTTGAACGGATATTTGTAAGGTGCTTATTATAAGTGTACGACACTCAACTGTTGACAAGTTTTGAGTATTTATTTTTTTTTACTATTTAATTTTAATTGTTTTTTTTTTTTTATTAAAATATAGTTCATTCTATAGGTCTGTCTGCAGATCGCATGAAAAACGAAAAATTCATATAAAATTATGCACCAGAAATGGCAAGCAAAGTTTCTGCTACCAAAATTTCTTCAATCAAATCTACAGCAACATCATAGTAACTTTTCAAGCAACAGAAGTAATGAAAAAAATAAATCTTGTGAATTTTCTTGAGAATTGCAGACAGTCGTTATAACAAAAATCATATAAATCTAAGTTTCAAACTTCGTAAAAAATTTAGAAATATGAACAAATGTTAACACTTTTTATTCAAAATTTTTGGGTGGATAGTTTTATAGTCCATTTTAGCATAAAAAAATAAAGTCTTAAGTGGCTTCAAAATACCGTTAATTTTTAGGATTTTTTAATCTGATTGAATGTGGTGAAATTTTGATGATACTTTGTTAATATTTTTTGTTTTTAATTTATAAGTTAATGAATGAATGTGGCGAAATTTTGATGAAACTTTGTTGATATTTTTTGTTTTTACTATTTGGACAGGCTGAAACTGGGATTTATATGGCGTGTTTTATGGAATGAACTATATTTTTATTTAAAAAAAATGTCATTATGTGGTTGTCGTTTAGTTATTATAAGCCGTGCATATATACATAAATACATTAAAAACATATTCGGGAAAAATTTTTCTAAATATTATTATTATGTATTAACCTTCAATTATTTAATATTTTCCTGAAACTTTGTAAATGTTTCTAAAAAAAAGTACTTAATCATAGGAATCAAGTTTTAACTTTCATTTGTCTCCATAAGGTAAAGTTGACCTTTGATAAGTAGGCGTGCCGGGACTTCATACGTTTTCTACAGTAAAACCTGGATAAGGTGTTTGCCTAATTTTCATTAAATCTATAGATTTGGCTTTTTTATATATTCTAAAAGCCCCGATAGAAGAGTAAATACCAAATTTAACGCATGACCCTTTACACCCTTTAGAAAAATATCCAAAATTCGCTAAGTGGAGTCGAGACTTCTTTGCGCTGCAGAAACCAAGCCAACTGTTGGTGTTATTTTGAATTATGTTCCGAATTTAAAGCTTATCAAGTTTTTTCGTTGTATCTAAGTTCATTTTATTGAGGCATCACTTTACTATATACGTGCATATGTATGTTTATGTATGGACAGGAACTGGAAACACCCTGTTTCTGTCCAACCCATTTTGTTTTTTCAATAACTGCAGTTTCGAAATTAAACCATATAGGGAAGCCCAGAAAGTTTTTTTAGTATGAAAAAAATTTAAAAATGTCTCGTTTAGAGTGAGACTTTATACAAAGTGCCAGTAAATGTGTATTATACAGCACAAATATAAAAACAACATCACAAAAATCACATAAATACTAATTTACATTTTTACTTTTTTTTAATTATTTGATCCTACACTTTTAGCATATCTCTTTGTTCAATTTAAAGTGTCCAAACTACGTATTTCAAATTTTGTTTTTTAAGTGTACGTCTATATTTTACACTATACTAAGTTTTTTTTTTTACTAATATAGATACTACATATTCGTAAAATATTTGCCAAATCTCTTTACGAGTAATACGCATACATATGTATGCATGTATGCACATATATGTGTATGTATATCTACATACAGTACATAAATAAAAAGCATATACATATATGTAAGTATATTAAGCGAACACAAACATTCTAAATGTTGGCATTTTCAAATCGCACACACACACACACACACACCAATGGCTTGTGATTAATAATAATAATTTATACGACTAATAAATTAAGCAAAGTATGTATGTATGTATATATGTAAATCCTACTAAATATATGTTCATAAATTACTATCTAAACTAAATAAATGTGTTTCGACCAAACTATTTTGCTTTATAGACTGTAAGTTATTTAACAATATGTAAATGTACATATGTATTGTATAAAACGATAAACAACGAGGCTTATGCCATTGTATATATGTATGTATGTAATTTGTAATTAAACTGTATTTGTAATTGATAAGTCGTTAAACTGATATAAAATGATTTATTATACATACATAAATAATGCTGTATGATTATTTTGAAATAATTAAATGAAAATAAATTCAACAAAATAAATTGTCTGGTTTATTCCTGAATTAATTTTTGTTTTATTTTAAGAATTGACATAGGCAACTTAAAATAATATCGAGCGCTAACCGCCAAAAAGACGTAAGCGACTTTTTTTTAATTTGGTTTTTTTATGCAGAAATGTATCTAGATGCCTTAGGAATGTTTCTGCATCAGAAAGAAAATTAAAAAAAAATGTCGCTGGTTCGAAATGATCATCCTTTTACCGCCCATTAACTTAATTGCGGTGATTTTTTGGGAAGAGCTTTGTAGATCCGCAGATATACATATTGAAATATGCACGCACCTTTGGTCTTGAAAATATCCTCTTACTTAGCTGCTCCAAGTATGTAAATGTGCACGTACTCCAAATTGTAGATGTGCAGTACTCGACGTTTTACTTACAGTTATGCCTTACGATAGAAACACACAATCACTTAAGGTCTAACCACATAATGCTTAATCTATTACTTAGAACAAAATCCTTACACTCTGTACAGACTACTACTACAATATTGGCGATACCTGACTACAATACTCTGTGCTTTGGTTGGGGAAGAAGGACGAATGAAATCTAGTCGAAGAACGTTGCCAAAATTTCATAGATGATTATAGAATGGCTAACAGATGGAATGCTTAATTTTCTGCCGTGAATTAAATATAAAAAGGTCATTTTATGCCGGTCAGAGGAGCTATGCGCACCTGTCCAACGGATACACTTGGTGTCATTACAGGCACTCCGCCACAGACTCTTCTGATTGAGAAGGAGGACTGCTGGAGCGCCCAACGTCTGCCCAAAACAATGAGCATGAAAAGGGGTCACTCGGAAGTTCTTAAGCCATTGCTGGGTAATCCTGCTATCAAGCTACCAGAATTATCCTTCTAAAAACCCTATAAGGTCAGAATTCCTCAATTGGACTGCTGTGAAGCGACAATATTTACGATTGACAAATGGTTCGTGGTATGGTACACCGAGGGATCGAAAATGGACGACGAGAACATTGCGACAGGCGTACTTGAACCAAGATTCCAGAAAAGTCTGCCAATGGGCACATACCCAACCACATTCCAGGCGGAAGCCCTGCGCCTGCGTTCGCGATAAACATTATTTCGGATAGTCAGGCAGCATTAAAGGCCTGCAACTAATTTAGGACGGCATCAAGGCTTGTGAACAATTGTAAAACTCTTTTGAACCACCTAGGAATGCTACCCACTGGTGGAAGTCAAAGGGAATGAGATAATCAAGGAGATTCAGAACATAGCCAGAAGGGTCTTACTTAGAACTCTTACTGGCTACCTGACAGGGGAATGCGACTTAAAGTTCCATTTGAATGAAATGGGGCTTTCTGTAGGTTTTGTGGACTGGTGGATGAAACTCTAGAGAATAGGCTATGTGACTGCCTACGTATGATGAATCGCAGACTGATACACCTTGGGAATCGAGTATCTTCTCCATCTAAAATATGGAATATGGCACCCGCCAATGTGCTAATTTTTTAATTAGCCAAAGCTGGAGTGATTACAATTAGGGTTTAGCACAATAGATCTTTTTAGGTCGCAGAACGAGAATACCCGACGTAATAAGGATAATTATAAACATCAGGCGACCCCCCAGAGCAATATTTTTCAGAAGGAAATGCTTGCTATAGAGAAATCGATACAATTGTCAAAAGCGGTCTAAGATCTTCTAAGTAGTTAGACAATAACTTTGACGACTAAACGAAGAGGCGAGAAGATCCGATATTCGACTTCAAACTTTTGCGGAAAGACTGTAAAAACGTATTAACTGATTTGAGAACGGGTCGCAACTCTTCAGCGGCTCATGCTAACTACCGTTGACATACTATGTAGTAGAGATGGGCACGGGCCGGGCTTTTGGCAGGGGCCCGGCGGGTACGGGGTACGGGCGTTCAGTAAAATTTCATAAAAGCACGAATAAGCACGAAAAAGCCCGTTGCTAATACTACAAATTTAGATAAGCTTTTGTTTTTATAAAAATAAAAAAAATAGTACATATTTAAACCTCTTTTGATAAGAGAAAAGCAAAAAAAGAAATATTTGGAAACCGATAGAAAAAATAAGATACTTAGTAGTTTTGTTTACATATCTGTACATAAAATACCTTCGACTTTTTTTACTTTCCAGAAAATATATTATAAAAATCTTTGATGTAAAAAATTGATTCGCTTAAGTAAATATACATACATAAACACAAAATTAAAAATAAGTACACAATAATAATAAGTACATATTATGTATACATACAATAAAAGTTGGCTCTTTATTTCCGGGCTGGGACGTGTCCCGTCGTGCCGGGCAGGGCCGGGCCGGGCCCCACTAAAATTCTTAACGTGCGGGCTCGTGCGTGTTTTTGAATGTTGATTTTGCACTCGTGCCGGGTCGGGCCTGAAAATTTAGGCCCGTGCCCATCTCTACTATGTAGTCGTGCCAAGGGAAACCCTAATGCATCGTCCATACTTTAGCTCCTGCATTGTCAAATACTAGATGAAATGCTTGGAACCTTCCAATTAGAGAAGTTAGGGGGCATCTCTACTGGTTACTACCATTACTAAAATTTGTTGAAAGCTCGTGATATTCTTAATATCTGCTTCAACTCATAAGAATCGGACTGCATCTGGTAGCGTTAAGGACTAACCGGTCTAAGTTTGACTTCACGCCAGCGGGTTTAACCTAATCTAATCTTGTTTTGCTTTTAAAGAACTGGAAATCCCCAAAATGTAGCTCTGCAGCAATTATTGGAGTTCGAACACACGCCACAAACATTTGCTCAGTTCTGCGGGGCAAAATAAGTCTTACAATGGATGGGTTCAGAAGGAGCAGCAGGTGAGTGCAACCGTTGGTAAACAAAATCAGTGATCGGTATGCGTCTTCTGAACGGCTTGATACATTATGTAGCTGTCAAATTCAACTGTCAAAACATGTTGTCTCAAATGATCAGAAAAATATTACGATCATCTAACACTCAACTGTTTAGTTGATCAGAAGTACACAACAAGGCGTTCAGAAGGTGTATTTGCAACATTAGCAAAATAAAAAGAAGTTATATTTTAAGACGCATTTAAGTATCTTATATGTACTTAAAAGCTCAAAAGCTTAAAAGCACTTGGCAACAAGTGTAAATCGACCAATTTTCGATGCTTGTTTTACAAATTAAATCGTCAGCTTCTGTTAACATTTAATTGATAAACAATTTCTTGAAGTGATTTTCATATCACTTTGCAATCTGTTCTCATTCGCGGCTAGTTAACCTTCCGCCACTAGTTAGTTGTTGGCAGCGTGACTCGTTGCATACTAGCTACTTCGCACAACTCTAGTCCGAAATGGCGCCAAAGTGAATACACAGATAAATCGCAACGTTGGACACTGCGAGTATGTATTTAGAATTTGCATGCAACTCAATGAGAAACGAGGCAAATGACGTGATGCTAAATGCGGTATTTATGCATTCAGTTGCCGAACATGTGCTGCAAGGTGTTTATATAGTATTAAGGCATTAAATATTACATTAATGCAATAAATAACTTGCCGATCACAAAAGCTTAATGGATCGTGTGGCATAAATTGCTAAAACCATGTTGTTCTTGTTGGCGCATAAAGTTGGCTTGAAAAATTAATTTATAAATATGTATTGTAAACAAGTTTTTGAGTTCTATTACAAAATTTGATTTGCAAGGAAAATAATCAGAAAACAAAAAACAATAAACAAGCCACGAGACTTATTACCACTTCAATTTTTTCTTTTGCTCTATGTATTAAATTTTCAAGTCACTTTTGCTGACTGCTTCCATTCGTCTGTTGCGGTTTTCTTTTCATTTTGCGCTGAGCGTTTGCCAATAGCTGCCTTTATCATTTAATTTATTTATGTTTGTTTAATGGCTTTCAATTTGTATTAAGTTACATTCAAAAAAAAAAAGAAGTTTTGCAAAAATAATCATTAAAAAAAACTGTAAATGAATCATACAGTTTGCGGCTTCATGCAGCCAAAGTGGGGTCTGTAGTACTATGTATGAAGGTATGCGCATATGTATGTAATTGTATGCTATGTTAGTCACGTCGAATTGTTTATTAAATCAAAGAGGTGGGCCTTGGTGTTTAGAATTTGTATGTATTTACTCGTATATAACTTCAAAGAATGTCACAAATTTGTTTACAAAACTTTAAATAAAGAAGAAAGAAAATATGAAGCAGTGGTTTGTTTGAGATGAAAGCAAATCAGAAAACAGAATATCGAAATATTTATGTACATGAAAAGGGTTACATACAGAGGGCTTATATTCAATACCCAAAAAACTATTTTGTGATGTTAGAACCCATCTGGGACTTACCGGTCATCACTGATGTTAATTCTGTCTCTGGTGAGGTGTTGTGGAAAAACAACAGTAATTTACATTTGGTAGAAGTTATAGCTGCTATTTCGGAGATCACCACATCTCTTCATCAGACTACTCCATCGAGTTCACTGGGACTTGAACCAGCTACTCCGGCGTGTTTTATTTATTTTTTTTAATAACTGTATCATTTACAGTAGAACTCAAAAGCAGCAGTCAGTTCTTTTGGACTTTGACAAATTTAGAACCCCATTCCAGGATCTAAAGTTCGGAGAAGAGTTCAACAATTAAACATTAGTGGGAGCCGTAAGCCCTGGCAGCTGGTGTTTCTTTTTTGTGAAATAATTCGGGGACTGAACATAACAGTTATTGATGAAAACTGTCATGGAAAAATTCAGTATGCAGGAAATGTTCTACAACTAAGTGATACATAGCAATCGATTTCTTTTTTTACCGAGACACAAATTTGAAAATAAATTTTTATTTGCAATATTTATGCAAAATTAAAAAAAAAATAACAATTATTTTTGATTTTTATATTATAAATTCAAAATAACAATTATTTTAGATTTTTATATTATATGTCTTAGATAATAGTTATTGAAGACTTTTATTTATAAAAAAGTGATTAACATTTTTCGCAGTTAAGAAGGTGTTGGGAAGCAGAAGTTTACTACGACTTATACAAATGACTTTTAAGGTTATGATTTAAAAAATAAAAGCTTGTAATAAAAGTCAGTGACTGATTTTTATTTATGACTTTTATAAATAAAAGTCTTCGATAACTATTATATAAAACATATAATTTAAAAATCAAAAATAACTGTTATTTGCAGATTATTTATATAAAAATCAAAAATAATTGTTATTTTCGATTTTTAAAAATAAAAGTTAGAAATAACTGTTATTTAAAGAGTAATTAAATAAAAGTCAAAAAATAATTGTTAACGAGCAATTTTTTTAATAAAAGTTGTAACTGTTACGGTCCCTGAAAATAATAGTTGTATTATTATTTTTCATTTAATAAAATAAAATATAAATAAAAATATAAATAAAAATAGACGTTAGTGGTATTCACATCGAGCTCCCACGAGCGGAAGTAGTAAGACTTCATAGAAAAAATCCAGAAAGGAAGAAGTTTGAAATCTTTTTTTAATACATTTAGGGTCGTTTAGGGCCGTAACCTTTAATTTATAACTCACTTTATATTTAAAACAGTAGTCGGCAGTGATCGGACTTTAAAAAAATTCTGTGTGGTAGAATCTGGGAAAAAATGTGGTAGATTTCAAAACAAGGTGGTAGATCTCTGGGTTTGGATCAAACTGTGTACAAAAATTAAAAAAATTCTGCAAGGTTTCACCTAAATGGCAAACTTTTTAATTAGACTCTAAAAAATCTTATTTTAGTATAATAAAGAGCAAGATTGAAAAAAAATTGCGTTGAGTTTTGGCAATTTTTTTCCTTCACAGTATAAAGCAGTTCCTACAATATTAAGATATTTTTCGAACATATTTTAAGAGATTTCTACAACCTTGCGGAGCGCTGCCAGTTTTTCTTTTCATTACATCACGAAGTAGCGAACAAATGTGGCACGTTCCAGAAACAGCTAATTAGGATTTGCAGATTTTGACAATTCTCAAGTAAAAGTAAACAACGCCTCAGAAACCTTAGATGCACTTAAATTTGCTAATACTTTCACAAAAATCGCCGGTTTTTAACATTTTCGCGATTAGTTCTTATTATAAATCATATATTTTGCAATTTAACACAATAAAACGGCGTTTTCTGTTGAAAAATCGTTTACTGAGTAAATTTACTATTTTACAGTTTATTTTATTCTCCCATTCGACTTTATTTACTTTTACTTGAGAAATTTCATCGCCGCTGTGAATGCGGAATCTTGTATTATATCATTCTTGTTACCATATCGTGTAAAATTAAGAAAATCATGTCAAGCAAAAATAAAACTACTCAAAAACGCGAATATTTGGTAGATTTCAGACCTTGAGTGGTAGATGTGGTAGTTGCTCAAAAAAGTGGCAGATCTACCACAATGTAAAGCATTTCTATTATCGGTTTTTAACGTATGTATGTTTCTTGGTTGTAAACCAATTTAAAACCGATAATAAAATGCTTTACTTTAGATACAACCATACATTTTAATGTAACCTTTATATATAAAGTAAGCTTTAAAGTTAAAGGTTACTTGAGAAAACGGCCCTTAGTTGTAATTTTTTACATGAGCTTTATTTATGTTTTCCTTTTTGTAATAAAATGCTGAGTTTACTAACTATTTCAAAAATTATCTTCGTGTATACGAACCTCAATTCTTATCATTATCTTTATCTTTGGCGACAGGTAACAAGATCAACGGAAGTAAGGTCAATTGACATTATTACCTTTTAAGCGAAATAAAGTTCAATTATTAAGCGAAATAAAGTTAAATTACAGTTGTTACAATAAACATTGCCCCGTTTCCATAGTGTTGTTTCCATAGATGAAAGTGGTTATTGCCAAATCCTCAGTGCTATTAATCAACACACAATCCTGAACCACCACCACCAATTGATTTTATTAACAAAATTAAAATTACGAATATAAAAAAACACGATGAGAAAAACCAAACCCAAAAAGAGCTGGAATACGAGAAATATTTTTGAAAAAAAGAATGTAGAAATGATGAAGAACTTGCAAACATGTTTCGTTTCCAAAAATATAACGAACAGTATTAAATTGAAGAAACAGCGGATTACCGCCATGTCCAGAAAACCCGGAGGAACACTGAAAGAATTGTTTTTAAATTAGCAGAAAAGAATTTTTTTATAGGGAAAGAATTATAGAAAGGGGAATTTTCTTACACTGTATTCACGTCGCCGAGGCGCGGTGTGGCGCGTGGACGCGGGCCGTCGAGAAGCTATGCAAATTTAATATTGGAAAAAGCAATAATGTTAATCGATTTTATTTTGCTTTTGAAAAGGTAATAATGTCAATTGACTTTATTTCGCACCAGTATATCTGTTTTTACCTTTATCTTTGCCCCTTTATTTATGTTTATTTTCATGATAATTCTTATATTGATTTTTATCATTATATGTATTTTTATTTAAATATTTATCTTCATCTGTATCTTCATCTTTCTCTTTGATTTTATTTTTATATATATCTGTATTTTTATTTTATGATTGCCTTTAACTTTATTGTATATTTATATTTACTTTTATTTTTATCGTTATCTATATCTATATCTTTGTTTTTATCATTATTTTTATATTTATCTCTATATTTTTGTATCAATATCTTTGTCCATATCTTAATCTTCATCTATGTCTTAACCTTTATCTTTATTTCTGTCTATATTTTTATACCCGAGCGCACTTGTGCACAAGGGTATTATAACTTTGTTCACTTAGTTTTTGACACTTTAAAGAAGTAACGGTACTCCCCGATGAATGAATTAATAAGTAATCAGGGTCGGTGTGTAGTAAAAGCTACAAAATATACTATAAAACTATTTGAAACAGTTTAAAATCAACGTATTAAGTAAAAAATTTAATTTGCGGCACAAGCATTTTTTCATGAACTATATTATAAAAAATATCTGGCGCTCTGGCCAAAATCTTCGAACAAATGTTAAAAAAGATTGCTTTAACATTTTTTTAGTGAAAAGATCCTTCGAGTCGGCCCCACCCATGTGTCGACACCCAAAGAAAAAGCGTCCACGAACGCAATGGAAGAACCAAGTGCAGAAGGGCCGGTTTGTACTGGCGCAACCTCGGAAATAAAAGAGTATTGGCGCGAACCGACGAACGGCGGTGAAGCCTAAATAAAAAGAAGATCTTTAGAGTGAGTGATGCGTCAAGCATGGGAGCATTGACCACGAACTGTGGATGCCAGCGACTTAATAATAACCTCATTAACGGGACGTGCACACGGAGCGCTTATGGCTACGCTGATAGATGAACCTATAGACATGCGGGTAAGCGATATGCTCGTCTCTCAGCTGAGTGCATAACGCTCTCTGCGCGCCTTCCCTAAACTTAGCGAGTATGTAGATATTTGAGAAGTGCATATAAAATGCCATCTTAATACAAATGGGCAGTAGGTTGGGGATTAAAAAAACAACAGTGCTGCTACGAAACTTCAGAACTGAAGGCCTCGATCCCTCTTCGAAAAGTGGTAGGTTTTTGCTACCCGAAAAGTAAACTCCATTGAAACGCCTCAAGTTCAAAGATTTTAAAGACAAAATAAGCTTTAAATTTAATTCGCTCATATTTTTTACAGTGTATTCAATTATCCACATGCCTTTTTTATTTTAAGCATTGCCTACTAAAAAAGGTGTTCTTAAGTGTTGCATGCTAAGTGTTGAAAAGTGTTGCTGCATCACTGGTCGCTGAAGTGTCTCAATCGATCTACACATTCATATATACAGTGACTCAAAGAAGCGTTCACATGTTGATGCTATTTAAATGCATATTCGCAATGTTTTTTAAGTAAACTTTTTTTTTGTAATTTTTAACAAAAATGCTGTCCATGCTTTTACCAAAATCATATAAAGAGTTTAAAGTTTTATGCAAACTTTAGAAAAATTTTACAAACTTTCATCAAAATTTAGAACTTTTTAATGTGAATTTTTAGAAAAACTTTGGTAATGCAGTTTGTTTTTTTTTTTGCCGTCGGTCTTTAACGGTTTTTTTCACTTATAGGCTATAAAACTGCATATCCAAAATTTTTTAAAAATTCATATTAAGAGTTCGAAATTTTGATAAAATTTTGTCGCCTGTTTTCTAAATTGTGTATGAAGTTAAAATTTTATTTATATGGTTTCGGTTATAGCATGGTACAGTGGGCCAGAAGAAAGAGAAAGTAGCCAAAATTGTTTTTTCACTATTTAAAGGTGAAAAAATCAGAAAAAATGTTTGTGTGGTATAGCCCACATCTAGGGTATCAAAATCCGTGGCAAATCGAAAAGTACCAGGTGTCCAAAAATTATGAAAAATTCGAGAAGGCAAGTATTATTTTGAATTTTTTAAGTTTTAACAGCCTTTAGCGTATTAACAACTCAACGGATTTATTCTATTTTCTCCCATTCTACTTGGTATTTTCTGTAGAAAGTTTCTGGAAAAAAAATTATAAAACAGGGTTGCCAGATGTATGAAAATTTATAATTATTCAAAATCTCCACAGCATACTTCAATTTTTATAGTAAAACAAAAACGGTTTGAAGAGGTAAAAAAATATTTTAGAGTGGGGTTGCCACTATTCTAAAAAGTTAAAATTACGTTTTCTAAAAAAAATGTATGCTTCGCTTTCATTTGACATCTCACGTTTGGCAATTCAACGAACGGATCTTATAATTTTTTAGACAGGGGCAAGCCCCTTAGAATTTCTAAGTAATAAATATAATTCTCCGTTTAGTAATTTTCGAGATTAGCGTGTTAAAAAAATATCGAATAGGCTTTATACTATGCCCTTTCATTTGTAATGCCATTTTTTTTATCCAACAAACGGTGGATATCTAATAAGTTTTAAACAGTTGGCAATCCTACTCGAAAAAATAATACACATAATGCACATCTAGAGGCTAAGTCTGAAAAGACTTTGACAGTGACGGTGCAGAACCGATAGCTTCGCTTATTAAGACTAAATATATTATAGTAATTTTCTTAATAGTTGGAAACCTTATTAAAAAAAATACATATATGTATAGAGGCCAATCCGTTTTATTTGACACCTTATTTTTCGTAATCCAACGACCGGCGCGGATCTTATAATTTTTTAGACAGGTGGCCTACCTATATAAATTCTAAATACCAAAGGTCACTCTCCTGTCGATACAGAATGTATAAGATAAATAAGATAAAATTACGTCCAAATCCGTTGAGTAGTTTTCGAGATTCTCCTTTGTAGGTACTATGCTTGATATGACCAGAAAGGAAGGTTTCGTTTTCTTGAGAATTTAACAATTAATTACAAAAAGCGCAAATTATCCGCCGATTTTTATTAATTTAGATATCTTTGGCTATAGAATAGTTTGCTAGATTTGTTTTAAGCAGCGGTGGCTAGCAGTGGCGATAATCGGCCCATTGTGCATGGCTATGAAAAATATTTTTATAAATAAATTTAACTTGAAATCACATAAATAAAATCAACATGTGAACGCTTGTTTGAGTCACTGTACAGACGAGTATGTTTACCTGTTGTAATAACAGCCCACTGCCCCACCCGCACACAACCGGTTGCGCTCTTATCTTATTTTTCATGCCACAAAAACAGCATTACAAGAATGTCAGACAAGTCTATTCAGTCCATTGTGTAATGGGGACCCAAAAAGCCAACAAATAAAAACACAGCGGAACCACAAGTGATGAGAGAGAGAGAGAGAAGTGGTTGAAGAATAAACAAAAGCGCCTCAAAGGCCCCTCGAGGCCTACAGCGGGAAATAGACAATTGAGCGGATATCGCAGTGGACATAGTATATATATGTACATTGTACAAACCAAAATAGCCGCAAATCTTTTTGTCGAAGCACTGCTTCAAAGCAAGGCAGTTGGTGAGCAGGCGGCTGGCTGCGGAGGCACGCAAACAAAACGTGGATAAATGTAAACAAAATGAATAAATGCAAGCACAAAATGCAATGCGCGATAAATAGACAACTTCGAGCGAACAAATCCAACACAGATAATACTTGAGAGCGGTGGGAGTAAATAGCAGCGAGGCACTTGTTGGGCTTATTTGCAAGCGCGTCACTGAGCGGGAGCACTCTAAGTCGCCACAGCGTTTTAAATTATATGTACATACATATGTATTTGGTTTGAGCTTCGTGTATGGAGCGCAAGTGGTGGCAGCGCGTCAGTGACTCCAAACGCAGCAGCAGCAGCGGTTGCTATATGAAGCTTTTATGTGCGCGCCAAGCGATCTAGAGAAGTACATAGTACGGGTGTACCTAGGGCCGCTGCTGCTGCTGACTTGGCGAAGTCTAGCGACTTTTTGGTATGGTATGCGATCAGTATAGAATTTGACGTCGCGCCCGGTAGATCAAGCGGATGCGAGAGCGGTTGTACTAGCATGTACAAGTGTGGTTTGTGACGTGTAAGTGTAGTAGAAGAGGTGTGCGCGTGTCAGAAAATGGAGAAAAAATAAATAAAACAGATTTTCAAAAGGCAAAATGTTAGCGAAAAAGAAGTTAAATAGCAAGAAATTTTTATTGATATAATTACTCAAAATCAATATTTGAGTGAAATTCTTTAGAATAAGTGATATCTAAAATTGCAAAAATTTCCACAGAGTGAAGAGGCCCTTTCGGAAGGGCCTACGAGCATAGAAATTAAACATGGTGGGAGCAAAAAAAAAATATACGATTATAATGAATTTCTAAAACGCATAAAGCACGAGTCAATTGGCTCATAAACAAACAGTCATAAAAAAATATATGCACATCTTTATTCTAGAAATATACATACATACATACCATATACGCAGTCTTCTAATGGAAATACAATAAATCATATGTACATAGCAATATTAGCAAACAGCCAGCGGTGAAACGGTCAATGTTATGAGCGCGAATTTCTATATTTAATGACTGAGAGAAGGCCAGAATAAACAGAACAGCAGTCATTTCAAATAAAACGAGAAAAAAATTAATACTTAATAATATTGTTTTTAAAGCAAAAGGAGCTAAGCGAGCAATACCAAAAAAAAATAAAAATAAGTCAATAAACCAAGTCGTTAATGAGACAACATTTGAAATGAAAAAATAAATAAAATAAAACCAGAAAAAGGCAGCACAAAACGCAAACAAGCGCATATGCGGAGAAAAAGCTGTCACTGTCACTATACACACTTATCTACATACAAATATTTCCACATATCGTATGCACGGCAGTATTCTAAAACCCAAGTTTTAAGATGCAAATTCGTCGCGGCAGCACAAACCCGCCAGGCATCCAACCATCCAGCCAGCCAGCCACTCAATCAGTCACATGCGCCAAGCTACTGACTATCTACGTATTGTATGAGCAGTACCTATACGTTTACACAGGCTTAGGAGGCTGGGTCGGTCGCCACAGTTCAAGCCACCACTGTCTAGCCAAGTTTGCCACAAGCACAGATTTTATTTTGCATTTAGCAAGAAGGCGCGCAGGCGCCCAGGCACTGAACAGCAGGTTAAACAAATTAGAAAAACAAAAGCAAAATACTTGGCAAAAAAAACAGCGAAGACGCAGCTCAGTAAATGCGGAAGATAAGTTCATAAGGTTCGACGTCTGCGTCTACACTGCTCTTGCTCCCGCAAAGTTCCACACACGCCGCCAGGCGGACAAAAGTATTCGCATGCGTCGCTGGTATTTGGCTGGCTGGATGGCTGGCTTTATGTATGCCTGGCTCCAGCAAGTGGATGTAAGAAGAAGAGAAGGCATTTGTGAACCAAAGTAGTAGATGTTCGCAATTTACTGTAATAAAATGTGTGACGTAGTGTATTGTGATCCTAGTAGAAAATTATAATGAAATGTTTGACCTATGAATTGTTGCTATAATCATATGTGACAGTTGGTAAGATGAGTTTAGATTGGGAAGCCAGTTGTAATTTGTCAAAAAATGATAGATCCAAAAACATAAGATTGCTGCTCTATCAACATTTTTTTCGTATCTCTTAAAAAATAAGTAATTGAAATAAAATATCCGCACCCAAATGCCGATGCTTGTCAAAAGACTTTGTCCTTTGGGCAAGAAGAAATTCAAAATAAAGCTCTGCAGCAAAGCAACCTGGAACCACTCCATCTTGGACGCACATGTACAGTCAAGCACGATGCCATTGTACACAGATGGCTCAAAAACCTCAAAAGGCATCGGGGTAGGCATTAATGGCCCCCGTAAAACGTGCTAATGGAAATTAAATTGATTAAGAGGACATCTGCACTGGTTAGGAATCTGGTAAAATGACCTCTATCGCTTTTGCGACTCAGCTAAGGTGACACCACTGCACTTGCTTCTTGAATGTAAGGCAGACGACTGTAAAAAAGTCTGGGCTCAATGTGGCCAGAGGACATGCACATACACTCCCTGCGCCCAAAAGTTCTTCTATACTTTCTGGGGATTGTTGGTTGGAAGGAGGTGTTGTGATGAGCTGTGCTGGAACTTAGTAATTAACCCTAGAAAGACGGAGATTGTTCTGTTCAGCAGTCGATTTGTACATTATGACCGGGTCAAGTGCTTGAACGTGATAATCTATTGGCTATATGAAATAAGCATCAAGCCAATTGTTTTATGCAATCATTGTCTAGTGGAATTCATTCGAAAAGTCTACTTTAGTTAAGAAATTAAAGCGGTGTGTTAACCGCACCTCTTGCTGAATTCAGCGCAGTGCTTTGTACCACTCCTAATCCAGCGCTTAAGGCTGCCACAATTCATTGTTTTATATTAGCTTTCGGCAATCTTTGTAAACATCGACTTCATAGCTGAAAAAGTGGATCAATGCGTACCTAGATGGCTCCGAACGAATCATATACATCCATCTAAGGGCGTAGAAGTCCAATTAAAATTTTCACGGACATGTCGAAATTATACCGCAGAGTTGGAGGAGACACGTAGTATTTTCTGTCATGAACACTTTGTAAATCTCATGCTTAGGCTGCAGGATTTGCTGCAGCGATTTTCAGGCAGAGGTAACCGCTATAAAGGAGGCATCATCTCGTCTGATAGACAAGCGTAAATCAGGACTCTGATACCGCTCAAGTCGTTGAACGCCCTACCCCTCTCTAGATTGCCGAGATTTACTTCCGAATCAAGCTGATGTGAGACCCAGTACACAGTAACATTGCAGTAAACTGCACGGCTGATGAACTGGATAGGCGGGGAACCCTTGTGGTCTTCTCTCCTGGCAGCGAGGGCATAGGAGTTTCTGCGTTAACCTGTGGACAGCTTCTGGACAAATGGGCTTATAATCAACTCAGCCATCGCTGCAAAGGTGCAAAGTTCTTCTAACAGGTTATCGACCGCCGGCAGTGAAAGGAGCTTTTGCAGTTGGTTAAGCGCCAACTCTGGCTTTTGAGAGTACGCTCTAAAAAATTTCTATGAATAATTCTAAAACTTCCTACAGGGTATCTCTTCCTGGAATGCATACTGTAAACAATACGAATTTAAGTGCATACATGTGCACAAACAGTTGGCTGCAGCTGTATCGTCATGTGGCGTTTATGCGAAAGCGCTTAGAAGTCACGAACATAGCAAATCTCAGAATTTCGCACATTTAGCCTTTGCCATGCATCCGCCACTGCAATTCGCATCTTGTCTGCCTGGATTTGCTGAAAATTCACTTTATAGTACATACATACACTGCCGTAAAAAAGTATTGGCACAGAGAATTTTTCACAATAAATATGTATATGCAGCAATTTTTATTCTAATATTTTTCTGCTAATTTCTTAAAAAATATGGTTCATGTTATAACAGTAAACAAAAAATTATAATTTGAAATTTAAAAATTTTTAATCAGGCTTTTTGGAGTTTTCTTGGATATACAGTTTTGTAGCCCATCAAATAAATTCTAGTTTAAAAATTCAAGCTTCAAGTTAGTCAAAAATCGCGTTGATTTTTCAGAATTATTTTTTTGTTGAAGGTGTTTTGCATTTTTTCATACAAAGTGTTTTCGAACCGTTTTTTTTGTGTAGGGAATAAACAGCGTGAAAAAATTGCCAAAAATCAACAGTAAGTCCTAGCTACTTCAAACTTGCACTTTGTTATAATAAAATTTATTAGGCTAAAAATCTGCATACTCAAAAAAATCTGATTAAAAAGTAGAAAAATTATTGAATTTTCTTCGAGTTTTGCACAATGTCTAGAAATTATATTTTCTTTTTGTAGGCTGAACAATATTTTTATAAAAAAAAATTTCCGGGAAAAAATTAAAATGAAAATTGTTGCATATATTGTAAAAAATTCTCTGTGTCAATACTTTTTGCCGGCAGTGTACATACATATGTAGATATTCATTCACTTTCGCGCTTCATTGCAATATTTTCGCATTCGAAGCCGCTGACGGACGAAGAGTCGAGGCGCGCGGAGAAAAAAAAGTACACAAGGCAGCTTGGAGCAAAGGCAGACGTGCAGACTGCATTTATGCTTTCCGCATTTTTCCATAAACACACAGAAATAAATTAAAGCATATTGAAATTTATGGCTAAATTAATAAAAGTGAAATCAAAAGGAGAGAATTTAAGTTATTTCGGAGCATTTGAAGTGTTTTTGTAATTTGGTTCGCAAGAACCCATTAAGAGTGCCAATAATTGCTGCACTCAAGTAGCTGCAGGTCTATCTATAGGCATTTGAACCTCTTAGGCATTTCTTTTTCATGTACTTTTTTTTGTCCTGCGTAGCATACATGCATTTTATTTATATTTTAAACTATCTGCCACACGCCCCCAATTTTAATGCTTTCACGCTTTGTAATTGAATGCAAAATTCATTGCGATTCGAGCAACGTTGCGAAAATGCGATTACGATTGCAATCAATTCATTCCTCGCTGCGCTGCGTCGCGTTTCGCGTTGCAAACGATTGACAAAATACCGAGTATGTTCGTACAGACCAAAAAAGCCTCAGCAACGCTCGCTGGCTCATTATGTAAACAAAGCGGGCGTAAAATATGGCAAACAAGCTGATTTAACAGGCACACTGGGACCAAAAGATCCAATTGACGTATGGGACTGATTGACTGACTAACCGACCATGTGTTTGCTATTTGTGCAAGTGCGAAATGAAATTTACGGAAAGTTGACTGTAAGGTAGGGGGAGCGTTGTTTCGCTATGCGGCCAACTAAGGTGTCACTTTCCTTTATAGAAAAAAATTGCAATTTTATGACACTTAAATGCGACGCTGACAATATTTCAGCAAGTCAGATGCCAGTCAGCAGTCGATTGCTCGACTAAATGAATATGCATGGAAAAGAGAACACATACTGATGCTGCAAATATTGAATATTTAGCCCGTAGAAAACTGAAATCCTACAGTATTGGTCAATGCAATAGCACCCCTATTTCAAAGTGATAGCATACATAGTTTGCTTTGTTTTATGGAATATTCAATCAAAATACTGTTCATTCTCTCAAAAAACCCATATACACCCTAGTTTAAAACTTTGCTGAAAACTACAAAAGCGTTCAACAAATTTTCACCCAAAATTCAAACTTTTTTCTCAGAAGTGCTAGAATTTTCTTGAGTACGCAGTTTTATAGCCCGTAGAATTTTAGCCTAATAATGCGCAAGTTTCAAATGGCTAAAAATTACCGTTGATTTTTTTAGAATTTCTTTTGCCGAAGGAGTTGCGGGTTTCTTGCATATAAAAATAAATTACGTTAAATGGAACAAAAAATCTAAAAAACCAAAGGTACTTTTAGCCACTTGAAACTTGCACATTATCAGACTAAAATTGAATGGGCTATAAAACTGTGTACACTTCTGAGAAAAATCTTGGAAATTTGGTTGAAAATTTTTTGCATGTTTTTGTAGTTTTCTACAAAGTTTTAAACTTGGGTTTACGTGGGTTTTGTTAGAGGATGAACTGTATTTTAATTGAAAATTCTTGAAAATGACTCATTAAACATAAGGGCAAACAATATCACTTTGAAATGGGGGTGCTATTGACATTACCAACACTGTACTCAACAGGCTGATATAACAAAGTATTTGCATATAAATGTATGTATTTGAGTATGTTAATATGTTTTCTTTTATCTGCCAAATTAGGCTCAAAGGTGCTCATGTTTGAATCGAAAGAATAATTCTATTGATTGTAAACAAAAATAATAAAAAAAATCAACGAATGATGTCAAGTGAGATGCTACGCCCACATAAAATGGGCTATTCTCGCGTGTCAGCTAAAATACTATGTATACATTAACTGATCATGTGGAAATGTATGTACATGCATTAGACCGTACCACCTTACAAGCAAACATAAGAAAGTTGGGCGCACAGCCCTGAATCTAAAGCAATATACACATCCACGCCTCCAAACCATACCATGCTAAGTCTGCCTAAAACTCTAATGACTTAGCATGGTATGGTTTGGAGGTGTCGATATGTAAATACAAAAAGGTAGAAGCAGTGTTACCGTTGTGCGACCAGCCACGAGAGTCGGGCGCGCACGCTGGCAAATAAAAATTCATTCCGACCAAACTATATCGAAATGCACGCATTTTTTTTTATAGATAAATGCAGAAATTTTAATTACATAAGTTGTTGTTAAAAGTTTTCCTCTACGAGGCGCAGAAATTGCTTAAATGTTCAATTTTTCATAAAAAAAAAATATTGAAAAGCAAAAAAAGAAAATATTTTTGTAACGCAAATAATTTCATTGTATAGTTTAATGTATTTTAAATCTGCACCCAAAAAAATTTTTTCATTCGGACACTTACTTTCAAAGAAAAATTTCCAAAACACTGCAAAAATTTTCAATTGTTGATTAAAAAAAAACTATTTGGAATTTTGCAACAAAATTACCACAGTGTACGTTCGGCTAAGACGTTCGGTGAAACACCTACAGTCAAAGGGACCGTCTTAGTAATGCAGGCTCTCCTTGCCCGTGTGAAAGCTCAGACTTCTACGATCCCGTCCTCAGTTTGCGCTCCTCAGATTCCTGTAACGATTGTCTTTAGGAAGCAAATGGACAACTGCATGTACCGTTGACAACTATTTTTTTAATAAATGTACCAGCTAACGAAACAGATTTTGGCCGACGGTTCAGGTAAATTAAAATTATAAATTAAAAAAAAAAAACCTTAATAGTAGCTTAAGTAAATCATTAAATTAGAATACGAAAACATTTCAGTGCGAAAACTCAATGAATTAAATGCGCAAAACGCAAATTGTGGTGACATTAATTCCGACCTTAAGAAAATCACTTTTTCTGCTTAGTTAGTACAAAATATGCACATAAAAACGATCATATTTAAATATAGCACAAGCCAATAAACATATGTGAGAATTTATGTACATACATATGTATGTAAGTAAACGTATATACTTAAAACTGTTATTTTCTTCATATGTACATGCAAAATAGTCTGAAGTCATGCTAAATTCGTAATATATACAAAATAAATTCGAAAAATTGAAGGTTAAACGTGTCGCGAGAAAAACAAATTGTGGCAAAAAAAGACAATCAGTTAGTTGGCCAGCGGGTGTAAACGACAGCGACAGCAAAAGGCGGCAAATTAAAAACGCGCGACGCAAAGTGGCAGTGACAGTGGACGTGGTGAACTTGTTACAAGCAAATATTATTTGTGTGATGAGCGAATATATTGCTTGACTTCGATTTCCAATTAACGCAGTGTTTCTTTTTCATTCTCATATTTTCGCATATTTTTTGCTATATATGCCTTATTACATTTCAATAATATGCGAGCGGCAAGCAATTTGAAGTCATCGTGCTAAACGCGTGCTGAACAGGGTGGGAGGAACAGAGTAAGCAAAGTGCACACATATGGGTGCGAAAAAATACAATAGGGGTATTCACCAAATTGAGCAAGTGGCCTGGCAGTCTGACAAAAGAGCAGATCAGGGGCCTATTTCATAAAAGTGACTGGTGCGAAAATTGTCGATTTTTCTATAAAATTTCACTGCCGGAATTGTAGGCGACATTTTTTCTGTTTCATATACGCTTGTAGGCAACTGTGAAAATTTTTGGAAAACGACAGTGATATTATGGAATATTGTCGACAATTGTCACTCTGACAAAATTGTCGTGACAATAGCGACAAAACCAAGCTTTCACAGGAAAGTTTTGTAAATGTATTTATTCAATAATTTAAATATTTCTTAAAACTAAAATAATGCAAATGCAATTACTACATATGATTTACATATAAATTTCATATGACTGGCGACAACTTTGTCAACGGCAATTTTAAACCCCGGCAATGACAATTTGTTACTTTTTCAATGGAAATTATGAGGTGGTGACAATTATTTTTATGAAACAAAACATCCACCAAACTACCGAATTGTTACTGACAACATTGAAAATGCCTGTCGTTACAAAATTATCACTGTCGCTTTATGAAATAGGCCCCAGCTGAAGCAACGAATGTTGACAACACTTATTTTCTGTTCTTTTCCCAGAGTGCCAGGCCACTTGCTCAATTTGGTGAATACCACTAATATAATTGGCCAAAATCGCCTAGGAGGTTACAGCGCCAATAAATATTAGGTGCATGTAAAATTAAATTATTGCAGTTAGATTTCTCTAATTCCATATTTATAACACCAATAGATTTTGCAATGTACTATCATGGCTAATGTGACCAACCGTACTTTTTTCGGAAG
>NW_023458556.1:43986472-43988575 GCF_013731165.1 Rhagoletis pomonella | reverse complement strand
TTTTGCGCAGAACTTTTTTCTGCAAAGTGTATATTTCAAACCGAATTCATTAATAAATTAGTGCTCGGAAATTAAAGTTTAATCGTTTGACTACACGTGTATGTTAAATTTTTTTGATTTGGGTCCCTCGTTTGGACACAACCACCCAAAATCATTGTATAAATAACTGAACCGTACCCGTTTATTCGAAAGTGCAAACTGGCTGCTTGGGCTGCCTTCGTAGTAGCACATCCTGTTTACCCAGTTTTCCAAGACTTTAGTGGCGATTTCTGGCTCGTTCAATATTCGCCTTAAGAGCCTGAGTCGTTAATGGATTGATGGCATAACATCGGTCTTTCACGGCATCCCCAAAAAGTATAACAACGCCAAATCGCAGCTCAGAGGCGAAAAATTCAGCGAGGACGACTGATAACACGATTACCGAAAAGGATCAATTCTGGCATGTACTGTGTGGCATGGCGCGCCATCCTGCTGAAACCAAAGATCGCCCAAGTCCACGTCTCCAATTTCCGGCCACAAAAATATCGTTTATCATGCCTCTGCAGCGCTCACCACTGACCGAAATTGCATTTCCAGCTGCATTTGTAAAGAAAAATGAGCCGATGATGCCACTGCTTCAAAATCGGCACCAAACTGTCACTCTATGAGGATTCGTTGGCCCTCGACGATTCCGTGCGTGTTTTCCGATCCCCAGATGCAGCAGTTTTACTTGTTAAAGATGATTTTTCGAGTAAATTGTGGTCGATTTCGTTTGCATTATTTCCTAGCGTTGTTCTAGCGTAAAGCGATTCCTTCAATAAAATTTGTGGTGGTGCTGTACGGGCAGACATTATCACTTTGAAATACGGGTGCTATTGATATGACCGATACTGTATGTATGGAGCGATTCAACTCAAATGTCCCAGGCGTGCTGAGCGGTGCAAAACAAGCTACTTTTCGACTAGCTGGGAAGGAGACAGAATCGCCCCGACTTCAATATTCATATAAAAATTTAGGAGTACTGTTTATTCGTGATTTCATGATTGGATCTAAACCAAATTAGTATGTGACCACCCTTGAGCTACCATCTTTTCGAGCATTTGAATCTATTCATACGACATGGCATAGCCAGACAGCCGCTGTATTTTGATTCGATGAACTTTGTCAAGGTCGCTGTAAAGCTCATCGTTCCATAGTTTCCGCCGTTACAAAAGCGAAAAATCGTTTGCTCGAACACTCCTTATATAGACTGGTAAAGCAATTTTTCAAAGTAAAATTGGAAAATTTAGGGGCATAACAGTGTGTTTCTTCAATAAAGTAATTTTGTCTGCTATCTAGTTGCTATAAAAAAGACGCCAGGTCAAATGCGTCGATCCAGCAGACCGCGTATTTCACGATTAAAGCGTTTAAGGAGATACTCGACCACCATTGGAACCTTATTTTAATTGTTGTTGGACTTCTCCATTCAAAAATATGATCTCATAGATTTAATAGACAGCTATATTTTGCTAGTAATTTAACTTCCTCGAAATAGACATACTTACATACATTCATATGTATTAAAATCCTAAATTTTTGAAATAAAAAAAAAATATTTTTTTGCAGGGTCCCAAGGAACATGATTAATGTGACCAACTATTTCATAGCTCAAAGAAGTACTGGTTAGGTTGGGTTACCTTGAGAGGTAACGTGTTTTAAAGTGCCCTATAAAAACATTTGCTGCAGCAGAGAACGTTTTGTTTTCCTTTTTTATGTCACAAAAGGGCCCGGTTCCCCTTTGCCTAATAGCAGTTCGTGCTGCGAAAATTCTGTCTGCAATATCCGCAGGCGTCTGCAGTATCCGCAGGCGCTGCTGAGCGCCAGTGTAGGTGTGGTTCCTAATGCTCCGCTAATTCCTGTCTTACAAGTGTAGCTTTCTCTAGTGAGTTCCACCAGGCAAGGGCTCCTTGAAACAATATAGGCCTAAATCTGGTTTCCTAGAGCTAATTAATTAATTTTTGGTGAGAGACCTTACCTTTACCGATAGCTTCCCTACAGCAGTACAAGGCAACCGACACCTTTACTACCCTTTTCTTAATGTCAGGCTTCCACGACAGCCGCCGTTGATCGCCCACCTATGTAGTT
>NW_023458556.1:43984294-43986372 GCF_013731165.1 Rhagoletis pomonella | reverse complement strand
AACTACATAGGTGGGCGATCAACGGCGGCTGTCGTGGAAGCCTGACAATAAGAAAAGGGTAGTAAAGGTGTCGGTTGCCTTGTACTGCTGTAGGGAAGCTATCGGTAAAGGTGGGGTCTCTCACCCAAATTAATTCATTAGCTCTAGGAAACCAGATTTAGGCCTATATTGTTTCAAGGAGCCCTTGTCTTATGGAACTCACTAGAGAAGGCTTCACTTGTAAGACAGGAATTAGCGGAGCATTAGGAACCACACCTACACTGGCGCTCAGCAGCGCCTGCGGATACTGCAGACGCCTGCGGATATTGCAGACAGAATTTTCGCAGCACGAACTGCTATTAGGCGAAGGGGAACCGGGCCCTTTTGTGACATAAAAAAGGAAAACAAGACGTTCTTTGCTGCAGCAAATGTTTTTACAGGGCACTTTAAAACACGTTACCTCTCAAGGTAACCCAACCTAACCAGTACTTCTTTGAGCTATGAAATAGTTGGTCACATTAATCATGGTCCTTGGGACCCTGCACAAAAAATATTTTTTTTTATGTCAAAAATTTAGGATTTTAATACATATGAATGTATGTAAGTATGTCCATTTCGAGGAAGTTAAATTACTAGCAAAATATAGCTGTCTATTAAATCTATGAGATCATATTTTTGAATGGAGAAGTCCAACAACAATTAAAATAAGGTTCCAATGGTGGTCGAGTATCTCCTTAAACGCTTTAATCGTGAAATACGCGATCTGCTGGATCGACGCATTTGACCTGGCGTCTTTGTTATAGCAACTAGATAGCAGACAAAATTACTTTATTAAAGAAACACACTGTTATGCCCTTAAATTTTCCAATTTTACTTTGAAAAATTGCTGTACCAAAAGATTTTTCGCTTTTGTAACGACGGAAACGATGGAACGATGAGCTTTACAGCGACCTTGACAAAGTTCATCGAATCAAAATACAGCGGCTGTCTAGCTATGCCATGTCGTATGAATAGATTCAAATGCTCGAAAAGATGGTAGCTCAAGGGTGGTCACATACTAATTTGGTTTAGATCCAATCATGAACTCACGAATTAACAGTACTCCTAAATTTTTATATGAATATTGAAGTCGGGGCGATTCTGTCTCCTTCCCAGCTAGACGAAAAGTAGCTTGTTTTGCATAGCTCAGCACGCCTGGGACATTTGACGTGAATCGCTCCATACATACAGTATCGGTCATATCAATAGCACCCGTATTTCAAAATGATAATGTCTGCCCGTACAGCACCACCACAAATTTTACTGAAGGAATCGCTTTCAGCTAGAACAACGCTAGGAAATAATGCAAACGAAATCGACCACAATTGGCTCGAAAAATCATTTTTAACAAGCAAAACTGCTGCATCTGGGGATCGGAAAACACGCACCGAATCGTCGAGGGCCAACGAATCCTCATAGAGTGACAGTTTGGTGCCGATTTTGAAGCAGTGGCATCATTGGCTCATTTTTCTTTACAAATGCTGCTGGAAATGCAATTTCGGTCAGTGGTGAGCGCTGCAGAGGCATGATAAACGATAGTTTTGTGGCTGGAAATTGAAGACGTGGACTTGGGCGATCTTTGGTTTCAGCAGGATGGCGCGCCATGCCACACAGTACATGCCAGAATTGATCCTTTTCGGTAATCGTGTTATCAGTCGTCCTCGCTGAATTGTTCGCCTCTGAGCTGCGATTTGACGTTGTTATACTTTTTGGGGATGCCGTGAAAGACCGATGTTATGCCATCAATCCATTAACGACTCAGGCTCTTAAGGCGAATATTGAACGAGCCAGAAATCGCCACCAAAGTCTTGGAAAACTGGGTAAACAAGATGTGCTACTACGAAGGCAGCCAAAGCAGCCAGTTTGCACTTTCGAATAAACGGGTACGGTTCGGTTATTTATACAATGATTTTGGGTGGTTGTGTCCAAACGCGGGACCCAAATCAAAAAAATTTAACATACACGTGTAGTCAAACGATTAAACTTTAATTTCCCAGCACTAATTTATTAATAAATTCGGTTTGAAATATACACTTTGCAGAAAAAAGTTCTGCGCAAAA
>NW_023458556.1:43982692-43984194 GCF_013731165.1 Rhagoletis pomonella | reverse complement strand
AATTCGGTTTGAAATATACACTTTGCAGAAAAAAGTTCTGCGCAAAAATACTGTGATCAGCGTAGCCGGAGTTGAGACTTATGAAGAGTTATTTGTCCAAACGAGGCCTAACGCCGAAAATGCGAAAAGGTGGTCTACGCAAAAATGCTAATTTTACCCCATTTTTAAATGGGCCGCCGGGGGTCTGTAGGGTGGTCAGGTAGGAGAAGGATGGCTTTTCTTAATCCGCCCACAGCACAAAATCATTGTACAAATAACCGAATATTTCCCAAATAAACCAATAACATACCGATTTTTTTTTAAGAAACCACTATATGGACCACCCTTTATGTAGGTAAAAGTACATAGTTTAGATTGAAAAAGTTTTATTCCAAGCATACTTTTATGAACGACGTAAATTACATTTAATGATTTAATATAAGATATTTTGCGAAAATGTTTGCAAACTAGTTTTTTTTTACGGTGCCAATGCAACAACCTGTAAATTATCGCCGGCTCAGCAGTTCAACACAGCCAATATAATTTTTTCGCTTCAACTGCATAATATTTGTATGCAAATTTTTATTTGCATTTTATTACAACCGCAAAGTGTGCTATAAATGAATTCGAAGCACGTCCTAACATTTGAATATTTCAAATAACTTTGGCATTGCTATTTTCTTTTGGCATTTGCCGCAATTAAAAAATAATTAGGAGAAATTCGCAACAACTGATTAAGTAAGTTGTCAAAGTTTTTATTGCAATGCAGAGTAAGTCTGAAAATTAATTAAACAACTCAATTAAGACAATAATCAATAGAAAGTGTAGATTCTTAGCGAATCTAATGCTTCATACGTAATGACTATGTAAATATGTATGTACATACATAAATCCTCTAAAACCATACAACACATAAGCTTATGCGCCTACATATACATACATAGATTTGTGCATATATTATTAGCAGAAATTGTCTTATTATATATGTATGTATTATAGTTAGTAATGTTTTTGCAGAACTCTGCCTCACCACATTTGCAGCTCTGATTGCGGTTGCAATTGCCACAAGTACAGGAAATGCAATGCAACAAACAACACAAATTCGCGTTAATTTAATTTCCTCCCATCATCAAATCATTGCAATGTTGACCAGACGCGTCCAGCTGCTGGCAGTCAATCGTTGTCACTCAACCGGGGCACTTGATAAAAAAAGCAATGAAAATGAGCGAAAAAAAAACCCGTGCACTTTAAATGGGGCTCAAGTCTTGTTAAACATAAACCCGCTTACCGCTAAACGCCCACCACAATGCCCTACCGACGCTTCGGCGCCTCTCACCTCACTGCATGCGTTCATTCCTTTGAAACGTTGTACAGTTAAACCTGGATATAACGAAGTTGAAGGGTTTGAACAAATACTTCGTTACATCTACAGTTTCGTTATATTTATAGAATATCAAAACCTCGATACAACGAAAAATGCAGAATTAAAAAAAAACACGTTTAACGGGACTCTATTACTATTA
>NW_023458556.1:43965817-43982682 GCF_013731165.1 Rhagoletis pomonella | reverse complement strand
TAATTACCGCAACCTCTTAAGTGATCTATTGTGCGTGGGCATCCGCCCTATATGAGAGGGCTTTTTATGTAGCCTAGCACTTTCAAGGGCGTTTTGTTCCGAAATTTCAAATGGATTAAGTGTAGCACCACCCAAGTGAGCTGGTAAAAGCGACAGACGTTTGTTTCTGAGAGATTGATTTCACTGAGCTGATAGCGAAGGTAGCGGTGTCTCGTGGTTGCAAGAGCACTTAGGACATTGAAGCAATCATATTTTAGCTGAGAACTTATCTTGCACGACTTCAGTGCTAGTAAGACTGTCTGACTGTCCGACATAATGCAGATATATTTCGATGATGTGCCCCTTCTAAGGCATTCTCTGCGACAAATTTCTATTACACGAATCTCCGCTTGAAAGATATTGATCGATTTTTTTAAGTTTGGCCCAATTGTGCCAGGCCCAATTTTACTATTTTCAAGTTTGCATCCATCCGTGTACCGGGACCCTAACCGTAAACATATTCAAAATTCGCTATTATGTAGGCTTTACTTTGCTTTACAGGACTTTAACCGGCAATTTACTCCGAAGGTTTCATGCTTCAATTCCTATGGAACATTTTCGTATGGCAAATTGCGCTAAGATGTTTTTCAGGGGACACAGTAAAAATTTTGCTACACAAATGGAGTTTTTCATTTTATCAAGGTTTCTTATATCGAACTAAAGTGCAGTGCGTTGTCGTGCCGCAGCTCTTTATTAACTTTACACATTTTTCCCCAGTTCAGCCGGTCAGTCTCTACGCTTTACAGTCGAATCGTCACTGGACGGCAAAGATCACTTAAGTACTTAATCGTAGCTTTTAACAAAACAACCAACTGTGATTTACAACAACTATGATGAAGTAAGTAGTATTAATCATATTTTTGTTGTTATCCCACTAATGTTATGTAAATTTTTAAAGTCAGCAAATATTTCGACGCTTATTTGACAAGCCATCAAACAATTTCCACATTCATATTTTATGTCTATATGTATGTATATTAGGGCGGTCCAAAACAGTAAAGTCGGAATTGTAATGCTCTCACCCCCTAGGATTGTTCTTTATCGCGAAAAAAGTATACCCCTTTTTTTTATTTTGAAATCAAAAAATATTTAGAGGTTGCTCAAAGCGCTCAAAGTTTTCAATGTATTTTTATATGAAAAAAAAACAACTTTTCGTAGAAATGGTATAGAATTCTTGAAAATAAATATTTTTTCGATCGGATAACTCTTGTTCTCTTCAGGAGACTTTCAATGATAACGTTTATTTAACCATTTTTTAATACTAACTATTTTTTATTGTTCTCCGCATTGCATTTTTCGGGGTTTTTGTGAGTTCATGGCGGACCTAAAAATTATAGTTGCATTGAAAAAATTGTTAAGTAAACAATTGGGTATTATTATTGGGAATCTCCTGCAGATAAACAGAGTTTTCCGATAGAAAAATATTGATTTTTAAGAATTATATACCATTTCTACGAAAAGTTTTTTTTTCCCCCATATAAAATACATGGAAAACTTTGGGCGCTTTGAGCGACCTCTAAATATTTTTTGATTTCAAAATAAAAAATAGGGTTATATTTTTTTCGGTATAGAACAATCCTAGGGGGTGAGAGCATACAAATTTTGCCTTTACTTTTTCACATGCATTTTTGGACCACCCTAATGTATATACATACATAGGTATGCGTGATTGCATATAAGTAAATACATTTGTAGGTACATACGTACTTGTAACTTGCATAACTGAGATGAAGTAATTTTAGAACAAATATTTACTGGTTAATTTTTAGGTTAACACAAAACTTATCGAATTTACCTATAGAAAGATCGTAATAAAAGGGGAATGGGAAGAAACTGGGCACATGACTATGATGCAATTTGTTGAATGAGGTAAAGGAATTGAAAAAGTAAATGAAAGTCTCGAACGGAATTTAAAATAGTTTTAAAAACAGTTGTGCAATTTAATAATGTAGTAGATATGGAATAAATAGTACGGTATCGGCAGTAAAAATGGGTATGAAACTTTCATTAGCATAACTAGGTAAGATTAGAACAGCATTTCCATTATGTCTAAACATAAAAAATAGGGACTTTAGGGTCCACGTACAGAATGCTAAGTGGGTTATCCCCTTCATAAGAGCGCGGTTACCCACGAACGTGTACGTAGCGTAGCGTAGAAGTACGTAGCAACATACCAGATCGTGTCAGCTGACACGTTCTCCGTTTTTACGTCCGTGGGTAACTGCGCTATAACATTCGGCTGCTCTAAATTCCATGTGAATCTGACACCTTCCCCATAGATGGTGTCAATAACGAGCCATAGAGATATCGTCACCTGAAATGCAAAAAGACGTAACAACATCGTAAAAGAAATGGAAAAGTCGTGACTAATATTTTTATTATATTTTTCATAAAATGTTATGGGGAGTTGTAATTCGATGAAATCCACCATATAACTCAAAAAGTGAATTTTGAATTTTTTGTAGTTATGACTTTTTCCATTTCAACTTGCAAAGGTAAAGTGTCTACACACCCCATGAATTGAAACTCAGCTTTATAGCACCCTCACCTGAAAACTGACCTGCGCCAATAGAAAGTGGCATACTCAAGCCCGCTGACTGAGTTTTCATCAAATAAAATATTTGGCTGCTGTATAGACTTTTTAAGCAGCAGTGGTCAAACCAAGTTTATGGCTTGGTTGAAACCAGAGTTGCTCTAGCGCAAGAAGCCCGTTTGGGCAAGGCCATCTTGTTCTGCCGCTGTCCTCTTAAAATCGTCACAAAACTGGAATTGGGCTTAGGCCAAACCCTTGTATCGCCTATGCGTTCGACCGCGGCTACATAACCCACCCTTACGTGTTCTATCGCCAGATTACAAGCGGTAATTTAGACAGACAGTATTGGAATACACTTTCATCTATTAAAGGTCCACAAGTTTCGAAGGTGTACTATTATTATTGTTGTTGTGTTCGCACTACTAAGTACTGCCTAAATCGCCTAGTCTTTCAATTATTTTCGTCAAGATCAACTTATTGTAGGTCCAGAAAACGTGCTGTTTCGACGGGGTTGGACCAAACGCAAAAGTGAAGGTGAAGATATGGTTAGTGTCATGGGGGAGCCTTCACAAGCCGGACATATGTTTGGGTAAGTATGAGGTCAGTCAACTACAGCATCTAGACCTTAGTTGTGCCAGAGTTACACGGGTCTCTTGCGGTAGCTAAGGCTCTTCGTCTGCGATGGGTGTTGACGAGAATATGTGAAGGTGATAATTGGCTCTCTATAGATGTCGTTTATGTTTGTCGGTACATCGTCGTATTCGTATGAATGCCCCATATATGTATGGATATCGTCCGTGAGTTCGTAGAGATTCCCTTCTGTGTCTACCATTCGTGGATCTTGGTGTTTTGGTGGATGTAGCTGCAGAAGAGGTGAAAGCAATCAAGCCGGAAGAATTCTGCTCCCATAAATGGCTGCACCACTGAGTTTAAAAAAACTTGCCCACCTTTGTTTGCAAAATGGTGGCATTTCAACAAACGCCTTGAGCAGGAATGAATTTCTCATCATGCAAAAAATCGTCAGATTACCCATTTTCCACCACTATTTGACCATGGTGTCCCCATGAAATAAAGTTACTAGTTCTGAGATAGTATCTAACAGAACAAGACTTGGACTGGTTGCTTTGTTATGCGATGAGGGACACTGGATACTTTAACAATTCCGATTTCTGTTGGCAGACGAAATGTAAAAAATTCAAATCTAACGACGTAAAGTATTGCGTTGTTGTTGTTTAAGCAACATCGGCTCACGGGTCGCTCGGCTACAAAAATCTTCAACGGACAAGATTTTTCGTTTAGTTTATCTCTGAACTGTATACATTGGTGGAATGCTGATGGGGCAACTATCCACCGCCAATGACACCTCCATTATAAAGTAGATAAGTAGTTGCAGCCGTTGTTCGGAGATTGAGCGGGAACTAGTGTTGTGGAAAAAGGAACGCATCTTGAACCATTTTCGGGCTAGAGAAATCTACTGAAGGGTATTTAAGTAAATACACACATACGTATACAATAGAGATGCACACACCACACGTTTCACGTGGAACCAATAAATGAAATGAAACGATACAATAAACAAATAAATAAATAAATGCATTGCAAGCGAAAAAATCACAGTTTTTTGAGAGGAGCCCTGCGGTTTGTCAATTGCAGCTTTGTAGCCGCGTGTTGTCTCCCCACGAAAGGCCTCGAATTCAATTAAGCCTATTAGGTTGAGTTTGTAACAATGATCGTTAGCTTGTTACATTCTTTGGGCTTTCAATGAAGTTATTTATTTAACTGTGAGTGGTCTTAAAGTGTGTCGGTGTGTGTAAAGTAAGAGCGACAATCGATAAATAAAAGAACACTATATTAATAGAATTCACAACCGACCAGTAAGCAACTGAAGATTATATTCAAGGAGTGGAGGATGAAAATGAAAATGTATCCTCAAGCGGATATAGCGGTCTAATACAGACATATCGTTCGTTTGCATGAATAACAGCAACAAAAATGTTTGTGAGTTAAGTATAGCCAGGAAGGAAATAAATAACGCTGTATCGATTAAAAATAGCTCATTGGAAAAAATATGTCTTCATTTTTACTATGGGAGCGTAAATAAACTTTGTTTTGACGTTGTTTATGCAAGGGAACGATATGTTTCATTAATAACTAGTGAAACCGCATGGCGTTAAAACGCCCAAAATTGAATTTCAAAAACTTAAAAAATATTCCAAATGTTATGCTGGATTTCCACTAGGCATTAAATGGCAAAAATGACAAATGACAAAGTCAGGCATTAAAAAAAAATTGTGTCATTACATTAAAAAAATGATCATTAAATTCATTTCCACATGGCATTTTTTTAAATGGCATACATTTTTTGTCATTTCAATGCCTAGTGGAAATTCGGCATTAGTCATTAGAGATCCGAGTGCCATATTTCATCAAAACTGTGCAGCCGTTTCTGAGTGAAGAGAAGTCTCGCATAGTGCTTGTTTTTATTTTCATCAAATTTCAAATCACCTTAGGCCGATAAAAAAAGTTCTTAACTAAAAAAAAAAAATTATTAAAAAAATAAAACTTTATCTTTAATTTGACCTCTCATTTTTGAAATTCCTTTTCAAAAGTATTCTCCAACTGAAATCTTAAATCTCGTTCGTCTGACTTTATGATACACATGTATTTCAATAAACTGATGAACTAATTTGATTTTTCAAACACTTGGCAACCCCGCTAAATACAGTTCAGAAATAAAAAAAATTTCAAACCCCCTGCGATTGATACCCATATTTTAATAGTTCATTTAACTTTGGCAACCCTCTTCTAACACCTCAAAAATATTCTTAGCGTTTAACCTAACAATTTCTTAAGACTCCTTCGTTTGACATCCATATTTTGATATTTCGTATAACTTGTGTATAAGTAAACTAAATTCGACATTTCAAACAGGTGGCAACCCTCCTCAAAATATTTTCAAACTACTACTTTCTGAAACCCCTTTCGTTTGGCACCCATATGGTGATACATATTTCTGTTACCTCCTACAGTTTAGATAAGAAACAAAGCTTTTCAAAACCATTGCGATTGATACCCAGTTTGTAAGAATTGATTTATTTTTTAAAATAATTTGAATATAATTTTTCCTGAACAAAAAAAAATACCTTCGCGTATTATATATATATAGATAGATCGGCATTTCCAATTGGTTTATTGGGATACTTCTTTGCGGCTGTGCTAAAATATTAGATTCGTTTTGTGGATAATTGAGTACAATGCGTGTGGCATTCATAAGTGACAAATCACTTTCAAAGGAATCATATAAATCAAACCAATTAAATTTCGTAGATGGCATGTGATGCAACTTTTGTTTACGTATGTATGTATGTACATTAGGGCACATCACTCTCCATACAAAATAATCGGTAGTGTTTTTCCATCGGAAATATAACATTTATTATATTTTAAGACTTGCGGAGGTAAATAGCAGGTGGGCTTTGGAAACCATCTGCCATACTACCAGAAAAATTTGGCCAAAGATTGATGTAAAGCGATGCATAGCTCTCACTCGACTGGACCGCTTTTCTCTAAGATTAGTAATGGGCCCGCAGGAAAAAAGTTTAGGATACCCCACCAACGATTTGTGTCGCAGTTGCAGAGACGAGGAGACGAGGAAGAGGTGGAGAGAATCGTACATTATCGCTGCCATTGTCCCGCCCTGGCCAACACGCGCAACCAATTCTTCAACAAGTACTTTTTGCTCGATGAACCTTCCCGACTTTTTATGCTATTTAAAACGCACTCGGTGGTTGAATTACTATGGGAGAGAAAGAAACAAATGGCCTGGGTCAGTGGAATAACAACGAACTCTTCCAGTCAAAATATTTGTAAAACTATTTTTTTGTAACAAATCACCTCAGACAATAGAAGGGTTTAAGCTCAAAAAATTTGCATTAAAATGTTTAAAAATTGTATCAACGGAATAAAAATAATTAGATTTTTAGAGGTATTTTCTACTCGGTCTTGCCCACGGAAATCTTAATATTTTTCCGGAATATTTTGTAGGAAGTCAACAAAAAACAGGAAGTCTTAAAATATAATAAATTGTTTGAAATACCGCAATTTTTTTGGTGATACACGCTCATGGACATACATATGTATGTATGTATAAAGTTTGGGAGCAAATTGAGATTGTCGAAGAGTTTCAAAAAAGGTTGGAAGTTTGCTTGTAAATTCATATCAATTGAGATCTTTCTTAGCGTGGACATGAAATAACTCTCTGATGTGAAATAGTGTTGGTCTCGAAGGCATACAATTTTGTTCAGATAAATATTAACATTTTCATTCGGGGAAAGCTTTTAATAACTTAGGAAGTACCGATTCCGTAAATTTTTTTTTTTATATTTCGACCATATCCAGGTACTTACGGAAAGAGAAATTAGAAATATTGCACAGAAAATAGGAAAATTTTGGAAAGTTATTTCGTACTTATGATCTTAATAAAAAATATAAGAAATTAGAGTTGGACACGGGACCAAATTTCAATGCTGAATATCGTCATCGTCATCGTCGACGTTCGTCTGTGTATCAGTAATATGGCTAACGATGGCCGTATCGTCATAGGAGCGAATGAAAGATCTGTCATCGAATTTTTTTTGCTTTACCGTTCGTTTTCGTCTCAATAAAACATAAAAAAGTGTTTATTGCGGCGGCTGCGCGTTTTATCGGGAGTTCCCGATACCACTCATCCCGGCCATTTTGAAATCAGCACCGTGGGTACCGCGGGTACCGATATCCCGCGCCCAACTCTAGTCAAAATATTTCAAAATATCTTATAATTGGCATTTACAAGAGATGCTCTCTACAACTTAGAGCTAAGAGTGCAGTAAGACTGAGGCCATTAGGTTGTGGTTGAAGAAGTCTGACAAAAAAAATCCAACCTTTCCATACTGTACTAAACAGAACAGAATCTACTCCCAGTAACTTTAATTCAGGGAAGCTTGCATATACATAAAATTCCATACTGCTTTTTTAGGCTGAGACCAATGTTGTAACCACTATGGGACGCGTCTGTTTTTTAGAGAACACGATCAATGCCTTCAATACGACTTAAAGTAGATCGATATATACTCACTAATCTCGAAGAAACCTACAATTTCTTTAGCAGCCAATAATCAATTCATACGAAGCATGATGACGTTCCGAAAAGCAAGAAAGCACACGAATGCGCAAGTAAAACGTGTTAAGCAAAAGTTGGATTTGATCGAAGCATACAATATCCTCTAAGTTTCTTGAGCTTACAAGTAAAGGCGAAGTATAAGAGCAGATACTAATAGCAGGTAAATATAGCGTGTGCATGGATGATGAGGTTCCATTGAAAATGCCATTCGACTCGGCAACCATAGCACGAACGATCTCTAAAAGAATGGAAGGGTCAAGTGCAGAAGAACCTTGGTGAGAATAATTGCCGCAACTCCATAAAGCAGAGAGGCAATTGGTGAAGTTTTTTTTGTCTGTCTCGGCCTAAAGCGAACATTGATTAGCATTAATCCGATTCAACAAAGTGATTATGGGCTTTGAAAAGAAAATTTACTCCTAATGCAGGTCGAGCAGAAGTGTTTAAGAATAATCTAAGCATTTTGGGAAATACTGCCTCGATAGTGTCGTGCGAGCTTAACATGCGTCGCAAAGCGCCGTGGGCACTTAATTAGCTAGTTTTTTATAAAATTTAATGGCGAAAGTTTTTGCAAATTATTTTCTAATCTTTGCGTTTCTTTTTCTAAAATAACTTTGCAAGAACATGAAATGGAGCCAGAACACAAAAGCCATGCGGAAATGTAAGAAAGTGCTTTTCGAGATTAGCTTCTTATTGTCGAGGTAATATTGACACTGCAAGGTAGAATACGAATTACTCAATACAGGTACACTTGAGTTCACAAAAAGTCAAAAAGGGGCATACATTTTAATACACAACGTTAATAATCAGAACTGGAATTTTGTACGAATCGTAAGACTTGCAAGGACGACTAGGAAATGATGATATTCTCAGGAGAAAACTTTAATTTTGTTGGCTCCAACGGATTTACTAATGAAACAGGTTTACAAAAAAAATGTCCGCATATTGAACCAAACGCCTATATGTATTCCTATGTTATTCGACGCGCTTAGTGCGAATCCGAGGTCTGTTAGCATCCATCACATCAGGTTCGAGGTCATTTGAAGGTCAATTAGGGAAAAATTCATTGAATATGTGGGTCCCTTCATTCTTCAAGGTCATCTAGAACTCATGCCAAGGTCATCTCATGGTCAAATTTATAAGAATTGTATTGCATTTTCAGGTCTACGAGTATTCAATGAATTTTTCTCTACTTGACCTTCAAATGACCTCGAACCTGACGTATGTTAGCCTGAATTCGCATTCAGTACGTCGAATAACATGGATATAGCGGTTCAATATGCAGAAACTTTTTTTGAAAGGACGACTGTTGTTGGATTTTCTTCCATGATCAAGAAGAGTGTAAGTTTGTCTGAAGAGTGATTTCTTATTCTAGAGTAGTTCAGATAAAGACTAAAGTTTCAAAAATTACGAAAAATGCATGGACATAAATTTACAGGGCATTGTTTTAACATTTGTTGCATATTCTCGGACCTTTTTCTTTAATACGCTGGCAAAATTACGTAGGAGCTTTAAAAACGAGGATACCAAAGCCAAGTTGTATTTTTTTCAGCGAATGCGCTATTAACCTGACCTAAACTGAATGAAAAACGTTTGGAACTAGGTGTTTTGCTTAATCTTCGAGTCAAACAATCCATTTGATGATTGGCAGTTGTCACTTCCGGACATTCAAGTTGTAAAAAGCGGGATGTCCTTGAATTCTTTAAAATGTCTCTAGAACAGCCCATAACAGGGATATTTTCCATAGATTAGCATTAAGGATGTGGCATCCAATACTAAAAGTGTTAAATATGTAGTAGAATTTAAATGAATGGTAGTCCTTTCCTTGTGTTAAAGCCAGCCACTGTACCTATTCACAAAAAAAAAGAATAAGAACATGCAGATTTTTCGTGTAGTTTGATAAATACGAGGAATAAAAACCAAAGTAATCAAGGCATGTATGTATGTTCATTTTCACCATTTTTCTTCGAATTCGGTCATTCTTCGAAATGAGATTACAATGAAGCTTCTCCGATGCCCACAGATTTAGATTTGAGATCGGATCTTGAAGAAAAAAAATTTGCCACTTCAAGTGAATGAAGGTGCATTTATACGTGTGCCATACATGTATATTCACATTGATGAAACTATGTTACATATATAATTTTACTAATTCAAATATCACTTTAACTAAATTCTAAATCATTTGCGAAAAATTCGAATCGATAAAAAAATATATGTATGTATATGAAAAATGGAACAAACAGTAATTCCCCCTATTTCATTCGCACTACTAAATACATATACGTACCTAGTATATGTATGTATGTATGTCAGCAAAAAAATATGCGATAAGATAAGAAATAAACCGTTAACGCGCATACAGATACATATGTATAATGAGATAATTCAGCGCATGCACACCAATATAAAATATTTATTTCAATTACACTAACCAACCAATACTGATACTACTAACAGCAAAATGATATCGTACAACAACCAACAACAAATATCACACCGTGCATTTGTAGGTATTTAAGTAGTAACAATGAAGTGACTCCAAGTCAACCGTACAATCTTATCAGTTTTTCAGTTCTCGGCAAGACCTCAAGCGAAACGATGCATTTACACCTACGAAACTGGTGAATGTAGTTAAAAGATATAAAAAAAAAAAATTAATTAAAGTGATAAAGGAGTGTAAAAAGTTACATGTTGAAGCTATGAAAAATTGCGTGCAACAAAAAACGTTACAATGGCCGCCACATCGCTGATTAAAAAATCACATAAGAAATATAAAGAACAAAAAACATTGCCAAATCATAAAACACAAAATAATTGGCTATGGCGAAACTGCAGAGGCAATCACCAACGGATTGGCACAACAATAAATTGCTGGTTGGTAATGGCATTACTCGCACTGTCCGCATCTTACAGCGGCGCTGATTACTACAACAATGACGGTGGTTGGCGACCACCAGTACAACCACCACTACAGCCACTCCCACCGCCCTTGGGTACATTGCAGAACGTCACTTGTATAGCGCATGACACCAAATTCACTTGTGATTGTCAGCATATGAATCAGGTATGTAAGTTCTATTTGTACTACACACGTTCATACAAATGTTCCTATTCGCATATCGAAAGGCACATGTTCGTAGGAACACACGTATGTATGTAACTACATAATAACATTTGTAGGGATGACTCATACGCTTAGTAATTTCTTAGCTTCCTTTAATTTATTACAATATTATATTGCTCTCGTTTATCTACCTTTCTCAGCGCCTACAGCTGCCCCACCTGATTGGCTATGTGTTCCAAGTAGAGATAAGTAATTGCAAGTCTTTGACCATCGAAGCCAATGCACTGGAAGATACGCAAGGTTTGCGTAAAATTAATTTTAAGAATATCGAAAATTTGGTATTAAACAAATATGCGCTGGCCTTTCCACGCTACGCCAGCAATACACCGCTTATTATCGAATTCGATAGGGTGAGTACCAAGAGTGTGTACTTAATGGGTCATTCCATGTAAAAGAGGAAAACGACATAAACCTCGTTTTAAATGATTACATTTCATTTTTACACCAGTCACAAGGACCTGAGCCACAAACTTTAAATATTTTTATAATACTCCTGTGAAGATTATATCGGCCTGTTTGTTATTGAAAACGAAAGCGTATAGTTCATATTTTACAATACAAAAACATCTTTCTTCAAAATTAAGTATTTGGGCTAAAACTCATCTTTGAGTGCTCAAAGCTAAAGTACTTACAGTTCTTTTCAGTGTCTCACCAGACACATGCATTCAAATGATAGTTACATAGAACTAAGAAATTGTTTGGCATTTGTTTAAGAAATTTTATATATTAGTTATCGTTCTATGTCAATAATTATATTTCGGTGTTGCATAAATTCCGACAATTGATCAAATTCTGAAGTAAAATGTCCCACCAGTCACAATGGAATGACCCTAAGGTCCATATCAATTGTGTAACAACTGAAAAAATGGCATATGCTGGAATATTTGTATTTATTTCCAGGTGAATTTCGAGTTAATTGATTCACATGCAATCAATGGTAACATAGAAGAGATCTCATTTATTGGTGGACGCATCGATGTGATACATCCATTTGGTTTCACAACACTCAAAGATCGCGCTATTCTACTGAAAATGGATAATGTTCTGGTTAAGCGAATAGAACCACAGGTAAGAGTGATACAATTTCATAGGATTTATTGGATTCAGTTTTATTATACAGGGTACAGCAATTTAAGTGTTAACAAATAAAAGTGTCGTATTTTCTTTATTTATTAATGAATTTTGTACAATTAAACAAAAAGGGCTGACAAATTAATTATCTTAAAAACTGTATCAGCGGTTTTGAGTTTGGCCACCCCTGGCCTGAATTATGGCTTTCTAATGGCCAATGAAGGCATCACTATCGGTCGCTTCGGCTTTCTGGTGGCCATTCGAATGTTCAAATTCTCAGCTGATCCCTCTGACAAGTAAATTTGACTTTTAAAAGAATACACTTGCGGGCAACATGCGATGCCGTCATCCAGAAGAGAAACAAAAAATTCTTAGGGCCGTTCGCACCGTATCCAGTTAATCTAACTCCTAGTTAAACATCGTTATCGACGTTATCGACAACCAGCATAATATAACATGTGACCGATCAAGCAGTCAATGTGTTTAACTGAAGCATGTAGCTCCAAATAGTGTTAACTAGACGTGGTGCAAACGGCCTTAATGTTATATTTTTGGTCATAAATATTTGTTCAAAACAAAAGGCGTCGAGGTATTTTCTCCTGATTTAAAAGACGGGGAATGGGGAGAGTTTTTTGCTACGATGGCGTCGGCGCTTAAAAGCGATAAATACAACAAAAAAAAATTTAAGTGAGTCCAAACTTTTGCAGGGCAGTGTAAATAAAAAATTCTCCCAGCAACGAAATAAGAGGAAACCTCGAGACATCCTTAGATTTTCTGCCGTTTTCACCGATCAGCAATTGAGAAACATGAATGCGTACGTTTAATCCAAGCACGAAGAGTGACCATAGTTCCCTCTAATTAAACTACATACGTTAGTTTCCATTCATGATCTCGGGAAAAGTAAATACGCTCTTGTAGACGACACAACTCTCTGAAAATAGTTTTTAGGGCAAACTCTTCTCTAGTAAAGCCAGTAGGAATGTTTTACTTTCAAAAATGGTTTTATTCCAAAAAAAAATAAAATGAAAAAATTTCAGAAAGTCCTGCTGTCCAAAAGAGTGTTGTTCCACAATGTTGCCATAAAATACAAACATTTTTCTTGACTATAAGCGCAATATGAGGAAAACCAAGCGGGAGAAACTTCTTTGAAAATTTTGCCTTACCTAATTCAGACACACTCTCGCAAGAAAGTCAGTTTCTTGAAACGGCTTCAAAGAAGATGCAAACACAGGTAGATATGCTTAGAACTTTTCTTCGCAGGGGCCATGAAGCAAGTAAACTGATCTGTCCCAGGATATGTCCTATTAAAATTATTTTTCCTACTAATGAGAAAAAAGTCGTTTAAGCACTTCGAGTCACCGAGATTTGTTGAAATTCTTGCCACTCAAAAACCAAGGTATATAGTTAGCCGCATGTCGTCTGTTAGGCGAAAACTAGTCACAACGTTTGTTTGTTTGTTTGTTCTTCATACATACAACGACGTTCTGAAGTTAGAAAGGAAAGGCTCAGAGTTTATGCTATGCGTCTCGAAAAACTGTTTCCCCTCGAAATGAGGGTATTCTAATGCTGATAAATATATTTTTTTAATAAAATTATAAATTCAATTCTTTTCATCGTAGGCCTTCAAAAAGTTCGCAGTCGAACAATTGGAAATCCGAAGCTGTGTGTTCCAGACAAATGTGCCATCGAAAGCCTTTTACGAACTTGAGGTGCTCAACTCTTTGCGCATACACAATAACCAATTTCAAGAGGTGCATTCGCATGCATTTTCATTTAAAAGTAAGTAACGATGATTTATAAAACTAAGCTAAATAAAGTGTAAATTACTGTAATAGAAATAAAAATATGCCAGTATTATTAGATTGTTGCAAGGCGAATTTATATAAGGTGGTGTTGTTTCATCAGCTGTGAGTAGCGTTTGATTGTCAAAATTTTGTATTTCGCTAGTGAGTGAGTGAAAACGTGAGAGTGTTTGTATTTTCTGTCGCCCTTTTTCCTTCGGCGAAGAATAGCTTAAATTTGACAATGGTCCGCTAAAAGCAAAAACAAAATACAAGTAATTGTTGTATTTGTTGAATCAATACCACCTTATACATATATATTCGCCTTGGATTGTTGTAATTTTTGGAGCGGATTTTTGTCACTTTATTTTTTTATATTCTATTTTGTAATTTTTAACGGAGTTCACAAAAAAAGAAGGTTATCAATTCGTCGGAATATTTTGTTTCTTCTATTTTTTTATGTATGTTACCGCATAACTTTGGACCACGCTCACCGATTTCGATAATTCTTTTTCTATCGGAAAGGTGGAATGATCATTGGATCATGAAGAACTTAACGGTACTCCTAATTTTTGTATGAGTATTGAAGTCGGTTGTGTTTTTGCTTCAAAATTACTTGTATTTTATTCTTCTCTTTGTATTGTTTATTTTTTTGATTTTTCATGTATATTTTCATTTCATTTTTTACTCTTTATTTGGATCATTTTATGCTTTTTTATTTTTTTCATTTTCGTTTTATCTATTTTAATTTGTAGGTATGGTAGCTTGAATATAGAAATGCGCTAACTCATTTGCTTCCGAAACTCAGCTTTGTACAAAGGTCGGTTGATTAGGTACTCACTAAATGCTTTAATAAACTTACAAAACAACTACTTCATAAATAAATTTGCATCAATGTTTATTAAATCCAGGATTTTGAAAAAATCCCCAACTTAAGAACTTCAGCTTTTATAAAGTTTTGTAACTACTCTCTAAAGACACAAACAGTTTTAATAAGGCCTTTCTATATTCAAGTAACGATATGTATGTACAGCTACAGGCAATAAAATATACATACATCAATTGTTTTCATATTTCCTTAAACAAATCTATCAATTTAGTAATTTCCTCCCATTTTCAGTTATCAATAAACTCAGCATTACGGACAACTATTTTGCTTCCATCGATGCTGAGTGGATTGAAGCATATGTGCGGGAAAGCGTCATCATACGGGATAACTATTTCGGTCTGACTAGTCCGATAGCTTTCAAAGGTAATCGATCATTAACTCTTGTAAATAAACCTACAAATACAAAACCCGTCCTCATCTGTTCACCTTCCAGGCATCCATATTCATCGCGACTACATGCACAGCGAACTACTCGAGCTGCAATTCAACAACAATACTGTACAGTTGCCATCTGAAACGCGTCCACTCGAATTCAACGATCGCTTTGCGCTCAATCTCAAGCAATTACGCTATGAGAATATATACGGCTGTAACGATTTGGATACAGCACAAAAACCACCGATACCCAAGGAAACATTCTTTCGCAATAATGTTGACAATATTTATGTGCTAACAGTGGCGGCCAAAAAGCTACCATTAACACCAGCCAATGGACAAATGAATGCAGCAAGCAAATCCAACGATTTTGTCCTACTCAACAAATACATCGAAACAAATTGTCAGCCACGTTCCTATTTGCTATACATACTTTTAGGCGTGCTAGCGTTGGTGCTAGTGCTACTTTTAGTTGGTGTAATTGTGTGGCTGCAATTGGCCAAACGACGAAAGAAACGCAAATTGGATGTAGTTATGCCAGAGCCGCGCACCTACAAGGAGACGCAAATCATCTATCAGATCGAAAATGCGGGACTACTAAAGACTGACTTGTGAGTGCTAGCCATAGCGAAGGCTAAGTTGAGGTGTATGAGGAACGTTTATAGATGCTATGCAAAATAATTGCCACGCCAAAAAAATTTTAAATTTATTACATATAATTTAAGCAAAAAGTTATAAATACATGTGCGTATTGTATATGTATGTACGAGAAGGCATGAAGTAGGAGGTGAAAATTATAGGAAATCCAAATACGCTGTTTTACCAAATTGTAGAGTTAATTTGTATAAAATACCATATTTATGTAGACATTTTATATTTTTGTATGTTATGTACATACATATATACGAATAAATTATATGCTTAGCTTAAAATAGGTTAGGTCATGTATGACAGTGGTTAAATTTAAAGTTATAGAGAACCATATTAGTATTGGTAAATTTGTATGGCACATCAGCGAGAGTGTTCGCGCAGCAGATAATTTGTTGAATTAGTGCGAAACTTTGCCATTTAGAGACCGTGCGTAATTTATGCGAATTCAAAAGATTCATAGTTCTTGCGGAAATGAAGCTTTTAATCACCACTATCTCCGCTGTTAAATTTATAAATGTTAGATGTAGCAATAAATCAAACATTAGTTCGTACAACTCGGAATGTTTTGCATTTTTCGTTCATCTAAAATTTAATTATCCCTCTCTTTTAATTGCAGTTCTCCGTAATTTCATTGCTGAAAAGTTCTAGCTAAATGTTTACTTGCTGTTTTCAGCCACAAGCATTTTTTTCGAGTTTTATTCATTATTGATAAAAAAATAAAAAAACTTTTATTGACTTACCCAATTGGCAGATAGGATTCTAATGCTTGATGTACTGTTAAAACTGGCTCAGATAGCGCAAAACCTTTTGATAAGAGTGCATGATGAATATTTATAGTCTCCTCAACACCACCGAGGTCCTCCATATCTTTATCGTCTACAAGATTAGGTTAAGACATTAATGAATATTTATTAAAGTACAATTTAAAAAATATAAAACATGAAAAACTTATTAAAAAGGGAATTGAAGAAAAAAGTATAAAATTTAGAGAAATACATATCGCTCATTTACTTCAATAGTGTCATAACTCAAAAAAGGGAAACTCGAGTAAAAAGTCTTTAAAGTTTTGAATGTACATATACCCCTATAGTAAAAATGAATACATATTTTATTTTAGTTCAACATAGAAGAAGAGGTAGCAGTAATTTCTGTACACTTAGCTTAATATTTATAATTTTTGATTTGATTTGATTGAAGTAAATGAGCGATTGTACAATTTGCTTGTATTTTAAGAAAAATTGTTA
>NW_023458556.1:43954417-43965807 GCF_013731165.1 Rhagoletis pomonella | reverse complement strand
TCGGTAATCGTCGGACGCATGGGTATGGAAAGCAAAAGATAATCCTCCAGTTGCGCAGTGCCGCATTGCGAATCGAACTCTATAGTTAACCACTGCACACAGGAAGGAAATTCAACACGCTGACAACTAATTGTAGCGCTACGATATGGATGTTCGCTCTCCACCACACAATAATGATTGCTAGTGGTGATGGTTTCGCTTGCATTTCGATCGCCTAGCATTTGTGCCTCACTTTCGCTCTTTTTACGCGAACGGAATTCACGATTATCGACGGCAATAGCATTGCGCACGCTTTGCGCGACCGCAGCTGGACTAATGGTGGCTGCGCCACTGGGTGCAACGTTTTGATCTTTTGTAGCATAAAGTTGATTGAGTGCGGCAATATGTGGTAGTATTTCCTTAATCATGCCGAGTATTTGAACAGAACTCTGCGGGAGAAGAGAAAGAACGTAAGAAAAACTCTATGTATACTACCTTTAAAAAAATTTACTAACTTTTGGATCACTGCATGCCAAATTAGCTATATGCGCATAAACGAGTGGTAAGAGTGTATGGAACATATTGGATGATGCCATATTGAAAACTTCCATAATCTGTACAACGGTTAACTGAGTAACTGGTACATCTTCCGAATCGGAGCGGAGAATCCCACCAATGCCAACCTGATTGTTCTGCTGATGATGATGTTGCACATTCACAAACTCCTGTGCTACTTCATCTTCATCATCCACACGTTCATTGCCGTTGAGCTTCGCTATTTGACCATTGCGGAAATTCAAATCCTGCACTCCTGTACTCTCCTCAATCATCAAGTCTTTTGGATGTATTTCTGTGGCGCCTATTTCAATTTCCATTTCAAACGGATTTGTAGAGCGCTTGTCAAATTTCAAAGTCTCCATAATGCCCTTCGAAAAAGATTCAATACGCTTTGTTATATCACGTGCCGTTGATATATTCGCATCTACAGGTAGCACAGAGGTACGAGAATTATTCGCCCAATTGATGTCCATATGTTCCTCAATTGGGGTGATATTGTGCTCCGAGTCAATAGTCTGTGTGTGATTCGATGAATTGTCTGATGGTGAGAGTGAAGCCGCCAAAGCATTGCGTGCTAAAATCAACAATTCAGTGCACTTTTTTGTAATATCACTGGCAATTTGCAAAGCAGTATCACGAGTGGTCACCTCATTCGAGGGTGGTGCACCGCTCGCACTGTTGCCAATGCTGCCGATCCCACAGCCACCTCCCGACCCATCACTCTTTACGGGCGTGCTATAATAAAGTATACAAGGTATTTGGCCGCGTTGTGGCGTAGTGCCATTGAAGCTCAAGTCACAGGAGTAAAACTGGAATGTAGTGCCGCAAGGGCCGCGTATCGAAGGCATGCCTGCATCACCGGAGCAAGTGCGGGCGCCTTGTGAGCACAAGCGAAGTGCATAACGCGCATTTTCCTAAAATTAGCAATTGTTTAAAATGTCACGAATTAATATACATCGCAGATGCTATACCTTTATGTGCACCGGTCTCTCAAATTTTATTTCTGTCATATCATTGTGTACTACATCCTGATCGTATGAGCCCGATACAGATTCCAGTGTTTCCCATTTGTGTTGAGACTGCAAATCTACGGTGTTGTCATACAACAATTCCAATTGGTAATCATATGAACCGGAACCAGAGAACACCATGGCGCCCGCAATTGCAATACCAGCTCGATCCACAGTAAACCCAATCGCATCGGGCCCGAAATTACCGGTGTTCCAAGTGCGGCTCTGGTCGCAGCGCGCAAAACGGGAGCCGGTGGAGTGAAGGCTGCGTGGCGGCATAAACATTTTGTCATACTGCAAAAAAACGAAGGAAGAAAATAGTAAAAAAACAAAATTAACCCCCATTGCAACTCACATCGCCCAACGAGGTTTGATATACAATTTCGGCCAACACACGCGCCAAGAGATGGCAGCAGTTGTCAATCAAGCCTTGATTAATATCTTTACCGCCGTAAGCGGCTGTATAATTAAATTGCACACTGCGATTGTAAATATTCTCAATGCGTGCGCGTATCGGATTCGCGATGATGTCCAATAGCCGCACGAGCACATCTTTAAAAGTCCACGAATTACTGAGAAAATCACTTTTCTCCTGCTGCGTACGATAGATCATTTGTTCTACAAGTATTGGATATTGATGTGCTTCAGTGGATGACAACATTGGTAGACCAGAGTTGTCGCTTGGACTAATTATCGATTGGCGCTCATTGCCTGGATTAAGCAGTGAAAATGTGGTACGCAATTTGACCGAAGGAGAACAAAGACCAGCCAGTATGGCGCTCAACAGCCGCGAATGTAAGGTGCCTTGCTGCAGTGCGAAAAATTGGAAGCTAAATTTATACTACAAACTGAAATGGAAATCGTTATTTAAAAAATTACCTTGTCCATTTGGGAGAGCAGATCGCACAAGCAATTCCATTTTAGCGACGAGGTGGGATAGAAGGCGTCAAAACAGGCCACAAAGCTGATGTGGCATTCTTCCAATATTTCTACAACCATGACGAAACCTAAATTTTGGTGGAATTCCATGAAATAAATTCTAAAAGCAGAATGTCGGTATTTTACCTTTTTCGTTACAAATATCTTTGAAAACATCATCGCAAAATATGCCAATAAGAAGAGCGCGTACGTTGCCAATGCACTCGGCCAATTGTATATTCTCCATATTGGGCTTGCGAGTCGACCCGTTGTTTGCAGCACCAGACATAGATGTGGTTGCTGATGAGGCTTCACCAAAGTACTTTGCTACATTATTCGCAATAACAGTCGACGCAGAATTGCTCAACATGGATTTGGAATTTTTATCTAAAAAAAAATTATAAAATAATATAAAGCAAAAATGTTTCATACCAAACACCCACGCACCCTTGCCATCCCCCGTCTTGCCAACGCGTGTCTGCAGCTTCGTTAGCGCATTTGCAATACTTGTCGCCGCCACTGTGTTAACAAATGTTGCGGAGGCGCGTTGGGGATATATCTCGTTGGTGTATTTACGCAATAGACGCAGACAGGACTTGTTCACATAAATTAAGTAAGCCAATGATTGCTTCACTTGCAATTGCCGCCCTTTATCGCGTTGCTCGCGCAAATTTGTCTTGAAGGTCTCCCAAGACCAATTGAGCAAAACTACTAAACTCTCAAAGCACTCCTTGCTTACTGTATTCGCAAAGGCTTTTGTAATCTTTTGCACCGGATCCACATCAACCGGCGCAGTGGGCTGTTTTGATTCCTGTGTGACGAGACGATAGAGAATAGATGGTATTTGACCCGAATTGACATCAGTGCCATTATTGGCTTTCTTCGATGACTTGAATGTGAAGACAACTTGATCTTCGGTTGTCACAGAGGCTTGACCACAAGAGCCGCAGTCGGAAGAGGGCCCAGCAATTCGCGCCCAAACTAAATACCAACGTCCTGCTGCAGCACTGATGGGTTTCGGCAACATAATGTGATGTTTACTGCGTGCAGCGCACTCAAATGGCACCTCCTTGGTTTCGCTAATTAGAACACCCTCCTTCTCATAGCCGCCACCATCGGCGCCTAAATCGAATAGTTTCACTTTGCAGGTATACTCTCCCCGACCACCAAACATACCAAAGCCGCCTAACGGTAAACAAAAATAAGGTAAGATAAACTAACGACAGCAATACTCAGTACTTACATATCATGACGTCGGTATCGGCGGAAAAGCGTACAGCCTCAACGCTGTGGCCTGAGTATCCCCATCCACCGCCAAAATTATCAAAGCGATTGACAATCTGGTACTCGTTATTCAAAGCTTCTTTGGCCTGACTTTGTTGCTTGGGTGTGGCTTCGTCAAAGCAGCTCGGACTGAGGAATTGCATAAAATATTGTTAGTTGTTGGTTTCTTGGGCCAGTTTTTCAGTACACGGTTGTGGTTTAAACTGAGTTTAAAAGCTCGAGCTGGCTAGTTTTAACTAAGATTAGCCAATCAAATGTCAGCAAGATGTTCAATATAAACACAGTTTACATGATCTAAATTTAGACTGGTACTAAAAAACTGGTCCTTAGAGTGACCACTAGTAATTTATTGAAGTGAAACTTCTTTGATATTGAGAGTGAATTATAGAAACGGCGGATTAAGATTAGTATAACTTTCGGCAGTACAAAATCAACAAGAATAAAAAGAAGAGTAGTTTCACTTCCATAGTTTGGTCCAAGCGCACTCATTTTTCAATCTTAACCCTTACATAGCATCCTGCGCCGATGTGAGGATATCCAAGCATGCCAGTAAATTCAAAGAGGCTTGTGAACGCGATATACGCGCATCCGTTTTGTTTGGTAAGGCCAGTTCGGGTGATAGAATGGCGCGAAAATTCGACGAGTTCTGTATCAGAAATGCATATATATAGGAGTTCTTAAAATGAGAAAGAAAGGGTTTATTATCAACTTACAACACCACAATTAGCTATCTCGCTTGCAAGCACATTGTAGCACTGTAATTTCCTCGCCCCACCATCATACACCCACAACACATTGTAGTGGGGATCCAAGGCGAATGCGATTTGCGGTTGTGGTTTGTCCAAGACAACACTGCCATGACCGCAGCCACCGCTGCCGCTGGACGAGACGCTGGCAGGACTCTTGGCCTGCTCGTGCCCACGTTGCCGCCGACGATGTTGCTGCTGCTGTTCTCCCTGCTGGCTCTCTTGCAATTCAAAGATTTGATTGCGCGCCTCATGCATACTGCGCGACATCTGTTCATTGATGGGGCCAGCAACGGCAGGTTGCAGCGGCGCCACCGCAGCGGGTGCACTGCTAGCTACTACCGATGGGCATGCGCTAGCGGCGATGTTTTGGTTGAGTTCCGGCATGACTTTAGCATTACTATTTTGTATGATTTGCACAAAATTTATTTGATTGCGATAATGAGCGGTGCAACTTCCGTCACGGCGACTGATCGAAAGAGTGTGGAATGTGAGTGGAATAGTTGGTATCAGTACTATTGAATGAAAGATAATTATTAGAATCATTAAGATAATATGAGTCTTGTTTATACTAACGAATCGTTTTTTTATTGGCGACCACATTAACTTTCGGCAACATGTGTGTAGTGATAAGCGACTCATCGATTTTGATGAATGTCTGATCACCGCTGGCGCCAATCCAAGTGGCTTTCTTGCCAAAGCTCGGACCCAAACCGCTGCAATATTAATAAAATCGTATAAACTTAAACAGAGACATACTACAAATTCGTTTACTTACAATACCGCGCCGGGTGCGCAATGCCAAAGGAATTTTTGTCGCTGTGCCAATAAATTTGCAATACCGACATCCTTGCCCACACCACTCATACCCACGGTCGCTCCGTTATGCTCACTACTCGCTCTTTTATTGAACGCTACGCCCGCATCCTCCCCACCGCCTGATGCCTTATCGCGCTGAAAATCATTGGGCAGTCTACCCAGCTGTCCCTTTTGGTAATTACCAAAAGTGTACACCATGCCTTTGTAAGTCATCAATACTGTATGATTGCTGCCAGCGCTGACCTGGCTAATTGCGCCTTGCACATTTACCTTAACAGGCCCGTTTACAGGTTGTAAATCACCAGTTCCCAACTGACCGTATTGATTACTGCCAAAAGTGAAAACCTCGCCAGCTAACGTTAAAACGACAGTGTGATGAAGACCGCAGGACACTTGCACGACGGGTGAGCTACTGGGCAGTTTGAGCATTTGAGGCGCTAATGGCGCAACACGAGGTGGATCTTTGTCTATATCAGTAGCTTGGGTTCCGGCACTTTCCTCCGCAACCGATTTTTTTTCCTTACGGCGCATTATCAAACTCTTCGAGCGTTGGCGATTCAACTCACTATGCAGCTGTTTGTTGTCCTTGTTTGCATCATTTTCTGCCTCTTGCAGTGAAATGCAGGTAGAACAGAGCCCACATTTCGAACAGCCAGCATCGCCATGACCACAGGGACATATGCTGAAATAAAAGTTTTTAGATATGAAAGGAAACCATTTGCTTTCACTTACGATCCGGCCAACCGCTCTTCGATGGGCACATTCAGCGTTGAAACACACGACACGTTGTATCCGGTGCATTCGCGACACATAACACAGACGCGACATTGTCCTTGCACTAGTTGATGATCATCGTAGTCGCAGAGTGTGGAGAAATCGAATTTTAATTTTTTCCCCACCAACAAATCCTTCCCATCTGAATCAGCAATTGCTGCCATACCGAAAGCATTACCACCCCCACTACCCTGCAGAGAGACGCAATTATCTTTGCTGGATTTGGAAAACACACGCCCGCATTGTCCCTTGTTATTCAACCCAAAAGTGAATAGCTGACCCTTAGAGTTTAACGCCACGCAATGCGCTTTACCCAGCGCCACTTTCGTTATGTGCTGATCAATAAAATCGCTCACACAACCGCTGGCATCACAATGCGCTGTGTCCTTGCCAAACATAATCAGCTTACCCGTTTTTGTAACAAAAGCTGAGGTGCCGTTGTTACAGGCCGCATGTATGACTACATGTCCATCGATTTTTGACATCTTTTTGGGCTTGACGGCTTTTGGCTGGCGACGATTCTTTGAAGAGTCACCATCTTCACCCCGGCGTGCAGTACCTTAAAGCAGGCAATTTGATTTTATAGCGGTGATAAATATTATAGCAGTTTTCACTTACCAGTAAAGTATACAGTACCGTCATCATTTACTAATAAAGCATGTATACCATCATGCCCCAGAGCAATGTGTACAATATTTGAAACTTTGGAAATAATCAACTCTGTCATTTTCATCGTGGGCGTACGTCCGATAGATTTTAAACCCAGCGATGCTGACTTGCCATAGTAATACACCTTACCGTTCGATGCACGCACAAGACCGAATTCCTTGCCGCAAACGATGCCCTGTATTTCTACCTCGCTGGGCAATTTCGGCTCAAAAATATTGTATGACGATTGAATTTTTTGTATTTGGTTTTGATTGAGCACCTCATCCTCGAAAGCAGCGTAGCCTAGTGTGCGAAATTTTTTACGCGCCAACTTGAGCGGAAGTTCGAATGGCGTCGTCGAGTCGCTGCCGTAAGTATTAGAGTTGTTGAAATTCAATTTTTTCACGACAAGCGTATCCTAGCGGAAAAATGTGAGACCGCAATTAGTATTTGTATGTCCTTTACTTTTAAATATATTTCATTTACACTTACATCTCTATTGGTGCAAATAGCATTAATGGAGTCTTCATCCGTGAAAAGCACGTAGTTGAATCCATCACGTATGGGTACTAGATTAACAGAGTTGATCCCCTTAATAGTCAGCGTCTCCGTGTTGACAAGATGCAGATGATCTGCCGAACGTTTTACATTACGCCGAAAATAGAGCTTCCCGCCGAAGCATCCCAGCCAACCAGATTTTTCCTTGGTAAACTCGTCATTTTGTGCATACACATGACCTTTAAAGGAGCCACTAAATCCAGTGCCAATCTTTAGCAAAGAGCTACCAAGTAGGAGATATAGATAAGTGCCATCTGAAGCCATAGCAGGTTGCGCATACAGACTGCCGCACGCGGCAACAGACGTTTTTAAAGTGAACTGAAACAAATTTACATACGCATTACTTATTGTTTACCACGCATTTATTGAAAACGTTCAAACCTCATCAATAAGCGAATTTATCGGCACGCCGTTGGTGTGAAAATCAGGTCTTGTGGGCTTGTTAAGCGCTGCACTCATAACGGTTTTCTGCAGTGATGATAGCACTACAGGTAGTTGTATAATTTGTGTGGATAACTGTTTGGGCGACATTAGCATAGCTGCAATTGCTTTGAGTATCTTGCCAGTATCGCCGCGTGCAATACAAAGTCCAATCAGTGCCGCGCAAGCCATTGCCGACCAATTGGCTTCTGTAGTTGCGCTAGCCGCCATTGCAGCCGGCATTGTAGTTAAGTCGAGAAGCAAATCGTAAAGTGGATTAATCAAATCGTCCGGCTCGAGTTTAAATGATTCTGGTTGTTGCCCTTGTATGACATCCAACAAGGCTTTAAGCGCCTTGGTGCATAGCATCGGCTGTATGTGACGTGCATCGGCGATTAGCTCGAAAAGGCTGCGCAATCCGGCACCTACAATTAGCGGGACACGCACCACTGCAAACTCTTTCTCAGTGGCATCATCTGATTCACTCTCTGCATCACTGTTTGCTGAATCGTGACGAGAACGTTTTTCCAGAAGCAATCCACTATCACCATTTGCACCACCGATCGCTGCTGACAGCATTGTGTGGCAAGAGCAATCGAGCAGATTTGTAGTCATGCAGGAGCCAGCGCATACGAGGCAACAGGAGGAACTTAAGTTGTGTAGGCGACGCAAAGCGCCACTACTATCTTGAAAGAGAGCATAACGTGTCTCTGCTTCCAAGACTGTAGAGCGTATCACGGCGAATACGGCAAATTTTGAGGCGTTCGCCTCGAGCTCTATATGTGCCACTGGAAATGCAGGGAAGAGTAGTAGTTGATCTTTGATGATTGGCGGATCCATGGGATTCACTATGGCCCCCGCATTGCCTTCAAGCACCGCAGCTGCTGCTGCGAGAGCAGCAGCTTTCTTATCCTTGCTTTTGCGTTTCGACAACGATTTTCGGTCACTTTGTAGTTTACTGAAATTATTACATAATTTACAAACATACATAAGTAGTTAAAAACACAGCTTATGTTGCAAAACACTACCGGTTTTACTATTTTCAAACAAAAACATACATACATATGTATGTAAAAAAAATAAAAAGCATTTAGTAGAAAATATCCTATTTATCCTAAATATGGCTATATGTACAGTACAAGATACTTAGTAGGGACTTAAATACTGTTGGACTCGCCAATCATCAATAGCCAAACGCGCCTCGTTCATTCGAAAATTAGCCATAGCACGAATCAAAGCTGTCCTGAGAGAATAAAAGTTCCGGTATCTTTCGTGGCAACCCATGTTCTGGTTCATTCCATGTAAAAGAGAATATCGACAATTTTAAAATGGCCTAGTTATCTCTGTTTCAGTAGTACCATTTGTTTAAATGACTAAATTTAATTAATCTATTGAGAAATATTAAAAAAATAAAAAGAAGTTTTAATTTTTGTCTATGGAAACTTTTACTTTATGCATAACTAGCAGAGCCGGCGAACTTCGTCCCGCCCAAAATTTGTATATATTTTATTGAAACTTTTTGGTCTGCTAAGATTATGGTTTGGTGGTCATTTGCCGCTTCAAATAACCTAAGGAAAGTGTTATATCCGTGAATAAATTTTTTCCTCTTCACTCCCTGGCGGCAACAATGACCCGGTTCTATAGTGAATGTCCTAGAAGCTTTACAGTATAGTTGGTGGCAATTTCAAAATGGGTGCGAATCAGTGTTCTACAGAAATGCAATATACATATACTTATTTCAGACGAAATACCTTAAAAGTTTGAACGCATAATATTGGAAAATCACATCCATTGGGCCAATCGCAACGCAGGAGCGTTCGATATACTCAATGATGCAACAGGTCGATTTAATCTGACCTTCACGGCCCCTTTTCTCACTTGGCTATTTTTTAGTAATAGCTCGACTTCAGCACCACTTGGCAGCACGTTTTTGCAATAGTATTGCATACATATTTAAAACATTAGCCAAATCGGATCATAAATACGATTTGTAGTAAAAACTCAACTACAGCGCCAACTGTCGGATTAAATTGTGAAACCATCCAGAGACCCACTCAAACACACAAAAAGTTTCGTTAAAATCTGTACAACCACCCTGCAAACCATTTTTTCAGAGTATTCTGCATTGTAAAGAAATTTTAAAGAATTCGTTAAGATTTAATTCGATTTTTTGCCGAATTTTCTAAAATGAAATAAATTACGCACACTTCCATTCTTTTACGAAATTTCGGAAGAAAATCTGTGAAGCAACGAAAATAATGGTACTATGTGAAGAATATCTTTCAGAATTTTATTTATTTTTCGTACAGAAATTTCTTTACGAGTTCGTGTCAACCACTTCATATAATTTTCTTTGAAAATTCGTAAAAAAATCGTTACAGAAATGAGATAGTCCTAACGATTTCCTTAAGATTTCGGGAACTTTGGTTTGCAGGGCATTTAGGAGGATTTCAAAGATAGCTAAAGGTCGGTACGTTTGTAGGCCTCACACCCCCTTTTCAAATAGCCCAAATTTTCTCCATATGTATCGGCTTGATTTCAACTACATACATATCTCCATACGAAGTTCCAGTACTGTACCATGAATACTTTCAGAGATATGCAGTATAAAAATTCGATTTATGTGGGAGGTGCCACGCCCCCCTTTCCAACAGCTGCCCTCTTTCTTCATGAGTATGCGATTGATTTCGTATATCTCCATACCAAGTTCCAGAACTCTACCATGAACTTTTCCAAAGATAGGCAGTATGAAAAGTTCGGTTTGTATGGAAGATGCCACGCCCCCTTTTCTAATAGTTCCAATTTTTCATCAAGAGTTGATTGCGTATATCTCCGTACCAAGTTCCAGAACTATACCATGAACACTTCCAGAGATATGCAATATGAAAAATTTGGTTTGTATGGAAGATGCCACGCCCCCTTTTCAAATAGTTCCAATTTTTATCCAAGAGTATGCGATTTATTTCGTACATCTCCATACAAAGTTCCAGAACTCTACCAAAAAATTTCCAGAGATATGCAGTATGAAAAATTCGGTTTGTATGGGAGATGCCACACCCCTTTTTACAATAGCTTAAATTTTTCTCCAAGGGTAGGCGATTGATTTCATATATCTCCATACCAAGTTCCAGAACTCTACCATGCACACTTTCAGAGATATATAGCATGAGAAATTCGGTTTGTATGGGAAGTGCCACGCCCCCTTTACATATAGATTTGTTTTAGCCTAAAACCATCCTTGGGACACGTGTGGCAGGTGGCAGTTTCAAAAAAATCGGTTCAGCCGCTCTCGAGCCTTGCGAAAACTAAAAAACGGCTTTCAAAATATATATTAGTTGAGATATATTATATATTATAATTATATTTTGACAGTATCCGTTGTTTCTGATTGGCGCAAAAAAATCTTGCCTAGTGACGAACTCGCCCATTAATACGGTCGTTGCTCAAAGCTATTTATGTTCGAAATTGCATGAAAATTGGAAAACAGGAATCTATAAGCTTATCCAGGCAAAAAGCTACCTACGTAGCGAATTTTAAGCAAATCGGACAATAAATACGATTTCTTCGAATAGATCGGTCCCTGGTCCACTTCTCGCAAAACATGGATCATATATGCTAATATATGCTAAAAAGCTACTTACGTACCAAATTTTAAGCAAATCGGACCATAATAAGA
>NW_023458556.1:43948552-43954407 GCF_013731165.1 Rhagoletis pomonella | reverse complement strand
AGCTACTTACGTACCAAATTTTAAGCAAATCGGACCATAATAAGATTTTTTCGAATAGATCGATCCCTGGTCACTTTTCAGAAAAAAGGATCATATATGCTAATATATGCTAAAAAGCTACCTACATACGTACCGAATTTTAAGCAATTTGGACCGTAAATACGAGTTTTTCGAATAGATCGGTCCCTGGTCCACTTCTCGGAAAAAATGGATCATATGTGCCAATATTTGCTAAAAAGCTACCGGTGTACCGAATTTTAAGCAAATCGGTCCGTAAATACGATTTTTTCGAATAGATCGGTCCTTGGACCACTTCCCGGAAAAAATGGATCATATATGCTAGTATATGCTAAAATGCTACTTACGTACCAAATTTTATGCAAATCGGACCATAATAAGATTTTTTTTAGCCTAAAACATGGTGGTTACCGAAAGCTTTATATACAAAATTTCATGAAAATCGGACCAGCCGTTCGCGAGATTACCTGTTACACAAAAAAGGGACTTCTCTTTATATAATTAGTATAGAAGTATAGATTACTTTACACCAGTCACAAGGACATGTACCACCTCACAAATTTAAATGTTTTATAATATTTCTATGAAGATTATATGTATGTATATGCCTAATTTTTATTGAAAACGAAAGCGTATAGTTCATATTTTACAACATAAAAGCATGATAAAAACATATATACTATACATATACATATCGTCGTTTAAAGTATACTTGTATACAAAACCGCGTATCGTCATTCTGCAAAACCGCATAACTGACATTGGCTGCCGAAAATTGGATTTGCTCACACAAGCTCTTGGCTCAATCCTTATCCATTCGTCCTGAAATATACTAGCCAGAAATGCGATTGCTTTATAAATAAGTAATTTTTAGCAAAAAAAAACCGACTTCAACTCCCATATAAAAAAAATATATATATATATATCTCAAGATCCACTGATCGGATCTCAACCAGATTAGTATGGGACCACCTCTGAGTCACTACCTGGTCCAAAGTTATCCGGTAACATACATAAACAAAAAAAAATATTCCGACGAACTGATAACCTCTTCCTTTTTTGGAAGTCGGTTAAAAAGAGAACCATTTTGAAATATGAGTGTTTTTACGCTCTAGAAAATAATTTCTACAACTTCGCATACGCGGTTTTGCATTTTGTTGATACGCGGTTTTGCACTTTAAACGACGAAATGAGTTACATGAGACACAGCAAAATTTTCACAATATATGCAACAATTTTCATTCCAATATTTTTCCGCTAATTTCGTATAAAAATATGGTTCATTCAACAACAAAAAATATAATTCCTAAACTTTGTGCAAAACTCCTGAAAAGTCAGCAAATTTTCACGAAAATTTCAACTTTTTAATCAGATTTTTTTTTGAGTATGCAGATTTGTAGCCCAATCAATTTTATTGTAAAAAAGTGCAAGTTTTAAGAAGCTAGGGATTACCATTGATTTTTGGCAATTTTTTTTCACGCAGTCTCTTCCTTCAACAAGAAAAAATCTCAAAAATTAACGCGATTTTTGACTAGCTCCGAACTTGCATTTTTTTACTAGAATTTAATTGGCTGCAAAACTGCATACTCAAAAAAATTCTAAAAAATCTGATTAAAAAGTTTAAAAATTTTGAAGAATATTTGCTGAATTTTCGCGAGTTTTGCACAAAGTTTAGGAATTATATTTTTTGTTGTTGAATGAACCATATTTTTATACAAAATTGGCGGGAAAATATTAGAATAAAAACTGTTGCATATATTGTGAAAAATTTGCTGTGCCAATACTTTGTTCCGGAAGTGTACATGCATAAAACTAAGAAATCGTTTGGTATTTTTGTTGAAGCAATTTTATATGTATATCAATCATCGGTCTATGATAAAAAAAGCTTTCTCTGTTGTATAAGTTCCGATGACATATGTAGTTATAATTCACAATTGATCACATTCTGGAGTAAAATGTCCCATCAGTCACGATGGAATGGCCCGCCTCTAAAATTGACCACAATTTGTAATCCAGCGCGTTCAAATCAGGACTGCCAGATGGCCATTCTTCGGAGGAAATGATTGCTGGCAAATTGGTATGGGGCTAGGTTAGGGTCGTTCCATCTTTATGGGCCGGCGCAGAATCCTGCTGGAATTTTGCTGCCGATTTTCAAACAGAGAATGTTTAAGCAGTTTTATAATAGCTGTGATTCCTCGCAGATATGCAAATCACTGATCCCTTCAATGTTCAAAATCGTGTTTGGAGATTTCAATGCCAGGGTGGGCAAGGAAGGGATCTTTGGAATCACCGTCGAAAAATTCAGCCTCCACGACGAAACGTCCGACAATCGACTTCGCCGTGGCCCGAAACATGGTAGTATGCAGTTCTGGGTTCAAGCATAAACCAATAAAGAAAAATTTAAGTTATACCAAAGGGCAGTGAGCACAGGTGATTGGGTAGAATACAATGAAATAAAGAAAGCGTATAAGAAAATGATTAAAACTAAAAAAATACAATAAAGGGAATACAAAGTGGAAATTAATAGAGGTGATAGTTGTTTAAAGAGTATTGTCCATAATGCAGATCACAAAGAAGTTCTAATCAACGGCAAAATATATAGAAATAAATATTACTGAAATCGCTGACAAGTAAAACAATTTCTTTGTGGATAGTATCGTCGATATTAACAGGAAAATAGTCAAGCGACCTTTAAATTTAGTCAAATTAGCACAGATGATATTTCCCATATAGTGAAGAAGTTTAGGATAAAAATTTATGGAAATAATTTATTATCCGAGGGGAAGGGTTACTTTTACGCCCTATTAGTAAATAAAAGCCTTCAGTTGGGAATAGTTCCGACAGAATGGAAAAATTCGACCATTGTCCCAATAAAAAAGGTCAAAAACACCAATTAGACCCTTCCCAATTTAGAAAAAATACTGGTAGCGGTTGTAAAAAATCAACTAATGAACTATATTGAGTCAAATAAAATATTCATTAAGGAGCAGTCAGGTTTTAGGGCTAATCACTGATGCGAAACAGCGGTAAACTTGATTTTATCAATGGAAGCAGGACCTGAATTCCAAGAAGACTATCTTGACGGTGTTTGTGGACCTTAAGAGAGCCTTCGAGACTATCGACAGGGAAATTATGCTAAAGAAACTGCAATATATTGGTATAGATAACATCGAACTTACATGGTTTCGTAGTTTTCTTTCTGATAGGAAGCAACAAATAGTGATTGAGACAGCTCTATCCACAAAGCTAGCAGTAGATATTGGTCTACCACAAGGTCGGTGTTAGCTCCAATACTCTTTAATATTTATATCAACGAAATAAACTCAGTGTTGAAATATTGTAAGGTAAAATTGTTCGGCGGCCGCTGTGGTGTAGTGGTCAGCAGTGTGCGCTTCCACTTCGCAGGGCCTGGGTTCAAGCCCTGGTCAAAGCAACATCGCAAAAAATTTATAAAAACCTCCGAGTGTATTTCTGCCATGAAAACAGCTTCTCATAAAAATGCAATCGCCGTTCGGAGTCGGCGCAAAACTGTAGGTCCCTCCCCTTTGTGTGACAACATCAAGGCGCACGCCACAAAGCGGAAGAGAAGCTCGGCCAAACACTAACATATGTGTAAGCGCCAATCTATTATTATTATTATTATTATAAAAGAAATTATTCTTATCTATTTCCGTTTTATACCGCAGCAGCCTGAAGCTATTATTATCCCTGAGTAAACATGAATGGGTTTCACTACTATGTCGTAGTATATCTTTAATACGGAATTAAAATATTACTATGAACTTCCAGCATGGAAGCTAGTTCTTTCCATTCGTACTAGCAGGGTGACTCTGGATCTCGTACATTCAGATCGCCTGCCCGTAGAGAAGTCTATAAGAGGCGGCTTGGAAACTAGTCCTTTCCGACCGCCCAGTTGGGGCGGCTCTGGAAATTACACTCTAGACCGCATTACCTACATGCGATGTTTGCGGCACTGCTTGGAATCACGTCCATTCCAACAGCATCGAGAATATGCTTACTTAGTTAATTATACATAAACTATTTTATAGCTTACAAGAAAAATTGTAACAGGTTAACTATATGAAGCATTAATTTTACTTTTATTATACATATATTAGCTCCGATCCAGTACTCCATGAACTTACAGGTTTTTACACAAACTTGCACGAAGTTACAGGAAAAATGATCACGTACTCCGAATTCCTCCAAAATCCTGTAAATGAGAGCGATTTTTGGAGAGTTGTGTAGAGAATCAAGTTGCAAGATTTTACCCTTACTTTTTCTTCTGGTAAAATCATGAAAAGTGTCAAGCGATCACTGGTTGACGTTCTTACAGGAAAAAATTTTTTTCCCGTACTTTTTGTTGATACTCGCTCTCTCACTTCAGAGAGTAATTTTGCTGTTTTTTGGCATTTTTACAGACGTCCATAAACCTAGCTGGCCCAAGTCGCCAAAAATCAATAAAAATTCCAAAAAAACTCCAAAATTAATTTAGGTGTTCCATTGGTTTCCGAGAAATTCGCAAAAATGTGTGGGTCAGCTAGGTTTACGTAAACTTAGCTGACCCATCGTTAAATTTAGGTTTTAAATTTTCCAAATATATGCTGGAATTAGGTGTCTTTTAGGTGTTCTTCAACGCCACTAAAACCAATTTAGTAGCTCCATTGGTTTCCTAGAAATTCGTAAAAATGTGTTTTTCAGCTAGCTTAGCGCTGTTAAACTAGCTGAACAATCTTTAAATTTTTTTTTATTTTTCGAAATCCAAATATGCAGGAATTAGGTGTCTTTTAGGTGTTCTTCAACGCCACTAAAACTAATTTAGTAGCTCCATTGGTTTCCTAGAAATTCGCAAAAATGTGTGTCGTTAAATCACAATGCACAATGTTTTTTTCATAAATGATCACTTGTCAACCCAAATGAAGTATATTTTAACCTGCGTAACTAATATTTTTTAGTTGCTACTCTATTTAAACCATATTTTCAAATTTGTTTTCTATAAGCCCGATCAAGTTAGATTTTCAAGGTTGCAGTAAATCGCATAAAGCTGAAAATTGGTACGGCTGTTACGAAAGTCATTATAAATGAATTGTGAAAAGTCCTTATCGATCCCAGATCTGTAAAAAAAAATTATTCAAGGTCAAAGGCCACATAAATTTATGTTTACAATTTTTCATCTAAACCGTAAGGTTTATCATAAAAATAGGTTAGACAAAAATGTAGATCATGCATTTATCTCTGAAACCCGTTATGACACTTTTTTTTCCTATGAGTCACCATTTCTGGGATATAACGTCTCGATCGACATCCATCTATATACTTATTTCTAAACGGTATTTTTTGGAGGTAACTCGTTCTGTCGTTAGACATGGCAGTAGGACGGCGAGTTTAGTTAAAGGATCAGCTTTATGGCGACAGGTTAAAATTCATAAGTTGATCCCAAATACGAGGGCAAATAACGATCATGTTTTTACTGAATGGCTACTCTAATCAGGTATTGGCGATTCAGAAGTTCACACGGAATACTTCAATGAAGCGATTAAATGTTATTGTAATTACGACAGTATTATTACCTCCGTATTCAATGTCACTAGAATGGACACCGACGCTCCAGCTCTGAAAGTATTCAACTCGGAACCCGCTGGTGGTAGAGGAAGAGGGGGCCCCCACTGCGATGGAAAGACCAGGTGAAGAAGGACTTGGCTTCACTTGGCGTTTCCAATTGGTGTCAGTTAGCACAGAAGAGAAGCGACTGGCGTGCTTTGCTGAGCTCCAAAAGTCGCTCTCATTTACAGGATTTTGGAGGATTTTGGAGTACGGGAACATTTTTCCTGCAACTT
>NW_023458556.1:43888366-43948542 GCF_013731165.1 Rhagoletis pomonella | reverse complement strand
CTGTAAGTTCATGGAGTACTGGAGTACTGGCTATTAGCTCTGATCCAGTACTCCATGAACTTACAGGATTTTATACGAACTTGCAGGAAGTTGCAGGAAAAATGTTCCCGTACTCCAAAATCCTGTAAATGAGAGCGACTTTTGAAGAGTTGTGTAGAGAATGAAGTTGCAAGATTTTACCCGAACTTTTTCTTCTGGTAAAACCATGAAAAGTGTCAAGCAATCACTGGTTGACGTTTTTACAGGAAAAATTGTTTTTTTGTTCCCGTACTTTTTGTTGTTACTCACTTTTTACTCTCACTTCAGATAGTAATTTTGCTGTTTGACAGTTTTACAGGATTTTTCACGAAAAGTATTGGATCAGAGCTAATATGTGAGCAACGATCAATTATATCCTATAGGATTTTTGAACTCCCTGAATCAGTCGTATTTACCACCCCATAAATTAGCCTTTGCTATGACAATCAATAAAGCACAAGGTGACGCTTCAAAGGGCGGGGTTGTATCTAACAGTGGAGCTTAAAACAGCGCCCGCGGTCGGATCTCTTCAAAGCTCACTGTAGATTTTGTATGGACGCGCACAGAGTAAAAGCTCTCTCTGTGCATCACTGATCTACTAATCTACCAGAACATGTCGCATGGGCTATACGTGGCTTTTTCAAGAGTTCGTTGATTTAACGACATTTGTATGTGTATTCAAGAATCTTTCAAGCAAAAAAATAATGATCACTTTATCACTTCTAACATTCACTCGAAAAGTGCATGTAAAACTAACTACTATTGAAAAGTGTTTATTTTTCAACCAGAGTCTGTGTAAATATACAATCAAGATTTGATTTTGAACATGAGATGTTAAAAAAATATACACATAAATATACACATGAAATGATGAAAATTGCAAAAATTTTGAAATTAAAAATACATTTTGATATGAAACAAAATGTAATTCCCTTTCATGGAAAAATATTCCCATTGAGCCAATTACTGCTTGACCTTAAAAAAATTTTTCAAGAATAGTGTTGTTCAAAAAGAAAATATGCAAAATCCACCGAATTTGTTCCCAAAAAGATTGTTGTATGTTTTATTATGTTATATTATAGATATCGAGACCAGAAACACGATTCCACTGTAGCGTATTGTGTGAAAGACTGAAGCCCACCGTCAACGAATTGATTGGGCCTTATCAGTGGCCTTAGACCTGGCAAATCCACCATAGACCAGGTATTCTCAATACGCCAAATCTTGGAAAAGACCCACGAGAAAACGACCGACACTCCCCACCTGTTTGTCGCTTTCGATAGCACTAAAAGGAGTTGCCTATATGCCGCGATATCTGTGTTTGGCATACCCTGGGTCTGGTGGTGGACGAGGACAAAACAAAGTATCTCCTGTCATCACACAAGCAGTCAGAGCATACGCGTCTTGGCACCCATGTCACTGTTGACAGTTACAAGTTTGAAAAAGTAGACTACCTTGTTTATTTGGGAACCAGCATTAACACCAATAATGTCAGCCTTGAAATCCAACGGAGAATCACTCTTGCCAACAAGTGCTACTTTGGACTGAGCAGGCAATTGAGAAGTAAAGTCCTCTCTCGTCGTACAAAAACCACACTCTATAAGTCACTCATCATGCCTGTGCTGGCGTATGGCGCGGAGGTATGGACAATGAGAACATCTGATGAAGCGGCTCTTGGAGTTTTCGAGAGAAAGATTCTGCGTAAGATTTATGGGCCTTTGCGCGTTGGCGATGGCGAGTACCGCAGCGACGAGACATGGACATAGTGCAGCGAATTAAAATACAGCGGCTCCGCTGGCTTGGCCATATCTTCGAATGGACTCCGACGCTCCAACTCTGAAAGTATTCAACTCGAAACCCGCCGGTGGTAGCTGGGGAAGAGGAGAAGGACTTGGCTTCGCTTGGCATTTCCAATTGGCGTCAGTTGGCACAGAAGAGAAACGACTGGCGTACTTTGTTGAACTCGGCCAAAATCGCTTAGGCGATGCTTGTTACATTTTTCCCGCACCGTAAAAATTTTATCATCTGTAAACAAAATTTTTCTGTGCGAGTTATCAGTGTGCTTCACGAAAAGATGTTAGCCTTTTTCCATCCTATTTGTTTCAAAGCTGCAGTCAAGAAATGCCTAGTACGGCTTTTGAGAGCCCCAAGTGCCAAGTATTTTTTAACCGACATAAAAAAGGAGAAAGGCATCATCAATTCGTGGGAATATTTTTTTTTATACGTTACCGCATAACTTTGGACCATTTAAACCGATTTCAATAATTCTTTTTATATCGGTGGTACCTCGAGGGTGGTTTAGATACGATCATTGGATCATGAAGAGTTGAAGCGGTTGTGTTTTTTGCTTAAAAATTACTTGTTAATAACTCGTCTCGGTCCATGATTTCATATTTTCGGAGCGGATTTTCCTGAATTCTTGATTTGGCAGCTTCGATGCTTGCAACATTCGAACTGTGCGTGGACTGGCCCGACCTGTGGCGGTGTATAACATCTCCAGCCTCCTCAAACAGTTACCGAGCGGGGACGGCGTTTTGAAAATGATTCTTGTTTCTGACCAGTCCATGGTGAAAGCTGAAGCAATTTGATTTCCCGGTACAGACTAACGCTTTAGAGCCCAGCTGGCAGGTAGAGCAGGCAAGGTCTGCCCGGCGGGCGACTGCGCGTCGTATTCGTGTATACATACACGTTCTGCTTGAGAATGCAGCGAAAGCTTCATTCAACTGAACAATTGTTAACTTCCCTGCAGCAATTCAGACTCACCCTAGGTTAGCCCTCATATAGTCCCTATTTTTACCAGTACTAGTCCCTCATAATTCCCCTGCCAATGGTTTCAATTGCCATTTTTAGCATTGGCGTGTCATTGGAAAGGGACCGGTCCAATCAACACTGACCGTAAGATAGTCCTGGACTAGTCCAATTTTGGAGATTTTTTTCGTTGGAGTAAGATTGCGTTCTGCACTTCGCAGATGCTTTTTCATAATTCGGAAACACAAAAAAAATAAATTTTATCATTTTATAACCATGTTGGTTCTGACGGCATTTGAACCCGGACCCTCCTGAAAGCTAACAAATAGTGGCAAGCATATCTGCGCACTGAGCTACAGCCACGCATGTAAATGTGTGCTCAAATGTTCACTTTGCATCAAGGCCAGACCAAGCGATTGGGACATTTACAGGGTGGTGTTCTTTAAAGTTTTTTTTTAATGAATTGCAAGACAACACCACCCTGTCATTGCCAAACTGTACTTTTCGTCTATCTCTAGGCCGGTTCCTTGGGGACTGGTCGAAGGCTGACATTTTCGATGCAAGCAAATGTCCAATTCTGACCAGTCAAATTTTAACCAGTAAAGTACTAGTCCTTAACGGAAAATTGGCCGCCTTATTGCTGCAAGGTTGTTCGCACGCACACAGTGACATCAATTGCACGCACACTACAAAAATGTTCAGCCGAGGCTGCCCACTTCTGCTTTAGAGGTAATATTTCATGTCATGTGATAATAACCCCGTTGAACTTTTCTATTGGAATGGGTGCGATCAATGTTCCAAGAGTATTTAAGTATTAGCTACATATTTATGTATGTATGTACATGCAAATAAATGTATTATTAATTTCATATTTATTTTCACATAAGCGAAATCTCATTTGCTAATCTTACCTCTGGAAACCAGGAAAAACTGTGAATATCCTTAGTTTTAAGCACTATGTTTTAGTAAATGAACACAATAACGCTTTAAAAAAAAATCAAATTTCTCAACGGTAAAAAGAGTGACATCCCCAACGTAATGTCTCGAACGAACATATCGGCAGCTGAGGAAGATCGACCTATCTCGGCAGTCAGTCCGAAAACGCCCTATCTCAAAAAACTTTTCAAGAACGCCCTATTTCCGAATTTTATTGAAAAACACCCTATCTCAGAATTCGGTTCAAAAACGCCCTATCTCTCTTCAAAATGTATTGAAAATGTACTGATATAGGGCGTTTTTGAATCGCCAGCTGAGGGCGTTCTTAAAAAGTTTTTTTTCGGACTGGCTGCCGAGTTAGGTCGAACTTCCACTCAGCACTCGATATACAATTGTTTTAAAGTTAATTTAACCTTTAGTTTACTTCTCCACGGTATTTTTGTTAACTGTGGATGGCCTTCGTGCCGTGCTTCAGGATCATAACCCTTAATTAACCGAATTCTTCTTTCCGCCTTGCCCTGGAATGCATGAAAAAGCAATTGGTGCATTATATGATAGCCAATCCACTGTTTCCTTCCCTTATAATATATAATTAATTTGCAGACAAAATATAATAATATATAATAATAATAATTAAAAGAAACGGGAAATGTTTAGTTATAGTTGCGATCCCGTACGAGTCCGGACTAGTCAGAAATAGTCAAAATCAGTCAGATTTTACTGGAAATCGATCCCGTACTCGGTTCTCTGACTATTGAGAGGACAAAAAAGAGAATAAATACGGTTCTCTCTCTGTCAGAAGTTACCAGTTTCAGTCCGAGAATTTTTTGCTGGTAAATTCTGGTAAATGTGTCAAACGATCAGCTGTAGTGTGTTTGGCAACCAAATTGTAAACAAAAGAAAATTGCACTCTGCTAATTCTTGTTGAAAAGTATTTAATTACTTGTTTAAGTGGATTCTAATGAATTTGAAAGTATTTTTGGTTATTTACATGTGTGAGCTGAGTGTGTTTACATACAAAATAAGCAAAAATTTACAACCAAAATTTGGAGGTTATGTTGAAGTTGACAGAAGTTACCATTTTTTACTAGAAAGCGATCCCGTAATTTTCAATGTTACTCTCTCGCTCTGAGCGAATTTTTATTTTTTGACAGTTTTACTAGACCGAGTCCGAGGAATACGGGGTTGCACCTTATATGTGTAACGATTTTGGTGTTGGGGGCGGAGGGGCAGCGGTTTGGCCTCCAGATAATGCACAGATATAGTATATTCTTTTTAAAGAAAGCGTAGACTCTTGTCTACAAGTGTGTGCAAAAGTACCACAAAGAACTAAACCGTACCCAAAGAAAAGGCCGAACGCTGGGATTTGCCCATACATACCTACGTATACCAGATGCAATTGCGTCAGACAGGTGTAGTATACAAATGCATATGTATGCGTGTACATGGGGATGTATGTATATTTATGTGCATTGCAACACGAAAAACTTTTTTCTTTCATTTTAAGGTCATGCGCGGCACGCAAGTATTCGTGTCATTGACACCGCGTGACCTTGAACAAAATGTAAATATAAACAAACCCATTACGGCCATTACTCAACCACAACACCAACGCAGCATCGCCGTCAAAACAATAAACAAAAAACATCTGTGCACTATTTCCCGGCTTCCTGACCTACAAAACGCTTATCGGGCTCTCTTTGTTTTGACCATATTCTTGCATTTCCAGCTGACTGCCAGATGTCAATAGCCTAGACGTTCTTTTAAGGGTTGCTTTTATTACGTTCTTTGATAAATCGATAATTTGCCGCACAGCGGCGCGGCGACGAAATCCTATAATTTTCATATCGTATATTTTCACAATATTTTTACTTACCGCCGGGTATTACTGGTGTATAATTCATAAAAATGTGCGCCATATTTCAATGGATCTAGTAGGCCTACCATTATTTAGCAAATTTTGCTTGGAAATTACTTTTTATAGCCACTGCCTGCAAATATCGATTTTTCGTCCTGGCGGCAGTGTGATTACAAATCAATCGAAATATTTCACTATTCCAACAAAAGATCACCAAAACTTTATGCTTGTTTTTAGCACTGGCTAGGTTTCTATACTTTTAACACATTTTAAGTTATTTTTAACCAATTATTCGATATATTTCAGAAATTTTCACTACACAAGCATTAACTTTTCACGTTCGTCGCTTCATTTTTCCAAGTTGACATTAGAAAGAGGAAAAAGGAATTGCAATCAGTGGGGTGATGCCAGCTATGCGTAAATTTATGTTTTACGAAAGACCCTTTTAATTTGATTATGTGAACGTTTTTGCTTATTTATCTAAAATTTAAAACTTACTATTAAAGGGCTCTGCGGATTTATAAAAATACACTTGAGGGATTCACAAAAGTGTCGTAAGTGTCGTATTGTTGTATGTCGTAAACTTTAAAAGCTTAAATAAATGCTTAGAGAACTTGAAACGACAACCAACTATTATTTAACACCGCAAAAATTCATATGACTTTGATGGTACTTTACGGACCCCTTTAATATATTTTTTAGGCGTTTAAAGTTTGCTACATACAACAATAAGACACCGTTGTGAATACCCCAACTCTTTTAGTCATCGTCGTTGGACGTTTTTATAATACTTCACTTGTTTCTTAATTTTGAGGTTAGAAAGTTCCGTGTGTTAAAAGTATGGCAACTCATGGGTATTTTTGTTTTTCAGAGTAGGCGGTGGAAGCTTTTCAAAGTTTTTCTCCCCTTCTTCAAATAAGCGGATCACAAAAATGCACAATAATATTCCCGAATTGAGTGAATCCACCAGTCAATCCTCTCCAATAACATCCACAGACACGGGCTCAAATTGGTCCAGGCCAGTAAAAAATAATAAGCCCAAATGGAGAGTTGCGTCTGTCCCTAGGCGCACGACAAGATCAGCGACCGCAAAAAGTTTTGCTAACCGCAATAGGCTAGAAAATAACAGTTTCTCTTCGAACGGACCGAGTTTAAAATTAAGTCGCTACTGTTTAAAAATGCGGAAGCCGCCAAACCTTAGCATAAAACAAACAAGAGCAATGATTGAAAAAATCAACGACCAGTCCCGCCTGGTATATTATTTGTGGCCTCGATATCAACAGCAAAATATTGAGCTTGAAGCCGAAGTAGCTGGGCTGCAACAGCGACTGCACGAACTGCAGGTGGAGGAGGTTGAAATTAAAAGGAAGCGCTGGTGTCGCGTCTGCGAAGAAGAGGCGACCTATGTGCACGCCAAACGGTTTTTTTGCAGCAAGGATTGCCAGCAACAATGTGATGAGTAAAAGTAGCGACAACAGGTGTATTATCTCCCAATCAACCAAAAAAAAAATGGAGTTTGTTTAAATTTAACGTTATTTTGGACATTTCAGTTAACTTTAACTAAATTTCAAAAATAGTTGTAACTTCTGTAGCGTATAAGTATTTATTAGCAATTAAATATGATAATATATTTAAATATTGTAATGGGAATCTATGGTATTTATAAATTTCTTTAAAATCTGCCTCTGCCACCGCCACCACCAAAGCGGCCCCATTGGTTCGTGCCGCCACCACCTCGTCCAAAGCCGCCACGTCCCCAATTACCACCGCCACCTCCACCGTTGCTCCAATTTCCACCACCACGGTTCCAGCTACCACCGCCGCCGCTTGCTCCTTCAAAACGACCCCGTTTACTTGGTGGGCCACCGTCACCGCCACCACCACCACCATGACGCGATTGGAACGGCAATACACCAGTCTCTCTTGATATACCAAAATCGCCTGCATTCATAACACACACATCTTTTATAACGCTCACAAGCTTCGCTTGGGGCTCTTCAAGCTGCATAATTTCGTCTGGGCTATCGCATGCTATAGTTACCAAATTTTCTATAGCAGGTTTTAGGGCCGCCAGCATTGCAGCATGTTGAGGGTCCATTTCGAAGCTAAGCCAATTATCCAAACGTATTACATTGTCCTTAACATAATCCACCTTACGACAGCCGAAAAGTAGTAAGTGTAGTGGAGCTACCATTGTCATTTGTTTGCAGGACACGGCGCGAGTTCGTATCTTCTCGCCAAACACGAAGAAAGGATAAGGGAATGTTACCGCCAGATTGCTACAGTTCACCGAGGTTTTGTGCAACAGAGCAGCTTTCGATTCTGTAGTTAAAACTTTACGTTTCTCCTTGTGTACGCACACATTTGGATAAAGACCTAAGCAGAGCAGAGCTGTGGCCATATCCAGCACAGGATCATCGGAATTTGCATCAACTTTGTGTGAAATCATTGACTCCTCTGGAAACCCAGTTTGTTGCAATAGGTCTAGAAGTTGTCCTTTCGCTTCGGACATCACTCGCATAGTTGACAACTGTAAACCTTTCCATTCGCAAAACCTTATCTCTTCTTCTTCCCCACGATGCTTTGCACCTTCCCACATTTGTGTGGCTACAATCATGGCGACGTGATCAGAACATTTACGTCCGCCCAATTGCTTTTGATGATTTGCTAAACGTCGCTGGCCAATATCCAATGCGAATATTTCGGAGAAAGTACTTGAATATGATGCCATGCTGGCCAAAATATCTCCACAACCGAATACCGTTCCTAATATCAACATTTTACCCAATCGAGGTTCAATCGGCAATCGAGCTAAAATACGACCCAGTGGTGTTAACTCATCATTATCATCTAAGCAACGCATGTCACGTAGAAGCACTTCAGCCTCGATTACCGCATCGAGTGGTGGTGGTTCCAATGCCTTTGATAGAAATTGATGTATGGAGCCTAGGCGCAAAAGCTTAATCGAAAGAGCCAATTCATGCAATGGAGTGCGAAATATTTCCGGTGTCATACTTTCTTCTAATTTCTCGAAACGAGCTCGTGAGCAGAGAGTAAAACAGAAACCCGGACGAACGCGACCAGCTCGACCTTTGCGTTGTTCCAAGTTTGATTTTGCGGCCCACACGGTAGCGTAACTAGTCAAATTGTTATGTGAAGTAAACATCTTCATACGTGCTTTACAAATGTCAATTACGAAAACAATATCGTCAATGGTGATAGATGTTTCGGCGATATTAGTGGACAAAATGATCTGGAAGAAGACAATTTTGTATTAAGTTTAATGTATGACCACGCATAGTGTTTGATAATATTTAGTACATATAAATAAAATAGATTTAGTAAAATCAAAAATAGTGCAATATTATCAAAAAAAAAATATATTGTTATTATAACCTTAGTTACGCCATCCGGTACTGGTTCAAAAACTTTTCTCTGTTCCTCCCGCGGAATTTGCGAATGGCATGGTAAGATGCGATACTGCGGTCCTCCGAACTGCGAGTTCTGCAAATATTTCATTAGGGCGAAAATCAAGTTCCAACCAGGCAAAAAGACAAGCACAGCGCCTGGTACATTCTTTGATTTAATGTGTATCAACAAAGCTTCAATAAGCTCAAACGAGCATTCAGACTCGGACAATATTGCCATAGCTTCTCTTGTCTGCTGCGAATATTTCGGATCGCAAATTTTGTTCAGATTCTGATCATTGGCATCCTCCCCATTTTCAGCAATCACAGCCTTCTCGTCATCATCGCGTTCTTTGGTTTTCTTACGAGACTCAGGCGTGGGCTTGAACTTGGTCATTTCTAAGCAATCTTCCAGAAAGAATTGTTGAACTGGGAAGGCTCGTCCAGGGACTTCCAAAACTGGAGAACGACCAAAGTAATCGGAAAATAGCGTTGTATCAATCGTAGCAGACATAAGTATAATATGTAGATCGGGGTAAGTATGCACCATATCACGTAGAATAACCAACAAGAAATCACTATTTACGTCACGTTCGTGGATTTCATCTACAATAATGTGCGAAATGCCACGCAAGCCGCCTTCGAGTTTGCGCAAAAGCACACCAACAGTGCAAAAGAGTATAGCTCCATAAGGGCGCGGTGTAGCCGTTTCGAAGCGAACAGAATAACCGACAGATTCGCCAAGATTTTCGCACCGCTCGGCGGCAACACGTTCTGCCACTGAAATCGCTGATATGCGGCGTGGCTGGGTTACATAGATATTGCAAAAGGCGCCTTGACCTGATGCAATGTAATCCTCTAGAATATATTGAGCAATTTGTGTGGTTTTGCCGCAACCAGTGTTGCCGCGTATGATAACAACAGGATGCTCATGAATGTGCGACATTATTTCATTGCGCATCGCAGCGATCGGTAAGCGCTCACGGAAGTCAATAAACTTCTGAAGTTCGGTATTATTCATTTTCTTATCTTTTGATGTAACTTCGAGATCGTTGCAAAGGTCCTCCAAAGATGCTGTGGCCAGATAACCTTCGTCGATATTGCATGCATTCCATGCATTCCAATTTGGCTGTGGTGGAGCCCAAGGTATAACAGAACCTTGCATCTGCATTCCATCATCATTTGCTTGGCGTTTCACATCTCTGTGAGTGGGCACCTATAAAAGAAAAAATTCTAAGTATGGGAACATTATGCCTATTAAATGTTTATATATTTACTTACAAGTAAGCTTACGCCAGCATTCTCGCCTTCTGGTTTTATATTAAATGGATTAATAACTGGAAGATCGAGATCTTGGATACATTCATTAACTCTCTGAATGAGTTCTTCCGAAATTTTTACGGGATATGGCTTCATGTCTTCATCGTCTTTTCGTTGCTTTAGTGTGCCACTAAATGCTTCGATTACACCCAAATGGTAAAGTTGCCGCACCAACGACAAGGCGCAAGATTTACTTGCCGATTGTTTGTTGGACCCCGTCTCACGTGCTGTAACCGTACGCTTTAATTGACGTACGAAAATATGCATCTCAGCCATGAAACTCCTATAGTATTATTTATGTTACAACGAAAAAGAGATCGAAAACAGAAAGAATTTAAATTAATTAATGCATACGTATGGATGTATGTACAAAGTTTAGAACAAAAATTTAAAATCGACTTTATTTTTATTCATTGAAAATATTTTAATTTAAGATGATATTTCATTTAAATTTAAACCCGTTAATATAAAATTAATTATACACTTTTTTCATTTAATAGTTTTATAATTTCCCCGACCACTGCAGTAAACTCTCGCGTATTTTTTATTCTAATTAAGCTTAATTTTGCGGTATATTTTTTACTTACCCAGTGGCTATTTTGGTGTTGAGAATACAGGCCTTAGAATTATTCTCTTCAATGGCTGTGGCATTATGCGGTACTTTGCAAACTCAAGAATACCCAATTACTACATGAATTATAAAATATCATTTAAAATTAAAAACTGATATCTGTACACAGCGTTAAATGAACAATAGAGGTCTTCACACACATTTCGGTAATTGTGGTAAAATGTTAGTTCTCACTCGGAAACATTTTTAACTATGAACGTACATTTTAGCATAGTGCATATCGCTACCTAAAGGTGAAAAAATGCCTAGTCCACTTTTTTTTTCAAAATTTAAGCTGATGCCAGATAAAACGCTTGCTTCGCTTTGCGTGACAGATTCGTTTTGACAGATAGATGCAGCTGCAGCGCAAAGCGAAAAGATGGCTTTTATATTTATTTTGTTATACTTAACGCTGTTTTTTCTATGTAGTAATAAATAAATATAAGTTTAAAATGATATTAATGGCATTTTGAAACATTAAAAGTAGGGCTGTGCGATTCATGGATTTTTTTTTTTTTAATTTTAAAATAGCTCAATTATTCGATTAATTGGAAATTATGATTAATGAAAAGATCAGTTACTCGAGTAATCAAGAATTGGATTAACCAAAATCTAAAATTTGCTTTTTGATTAAATATACATACATATAAAGAAGTAAAAGTCACTTGTTATTTTTATTAAATGAAATATTTTTTTAATATGTATACACATTGGGCCACATTAATAAAAAACGATGCAATTTTTTTTTTATTAAAATCACCGACCTTTTACTTGAATTTGTTTGAATAAAGCGAGTAAAAGGTCTGAAATTTTAAGAAAAGCATGTAAGCAATAGCTGGCCACACACGACGAACATGTGAGCGAGCATGTTCGTGCTTGCGGTGGTTGTTCGTCGTCTGTGGGGCGGTTTGCGAACATTGCATTGAAAAAAACAACCTCATTTTGTGTTTATGCTTGCAGTGTGCTCATCGGCGGATAAATGCATCCAAGCAATGAGTGTTAAATAACCTAAATCAAAAGCATTGCAATTTCATCATCCGCGTCTTTACTTACGCTTTCACGACAAAATCACATATGAGCCTCTCACCGTCTGTGGCAAAGGACAGCGAGCATGTTGGCGAGCATGCTCGCGTACATTTACGTCCAGTGGCCAGTGTTAGTTTTTGATTCATACGGCCCATTATAAAAAAAAGAAGTTAAGCATTTTCCAAAGCAAACTCTTTTACCAACCAAAATTATAATTTTTTGAGTCAACTTGTCTTAAATAACTTGATTAATCATCGTTTTGATTTTTTAAAATCTTGATTACTTGAGTAATTGATTAACCGAACAACTGTTTAACCAAATTGTTCGAGTAATCGAATGACCGCACAGCCATAATTAAAAGCAAATTCTTCGTGATGTTTTACTTTCACAAGTACCAGAAAACTAAAAAGCTTGATCGTAATCTCGAAAAATCTATTCTACAAAAACAAAATGCATGGTGAAAAACTAACCAGTACCAAGCTGGGTGTGAAGAACCTATATAACAAAAATCATATTATTGTGTTCTTCTATAGACTTTGTTATATAAACATTTTCAAACGCCGAAACAAGTAACATGTTTGCGTTCAGAAACCTTATGATAACAATGTCACTAGCTTACGCACAAATCATTAATTGAAATCCTAAAATCCCAAAAAAAAATTGCGAAAACTTTCATCCGATCGAAGGTTGAAAATATCCGCATTTTCATTCAGTAAATCCTACTATATATCTATAATCATGCTTTGAGCCTTGCAAAGTATCGCACAGTGCCTCATTCGCATTTTCCGTACAATATTTCTATTTTCAATCGCATTTACTAAGGCATCTGCCACCAAAACATGAAACCTGCCATGGGTGCTCGTAAAGTGTGGGTGAATTCATATACATATGTAAAAAATACTAAGCATCAGTCTCTTTTATTTCTAAACCACACTATAGGAAAGGTACATATGTACATGAACATTAGAGTGGTCTAATTTTTGTATGGGGAAAAAATTTCATCCTAGAAAACGGGGCACCCCCGTAGCTTTTTCAAGTGTTGGGCAGTATCGATACCAAAAGTACTCAAACCTCAATTCTCAAAAGGACCGACCGCACTCGATTTTTAGAAGTATCGATACTGAGTACTCCAAAGAACTCAGTACTCAAAACAGAAATCGAAAGTACTCAGTACTCACAGAGGCACTCGAAAGTACTCAGTACTCACAGAAGAACTTGAAAGTACTCAGTACTCAAACATACTCTGTATAAGTACTGAGTTTTCTTTACATTTACCGGTATTCAGAAATGATGGTACTCAATTTGAAGTTTCAATAGTTTTCAAGTACAATACCAATTTGAATAAAGTACTGCCAGCTTGTGAGATTTATACTCTACTCTAAAAAATGTCTATTATTTCGTGTGTATGTCCAAGGAATTTGTACATCTGATACTTCACCAGCCTGTCGCCTCACTCTTTCCTCCAGAAATAATGGCACGGGCATATATTTCAGTTGTTTTTCGCAAAAAAAAACTTAAAAAAAGCGTACTAGAAAACTTAGCAAATTTCTTACGAGCTGCGTACTGCGTTAGGGAAATTTGACACAAGAAAATTTCTTAACCATTTCTTGGACGTCATTTCATATGGAGTTTTTGCTTTTCTTGAGAGCTGTATAGACTGTGTTGTTCGTTTCATTTACACACGGCGATTTGTGTATGCAATTGTTGTTGTTAGATACTGGCCTTAAACACTACCAACATGTGCATATTTAAAGAAAGTACTCAGTACTCTCAAAAATACCCGATCCTTAAGTGTCGATGCTAAAGTACTCGATCCTCAAAAGTACTCAATACTACCCAAGACTAGTTTATTCCTTTTGATATTTGTAATATCTATACATGCATACCTACTTTCAGTTTTCTGCTGCAACCAATACAGGGTGCTCAATGGCCTTGAAATGCGCTACTAGATCGCTGTGAAACTGGCAAAAATATTGGTGGTTTTTATAAAAAGCTACTGTTGCCCGGACAACTGAAGGCTGTAATAGTTTTTAGATAATTTAATTTTAAGATGTTTTTAGTTTACTTATCCAATTTTTACTTCTAGAGTGAAATATGAGCATCATGAGCATCCTCTAAATTTATACATAGAAACATAAAGTTTGGTACGAGCGCCTCTTCCGGCAAGAGGAAAAATGTTGGAAGGTGCCCCAAACCCTATCTTGGAAAAAATTTGTTTGGACCACTCTAATGCATATCCTATCTAAAAATTTGTCAAGCTTGACTATTTGTCAAAAAAAACCACACCTAAAACTATGCCGCAAAAAATGTATTTTAATCACTTTAATCATGCCCAAAAAAATTAGTCAAATTTTATCTGCATAGTTTTACGAGCGGTTTTTCCACAAATAGTCCAGCTTGAGTATTTGTCGCGTGCACAGAATTAGGGGTACAAACTACCGAGCTTATGAAAAAAAAAGCTTGTAAAAAAGGGGACCAATGCTTAGTATTTGTACAGTCTCGAGTACACCCTGTACTATAACAAAAGCTTTCCTCTTGGATTTTTCGATTTAAAATCGAAGAGGTGAGCCCACTTAAATCGAAATTTACATACAATTGAGATAAAAATAATCACAAAAAACCCATTTTCATACCTGGCATGATCGGGGCCTACTGGCGTATACTTATAGTCTGCGGTTATTTTATTCATTTGCATAAACTGATGTAGCTTTGCCTTGGCATTCTCAATTGTCCAGTTTCCATGTATCGCGGCATTAACATCAACTGACTCAGCTTCCTTCATTTCCATCTGCTCACGTGCTCTATCGACGGGATTGATTTCACGCTCAACCGGCCGATAAGCTTGACCAAGATCCTGCGGCCCCAAGCCGCCATCAAAAAATTTGCGTTGCGAACCATATCTATCACCGCCACCGTCGTTTCCTACACTAGATGCTGGCGCAATAGCTGCTAAACCAGAGTCTGCAGGTATATCAGCCGCGTTAACTTTTCCGGTACGTATCAAGAAGCTCATAAAATCACGAGCTGCATTGCGTTCGGCATCTTTTTTATTGGTGGAATTACCGGCCGCCACGTAAGGATAATTTGGTACACGCACTTCACAGAGAAATCGTTGGCGATGCTTTGGACCTGCGGGTAGACAAAGTTAAGGTTATGTTGTTAAAAATAGGCGTGCAAATATGGTTGCAGCAGCCATTTTATGTCGGCATGCTCTTACCAGTCTGGCGAACTTCAAATTTTGGATCCACTTTGGTCTTTGAACACCACTCGTGGAAAACAGATTTTATGTCAGCCATTGTTTCCGGTTGATCTGCGCTAGTTATTTATAAAATTTTATGGTTTAATCAAGGTTTATTAACGAAATACTGAAAAATTGCTTGACCGCACAAAATTATGTATCATAAAGCCGATCGATCGAGAAAACTTCGAGAGTCGTAGCGTTGCCAGAATTGCGAATAGGAGTTAGAGATGAAACGATACCATGCAGGTATCGATACCTTTACTTCGAAGCACGGTTGCCACTCCGGTAAAATAAAACCAAAATTTCGTAACATTTATTCTCTTTGGTAATTTGGTAACCTCCGATGCCATTTGGTAACTTTCAGGCTAAATGCCTAAAAATATCAAAAAAATATTAAAGTATTTTACAATCAAACAAAATCACCCTCTACCAACTTAATTTTTACATATTACGTCTGTTTTCCCTTAATTTGATAAAATACTTCTTCCTAGTTACGACTGCAGTTAGTTGCAGCTGCAGCCGAAACTAAAATTTAAGTTGGTACTTAGCCAGAAAAGTCGAAACTAAGGCGACTATGAATAGCTTTAAGAGCGAAATACACCACACAAGCGGTTTGACAAACCAAGCGAAATTTCCCTTTGCTTCAAGCCATTTGTGCTGTGTATGGGGGTGCTTGAAGGTTTGACAAGCCGCTTGAGGGAAATTTGAGCAAAAAATCAAAATTTTTTGATTTTCTGGCCGCCATGTTGATGTTTGATCAAACCGCTTGCGTTGTGTATAGCAAAATCGCCTCATTCGCAACGAAATTTTCACCGAGTAAGGACGTAAGAGAGGAAAATGAAAGAAAACCATAATATTTAGCATTGCGAACTGGAAGAAAACTAAAATTCTTTGCTTGAACGAGTCATGTTTGCATGGTGTATGGCGAAATGGGAAAAGTAGGTTTGAAGAATGTTTGACAAGCCGCTTGTGTGGTGTATTTCGCTCTTAAGGCGACCATGAATAGCTTTAGTTGTGACTTAGAATAGTTTCGACTTAGTTGAGTACTAAATATGACTATGAATATGCGCCAATGAAAAGCCATCAGCAAATTGTAAGCAACGAACAAATGTAAACAAACGGCTAATGTCAAAATCGCCAAACTTTTTTCCTAAATGCGATTATAACAGGATACTGGCGTGATCTTGTATTTTTGGTTCATGTTTTCGACCATTGTATCCATACATACCATGTTCTTACTGACAACGAAAACACTTTAAAAACTAGTTTTGGGATTGTGGGCTGAAGGCTGTTTACACCTGCCGTTACTGTTTTCGTTGACATTTCTTGCATTCTTTGTTTACAGTTTTGCTACAAAAAAAAAATACTTTTATGTCATTTTCTTTTCATTAACAACCTTTTATTATTATTTTGATTCGGCCAGTTAATTAACAATAAATTCGAACTAGCATATTAAAAATGATAAAATATGACTTCCACTTCGATAAATAATCGAAAACAAACTAGTACAGACACCGATTGGAATGAGTGCAACGTGAGTTTTCAAGTAGATTTCAGCGAAAACTGGTTTTCGTTGTCAGATTTTACATGCACAAAAGTTTAGGTCGAAAATCAGTTTCGGCAACGAAAACTTGTTTTCGATGTCGCTCAGAACATGGTATAACTACGATGGCAAATAAGCAGGTAAACATTAAATCAAATGAATTATTAAACATCAGGCTTTGGGGTTTCTTATTATTATTCACCAGAGGTGGATTACAAAAGCGACTAGTTGAAAGGCCATTCAACCAAAAGTTGAATGCAATTTTGAACAATGCAATGCCTTTTTATGGCGAATATTTTTATATTTTTTTTATATTTTGGTATGTTTAGCCATTCAACTTTCTTTTGTGCAGCCCTGCGTTGATTTGTACGCAAATTTGCACGAAAAAAAAGTTGTATGGCTAAATGTTGGCTGGCGACAAACTTTATTGAAAGCGATTATTGAAAAGCCGTTCAACCAAAAGTAGACGGCAAAGTTGAACAATGCAAATGCCTTTTTATGGCGAATATTTTGATATTTTTTTATATTTTGATATTTTTAGTCATTAAATTTTTTTCGTGCAACCCTGCGTGAGTTAAACCCAAAAGTTTCCTGAAAAATCGCCTCGTGCGAAAATCTCAAAAGTTGAACAATGCAAACACTGCTTAAAGAGTGGTTGCGATAAAAAATCTGGTGCTTTATCGATAACTACACTTAAAATCGATTTTTCACCAGTGCTGCCGTTCACTAACAAGGTAGTCAATCAAGAATGATAGAATACAAGATTGCGCCAATCGAGCTGAGAGCAACTGGCCGTGACGTCAAAAAATACCAGAATGAGAGAGCAAGACGAACTCGACAAGAAAAAGAGGAAGCATCGAAGAAAAGGCAGTGTTGCCAAGTTTTGACTTTGAAAAAGCACCAAATTTTTATTGGTGTATTTTATGGACTTTATATGAATACATCATTTTATTGTAAGGATGCCGATTCAAATTAATAAAAATCAATGTTTCTCGCACAACGGTCGATTTCTTCTGGCATGATTGAAGGTGCTGCACATATTTCGTTGTCGCCTATGATTGTCACTGTGCTATGATTTTGTTTAAATTTTTGTAAAATTGCTTACCACACTTACGATTGCTATAAATTTTGCTTCCATTTTGTTAAGATTTTCTAATTTGATGTCTTCAAACTAAAAACAAAAGCACCAAAAACGCACCAAGCACAAAACTCAAAAATTGTCGCGTTTTGAATACCCACTAAATTTGGTGCGAAAAGCATCAAGTTGGCAACAGTGTATGTAAACAAAAGTATTTTATGACGTCAGCGATTGGGTGGATGCTGTCAAATCGACGAAGAGAGGGTTAGCGGTCCGCGAATGGCGCGACCTTTATTTTCTGGATCGTGGTAGTCAATAACTTTGGCAATTGCGGTTAATTTCATTAGCCAGAGAATAAAAAAAACATCAAGGGAAACATATTCTGAACGTAGAATGTATTCTATTTATTTACTCGAAAATAAAACAAATTAATTTAACTTTTTAAAAATTAAACCTTAAATTGTCCGAGGTAATTCATTCCATCGAGTTTAATGGCACAATGACGGGTCGACATTGATTAACAGCAACACTGGTGATAATGAGCTTATTCATATCATAACAAGTGCATTGGTAAAAACAATCGATAATAACACTATTGAAAATAATATAGTATTAATAGTATTTCTCCTATTTTAGGCAACAGATTGTAATTTGGTAATGTTAAATAAATGGATAAACACTTTTTTAATTATCAATGCAATTACAGATGATGAAGAACACTTAATTGAACTGATTACAACTGAAATGAGTTTTGCCCACCCCGCTGGAATTGTGAAAACAATGCCTTACAAAGAAGACAAAACTTGGCCTTGCGATTGAACAAAGGCTTTATACTTATATACAAACAAACAATACGGGTAAAGTTAAAATATCTATGCAGCCAAAAGAGTACTCAAAAATTATAATTTACAGTCGTATTATCATATGGAGCATCAGCTTAGCAGACAAAAGAATTTGGAAAGTTACCAACCCCCGTTTTGCATTTCTTTTCTTAATTGTAATAATTAGTGAGAGCACAATGACGTTAAATTGATCTCAGACCAGTTGGGGTTTTTGCTCATTCTACTAAGAAAAAGTGACTAAGAGGTACAACAAAGACAAGAAAAAAACACCAAGCATCAAAGATGCCGTCGCTACGTCAAAAAGTCACAACATATTTTCGTCAATTAAGTTTTATTGCTGAGCCACGCGATAGCCCCAGAGGAGCACGTAAAGCTTCAGATGATGATAACTTTATTATAAAATATTTAGAGGGTCGCATGGAGCGTCAGTTTGTGCCTAGTCCAGAGATTTCCAATGGACAAAATCCAACCGACTTGCCAGATTTGAAAATTGGTATTTACCCAACTGGTCCCACCACCATAACTGCCGCTTGTACCGGTCCTGACGAAGGACTCACTGGCATAAAGCGCTCAAAGTTGCATTTAAGTGCAAGTTATGCAGATGATATTGACTTCATTGACACTAATCAAGAGAGTGATTGCTTCGAGGTTCGAAAAAGTATTAACACAAACAGTCGTAATCAAAACAAATATAGTCGTTTTGGAGGTACGCCACGTAAATTAAGCAACAGTGCCATAACCCCAATCGGTGATCAAAATGCAAACAAGACATCTGGTATGCGCTCACGCAAAAACTCTCGCACCAGTATTTCCAATCTCAGTAAGATGCAAAGTAATACAAATTCAGTAAGTACTGCTAAAGATTCGAATAAGTCAACGGTAAATGAAACAACCTCTACTACGGAAACCAAAAAGGCCACTGATAATGCTAACAAATCCACAACCATTGTGGTAAGTATGGTAAGCACAAAGTTAGTATCTAGTGATGCAACAGATCAAAATAACAAGAATATCTTAAATTCACCTAGAAGTGAAGGTATGAAAACAACCAAATCTCTAGTAGATTCTTCAGATACAAAAGAAGCACAAAAAACCGATTTGGCTCAAAAAAATAATGAAGTAGATAATTCCACAAAGATTTTATTAGATAATACAACCGAACGTTTGCTCCGTGAAGCGGTTTCGAATCAGTTTGAAGTAACCAGTTGCAAAGGTATCGGTAGTTTTATGGGAGATGCCATTGCTGGTGTATCGGATTGGCACATGGAGACTGATTATGCTTACGGCATTTCAGTGTCTCTGTACGAGACCAACATGCTGACAAAAGAGCCAATGGGCAGTCCTATCGCCGATTGCTATGGCATCGTAGTACGAGGAGATGCAGCAGCGATGGCGCTTGCTGATGGTGTCAATTGGGGAGATGGTGCCCGTTTAGCTGCACGTTCCGCTGTACATGGTTGTCTTGATTATTTGGATCGAGCAATATTTGGTCTGGCACGAGAGTGCATGGCCACTTCCACCACGGAAGTATTTGTTAGTCTTCTTCGTAGCTTGTGGGAGGGTCATGGCTGCATTCTAGAAGTGGGCGGTTCGCTAAGTACTCTTACAGTAGCTGTGGTATTACCCCTGTCTGAAGAGGGCAGAACCGATAATTGTGGCAAATACATTGTTTGCGCATGCAATGTTGGTGACTCATTGGGATACGTGTATTCAAAAAAATATGGCGTACGCGAGTTTACACAAGCATCACACGATATAACCTCAATGCGGGACATGCGTGATGCATTAGGTGCTCTCGGGCCTGCCGACGGAAACAAGCCAGAATTAGGAAACCTAACTTTATCAATGACTGTCATTGAAAAAGGCGACATTGTATTCTTAACTTCGGATGGAATAAGTGACAATTTCGATCCAGTCGTTGGAAAGTTCGCTGAAGCATGGACTCCGGAAGTTAAATTGATGTCGAGCTCCACGACACAAGGGCAACATCATTTGGCTCCAAAGCGGCAAAATAAGAGCGCATCATCTATTTATGCCCGTCTTCATCACACACATCACAACCACAAACAAAGGAGCGAGACTGAGTCACTACCGACTTCACCAGCAAACGCACCAACACGGCCACCACGCACTAAGAAATCGCCATCACCAGAAGAAGTTAATACAAGTAGTGCTGCTGGTGCACCTAGTCGACCAAAGTATATGCGTTCACATACTGTGATAGAACCGAGACGCCTTTCCGTAGCTGGCCACTCTACGACAAGACAAGCACAACTTGCTTCTGCCCTCCAACCAAAGATACCGAAATCGGCTTCCGGTCTACCCTTAGTTACTGGGCCACAACGTCATGCACTCACGCTCTATCGACTAGAGGATCTCCTGAGCTATGGTATTAATGGAACATTTTCACCATGCACATCAGCCAGGCGACTATGCCATCTGCTAATTGATTTCGCTAGAATGATAACCTCAGCGCGGCGAAAGACTCTCGAACAACGAGAGCTTTTTTACAAATTAGCAACAGGTCCAGATGGAATCAAACGCGAGGTCCAACTAAATAGAATGCAACATCGAGGGGCACGCAAACGAGTGGTGGATAGCAGTGCTTTTTCTTCGTTGCCGGGAAAGCTAGATCATGCAACAGTAGTGGCTTACACCGTAGGCATTGGATGCAACAGATATACTACCGAGAAAAATGGTAGTAACGGCGTACAGATGGCTGCCTCTACTTCAACTGCTGCAGCACTATTGCAGTCAAAAAATTTTAATGAAACTAATTTTTAAATTTATTTAACAAAAATATGTATGTAGAACTTAGCATCACCAAATCATATTGATAATACTGTAGCGCTTGGAATAATGTATTAAAAGGACGCAGAGGTAATACATCATATATGTACTTGAGGGAATTAAGCACAATTGGGAATTATTGGTATTATGTGACCTGCGACCATTTAAAATGTTTGGCGAATTTTGTAGCAAAGCTTCTAACTCGTCCACAATGCCCCTGCATATAGTGCATACATACATATGTATTGATGCTCGTGCTAAATGTGGCTTGATAAAAAATAAAATAAAAATGCGGCCGATTTACTTTAAAGCTGATGAAAAAATGCAAATTTCCAGTAATCTACATAAAATGCATAACTCGAAATAATTACAATGTCTGCACCAAGGCAGCCTGCGCCAAAATTTTAGAGAATACTGGCTTCCTTTAGACATGCATTGCGAATTTTGAACCAGACGCAGGTCTGAGAAGAAGCAATCAGTAAATTCTTATGCTAGTGCTTTGTACAGAAATTTTTAAAATATAAATGCTATAATCGCCAGTGTTTTAATACCCGGAGCTCGGAGCAGTCCGTTATTTTAAAAATCCTGGGGAAAATCTACCAAAATATACATTACGTATTCATGTATCTTTGATATAATCCAATATTTTTTTAATAAAGTACTGCAACAGTCTATAGACAACCAAATTTAACAAAAAGCCTTTATATTTAGATTGCTTAATTTTTCATAATTTTGCATCTAACATACTGCATATGCATATGTACGTACATAATTATGTGTTCATATTTAATAGTTAGAGATTTTATTCAAACAAATTATTAGAATAGTACAGCAGCCGGATTAATAAAAAAATGTAAGTGCGCCTGGTCCACACTGGAGAAGTGAAACTTGCGTTACATATCTATTTTGTCTCATAACCAATATTCTTAACAATAAATATCGATAACAAAACCGATAAAAATATTGATAAAAAAAATCTATGAAAATTTCGATAGCAAAATCGATAATATTGGTAGATTAAAAAATCAATAAAAATATCGATAACAAAATCGATAAAAAATCTATAAATAATCGATAACAGAAATTAATAAAAAATATCGATAACAAAATCGATAAAAATATCGAGAACAAAATCGAGAAATAATCGATAACAAAAATCGATAAAAATATTGATAACAAAATCGATTAAAATATCGATAACAAAATCGATAAAAATATCAATAACAAAATCGATAAAAAATCGGTCAATAAATTATAAAGAAAATAGATAAATAATCGATAGCAAAATTTATAAATAATCGATAACAAAATCGATAAAAATAAAGATAAAAAATTCGATCAAAATGTCGATAACAAAATCTATAGCAATATCGATAACAAAACCAATAACTATATCGATAAAAAATGTCGTTTAAAAATCGATTACAAAACCGATAAAAATATCGATACCAAAATCTATGAAATTATCGATTATTATATCGATATGTTTCGAAAATATCGATAGCAAAATCGATATATCGATAACAAAACCGATAAAAATATCGATTATTATATCGATAAGTCCCAAGAATTTCGAAAATCTCTAAAATCCCAAAATAGTTCCTAGATTGAGTCTTTGTGTCTCCATCTATATCCTTTTCTCTATAATTACCTTTATTTTAATCTTTCTTCCTCTATCTTCATCTTTACCTTTATCGGTATCCTCATCCTCATCTTTTTCTTTGTATTTATCTTTGATTTTACTTTTATATTTATCATTTTCTTCACCTACATATTCCCCTTCACCTTTGCCATTATATAAGTAAAGTGTTTAAATTTACCTTGATCATCATTTTTGCCTTTATCTTTACGCATCTTTGTTTTTGTTTTTATTCCATGTTTTCACCTTTCATCTGATTCTTGTATTGGTCTTTTTAAAAGTGTTATTATTTAACCTTTTATTAGCAAGTTTTTGTAAAATAATTATCACTCAAGAAGCACTTGTTTCAACCCTAACCGTTTCCGTTGCACCATTTCCGTGTGCAATTTCCGTTGAATTCGCCAATTTACTCCCAACCAACCAACTGCCGCTAAAGAAGTTTCACTTAAAAAAAAATACGGAAAGGTTTTTGGCCACATAACATGGTCTATTGTGCCCTCAGAGCTCATCATAATACATCATTCAGTTGTAATTCAGTCAGTAATTCTAAGAGGCCTACCCAAGAAGGGCTGAAACAAGTGCTTCCTTGCATGCCTTCTAGGAGGGCTTATCCATTTACAATTAACGCGAATGCATAAATTTATATTATTTAGCATTACAAATGAATTTCAAATAACATTTTAAGTTGTAATAGTACATACTTGGTATAAACCTTAAGGGAACTCCTCCAAAAGGCCTTCTGAAGTACGTCCTATAAAAGCCCTTCTGGAAGGCCTTCTATGGGTAGCGAAAGAAGAAGCCCTTCAATGTGTGCAACTCCATACAAAAAATAATGGAGAAAGGAATGTAGAATGGAAGGCCTCTTTACTATCAGGAAAGCCTTTCGAAAGGGCTCCCTCCCTCCCTCTTCATATCCCTATAGCGGTCCCACATAGCGCGCGTTGCGCCGATGGCAGAGTGGCCCTGTAGGCGGCATCTTTTTTCTCTTCAGCTTCCTGACACTCCACATCGTACCAGTTGTTCTTTCGGGCTCGCTGAAATCCGACTACTTCTTCGGCGGCGGTACTTAACGAGCAGGAAATGTGGTTTCACTGCTCGCGTATGTCGATTTGTTGAAGAGTGCTCTCTGAGAGCAGGTGTGAGAGTGGAGTAGCGAAAGCACTGGCTGTCTGTTGTGATTGCAGGTTTTCGACGTTAAGCTTTCCTTGCATATTTTGGCGCACATTTTTTGCGGCACAGAGGCGAATGCGTATCTTGGCTGCAACAAGATAGTGGTCAGAGTCGATGTTTGGGCCTCGGAGTGTGCGTACGTCTAAAACACTGGAAGCGTGCCTTCCGTCTATCACAACATGATCGATTTGGTTTCTCGTTTTTCGATCCGGAGACAGCCACGTAGCTTGATGGATCTTTTTATGCTTGAACCTAGTACTGCATACTACCATGTTGCGGGCCCCGGCGAAGTCGATCAGCCTCAATCCGTTGTCGGACGCTTCGTCGTGGAGGCTGAATTTTCCGACGGTGGTTCCAAAGATCGCTTCCTTGCCCACCCTGGCATTGAAGTCGCCAAGCGAGATTTTGATATCATGACGGGGGCAGCGCTCGTACGTGCGCTCCAAGCGCTCATAGAAGAAATCCTTGGATATCTCCATCCTTCTCTTCCATTGGGCCATGGGCGCAGATGAGCGAGATGTTGAAAAATCTCGCTTTGATGCGGATTGTGGCTAGACGCTCGTCCACCGGGGTGAACGACAGTACTCGGCGACGGATTCTCTCCGGATTCTCTCTTCGAATTTCCGCTCCTTTACATGGCAGCCCTAGACATTGCTTGCCTTGCCCCGTCCAACGCATTTCTTGGATGGCGATGATGTCAGCTTTTGTCCTTACGAGGACATCAACCAGCCGGGCAGAGGCACCTTCCCCATTAAGTGTCCGGACATTCCAGATGCATGCCCTCAAATCGTAGTCCTTTAAACGTTTGCCGTGGTCGTCATCATAAGGGGGGGTCTCATCCGAGGCTTTGCCTTGTTTCTTCACTGGAAGTGGTTTTTACGCGGCGGGTCCCAAACCCAGCGCACAACCCATTGCTGGAACTCTCTAATCTGTAATTAGAAAAAGAGATTAGCCATACAAAATTCGTCCCTTGTTAATCTGTAATTATAAAATAATCTCAGATTTAACCGATAACTTTTCGGTGTCCAACCTGCTTTTATCGATTAATTTTGCGAAGAAAAGGAGAAATGCCAAATGTAAAAGTAAATAAATTGACGCTAGCAAGGAAAAGAGGTTCGTAAAAGTATTTTTAATAAAATATTAAGTTAAAACATATTTAAATTGCTTTATATAGCAGAAAACAAGTGACCACGGTGTTACAGAGAAGAAACATAACCTTTCCTTGAGATGTGAGAATAACAAGCACAAAAAATTTTACGGCTAATAATCGGAGATTGCCTGTGTAAACGGGGTGATTAAAAAACATGGTCCAACTACACAAGATCTGACAAGATGAAGCAAAAGAAAAAAGTAATTTTCTGGCTGACGTTTGTAATTTCGGCGCCATGTTATTTTCTTTGAAAAGTAAACAAAGAATATGAAGACGAAGCATAAAGAAAAAATGCAAGCAATTTTGCAGCAAATGTTTGTGCTAACCAAATTATTATTTTGTACGTGTTTTTGTCACCAATCACCGTGCACTTCATTTTAATTACATTTGCACAAAAAATTTATTGAAAATCGCTTAAAAATCACTGAAATAAACCACCGACAAAATACACATGAAGAAAGAAGCAAAACAGAAATAGCCATGATGCAATAATACAAGGTGGTATCAGTTGTGACAGCTCGATTTTGACACTGCCTTAGCTCAGTAAAATAAGAAGAAAAACGGGAAGAAATGAATCCCCACTTGGGGGGCAGTCAATGTGGCGGAATTAGAGCGAGAAGTTGCCAACCGATAACACCTTGTATTATTGCATCATGAGAAATAGCAAGCTTCAAAATTACGAACGTCACACACTTTTTTCTCCATTGCTATTACAAATGGCGGGTACTGTTTATGAATTTGTACCACGATCTGGGGCGGTAGCCCCAGTTATGTCACACAGAAAGGATAATTCTACGTAGTAAGAGTAAGTAGTAAGGCCGCCTACGCAGAAAGGTGTTCTCTGCAAAAGGTGTTCAGCCCCCCTTCTTCGGACGCAAGTTTAACTTTGTTTTTTCCTTGCAAAAAATCTAAAATTCCCCTATTTTCAAACAGCTCCCCAGAGGTCTGTGGGAGGGGTTGGGGGAGGAGGGGTGACTTTTCATAAAGCGGCATCAATCCTCTTTCGTTTAGGGGGGATTTGTGGGGCCCACACCCCCGCCCCTCCGCCCCCACCACTAAATCGTTGTACAAATAGCTAAACATTTCCCCAAATGGCTGCTTCTCAACCGGTAAGATCTGTTCTAATTGGTTCATGATTAAAAAACGAGCTTTGATTGGGATAATATTTATATGTATATTCAATTTTTCTGTCAAACGCACGAAGGCTATGGAGATCCGCCTTAATACTTTGACCGCGTACTCGATACCCACATAAGTACTTGCGGGAATGATTCGAGTATGCCATAAGTAATCAGTGCTTGAATAAAGTATCGATTGTTTTTTCGTAGTTATTCGTATCGGAAAACTACTGTCAACAAATTGCTGCCGCCAAACGCTCTAATTTCTATCTATAGGAGTGTTGGTTTTCAAGAATTATTAATTTTTTACAATTAACAAAAACACAGATTTCAAAAAAGAATATGGATTTCAATACATTGTTGCAGCAAGCACAACGCTTAACCAACGAGACGCAGAACTCCGAGGAGTTGCCGCGTGTTGAACGTACAATTTCGCAAGTTTTGCAGGCAACACAGGAGCTGCACTCACGTGTTACTCAAACTGGCGCGCAGGACATACAGGCGTAAGTGGTGATACCATTTAACTATGTATATTCGGCCATGTCTTAACAATCGCACTATATTCTTTAAATCTTTCAGTCACATTCTACTCGGTTCAAAAGGCATAGATCTTCCGAAAATTTCGCAAAAGTTGGAGGCATTAAATGCACGAAAAACTTTTGAGCCCCTTGATCCTATTGCCGATACTGACGTGCGTAGTTTTTTGAAGAACGAAAAGGAAAATGCTATATTATCCATGATCGAAGAAGTAAACAGAAGTGTAAGTACTACAAAACTATTTTGAGTGTGCATACATAGTTAACTTGTTTCATCACGTTTCATTCACAGACATTTGAGGCGGCAGAAAAGCGCTGCTGGGAGAGTATACGTAATGAATGGCAACAGGACAAGGTAAAGCTGTTGAATGCAATGGTTGGTCCATCACAGAACTGGATCGATATACAAAAATTACCGGAACAAACTGTGCTTAATGAAACTTTTGGCACGCGTTCATGTCTAAACCGAGTTGTAGGTTAAATTTTTGGGAAATTTGCCATTGATTTCATTAATACAATTAAATTATTCATAGGAAATGGCATATGCGCGTGAGGTATATGAGTATAACACCAGTGTCATCAAAGGCGCTTTTCGTCCGAATTTGGTGCAGAGATTCGCAAAGGTGGCTGAAAGTTTTGAAGATCAAAAAGTCAACGAAATTTGGGAAATCATGAAGTACATGGTCAATATAGCACCAGTATCAAAAAATCGCGACCCCATACAAAATCGCACACAAATAACTCAATTTATTGACCAAGCCAGAAAATATTTGGAAAATAGGTTTGTATATTTAAAATTAGATTATGCTTGTTTGCATTATAAATGTTATTTGTCCTCTTGTATTGCAGATATAAATTATACATGTCGACAATCATTAGCAGCAATTTACGCGAAGCTCAACGTGGGGGCGTGCCAAGTACATTTAATTTAGTTTCTTCATTTGTAGGTCTGACTTTCAACCAAGCGAATTGTTTTGGCTTGCAGGACGCGAGTATTGACAACAAACCACTCTGGCCAATGGTCTACTTTTGTTTGCGTTGTGGTGATGTGCAATCGGCGCTACGTTGCATGCAAATGGGCGGGTAAGCAAAATAATCAAAATTTTTTATTCCAATTTTAATTTTTTCCAACCTCTGCAGTGCGGGACACGAAGATTTCATACAAGTACTGGAAGACAAAATAAACAAGCCAGAACAAAAGATTAATTCCAAGTTAGAAGGCCAATTAAGATTACATTATTGCAATAAAATAAAAAATTCTACTGATCCATATAAGAAGGCGGTAGGTGTAAACACATATTGCATATATGTATATAGGTAGTTTAAAATTTCGATACAAATATACATAATTCCTAGGTTTACTGCATAATAGCAGGATGCGACATTAACGAACAACACTTAGAAGTTGCCAAAACTACCGATGACTTTCTCTGGATTCAACTCTCCTTACTACGCCCAGAGTCCAATGACAACACCGAAGTGCTGACCTATTCTGGCCTACAAACAATGATACTTGAAAAGTATGGCGAGAAGCATTTCAATGCCAGCGAACAGCGGCACCTGTACTTCCAAGTTCTTGCATTGACCGGTCAATTCGAAGCAGCTATTGAGTTCCTAGCACGCACTGACCAATATCGCACGCATGCTGTTCATATTGCATTGGCGTTGAACGAGATGTTCCTTATCGGAGGGCCACGTAATGTGCAAGAGCCATTGTGTAAGTAATATTCAAATTGTACTGGGACTTTTTTCAGTTTTCACATAAATTTTCATTTTTTACTTAAAGTATCGGTCGACATTGAAGATCCAATGCCTATGCGGCGGTTAAATATTGCCCGTTTAGTAATATTGTATGTTAAGAAATTTGAAATCACTGATCCCGCCGAAGCTCTGCAGTACTACTTCTTCCTACGAAATTTGAAAGATCCAGAGGGACGTAATTTGTTTTTGGCCTGTGTAAGTGACTTGGCAATCGAATGTCGCAACTATGATTTGATATTTGGCAAGATGCAACCAAACGGCATTATGTCGGGGTAAGTTAACTAATTGAGCTTCTTTTTTGTAGAACTTCATGGGTTGTTTGTTATATGTACATATCTCGCTGCATTTATCTTTTTCTTACCAATTAGTGGTCTCTTCGAACAGTTCGATTGTGTTGAGTTCGACACACGAACTGCTGCTGGCATGGCCGCCGAGGAGCTAGTGAGCAAGGGGATGTTCGAAGATGCTATCAAATTGTTCGACATTGCTTGCGTAAGCCTACAAAATTTTTAAGTAAAAATTTGTTAGAATTTTCATTTCTAAACTCGTTTTTAGATGCAAAATCAATCTTTGCGCTACCTTGCAATACTTCTTTCACAAGTCGTACATCAAAGTTCGAAAAAAGATTCGCTGCGCGAACGTTTAACAATTATGGCGGCCGATTTTAGGGAACGAATGCGCGGTAAAACTTACATTGCTCAAATTGAGTAATGTATTTAGTTATTTTCTTTTTATTTTCATATTCTCACAGGCAATCGTATCGAGTGTGACCCACAAGTTATTTCTACCTTCAATTTACTATGCGAACTAGTTTCATTCTTCGATTATTATCACGAGCAGAAGTACCAATTGGCTTTGGAAGTGCTCGCAAACACCAAACTTGTGCCATTGTCAATGAATGAACTTGAAGAATGCATAAATAACTTTAAACGCTTGGGTGGGGAAATTTGTAAGGTGTATCCTGACATTCTGTTGGCAGCCATGGATATACTATACGCTCAGTACAAAAGTGTTAAGGGACGTGACACTGGCATTGTAGATACCGGGCGCGATCGTGTAAGTGAATATATCGCGAAAAATATATTTAGAAAAATGAAAACTATTCGCTTTTTTTATTATGCAGCAATTACAGCATCTGCGCGAGAAGGCGAAAGCTATTACAAATATGGCCGCGACAGTACCGTATCGCATGCCTGGCGATACGAATAAAAGACTCGTCCAAACGGAAATCCTGATGCACTGAATTCACATGAAATTAAAAATAGTCGTTAAAACAAAAATGTAAGTTACGAAAAAAAACCACACAAATAAAATAGATTGTAATTTATATAATTAAATGCAACGCTGTGAACTTTATTTTTGCCGCTTATACTTTAATAAAGTGTCGTAGGTATGTATGTATATCTATAAATGCATTTACGTGAGCAATAGAAAGCGCTTCCAAAACCGTTAATTCAATGAATTCCACAATTATGTATTGCATGTATGTATAGAGTACATATCCGATATACATACATATGTATGGAAATATGTTAAAGGAATTCTTTGATCTTTTTTTTTTTATTTCGAGTAACTATTTAAGTCACACTTGAGTCCCGCGTATGTGACTTTTTTAAGCATTAAAAGAAACTATAAATGCTGTTTACTTTATCGTCAAAATAAATTGTGCGTTACATCTTATCCCTTAAAAACTAAATTGTTTATCTTTTACCTCGCGTACAATAGTAGGAATGCATACATTTATAATTATATGGACTTATCAACTGCTCCGCCGCTTTAACCCATATACTGATATGAGGCGCACACTGGCTCCTGATGTCGAACGTGTGGGGAAGACTGCTGCATAGCCAAACGCTGTAAGTGACAAGAGCGACATAATAGGCGACCGTCTAATGGATAGCAGCGTTTGTCTGGTTCATCTGTAAGCTGCATGCCGCACTCTTCACAAATGTAGCAATCGACATGGAAATCTTTATCCATCGACACTACCCGAACCGTTTCATCGGTGCCTTCTACAGGTGTAATACCTAAAAGAATTTGTACATATTCAGACAAGTAACCAAATTCGCTTTGAATTTAAATTGAGCTATGTTGAAATTCACCAGGAAGTTAATTGCAGAACCTGCCTGATTATTTGTGGAAAACAACACATGTATATATGCAAATATTTGTCCCTTACCTTTGCCGCAACTAGCACATTTCGGTGCAAACATACGGTGATAATCATTAACGCAGTAAATTTTATGATCCACATCCACCGTAAAAGGTACACCGTCTAAACATTCATTACAAATGCAGCAACGGAAACATCCCGGGTGATACGATTTGCCCATTGCTTGAAGTATCTTTTATAAAAAATATGTTACATAATGTACTGAATGTTTCAACAATAATTCACATATCGGCGAAACATACCATCTCCATTATCAAATGTCCACAAATTGCACATTTTTCTGCAGTTTGCTGGAAACCCGAATACTATAAAAATGTTTATTTAAAAAAATACTCTTCGTTTGAAACCATGTATTATTCTGTTTACCATGTAATCCTCCTCGCAATAAACGCGACCGTGAACATTATAAAACGCCTTGCCACGCAATGCACGTCCACACGAGCAACAAATAAAGCAATTTGTGTGATATAAATTTCCCATGGCCTGACATGCCTGGCCAGCACCTTTTACCTTATCGCCACACGTATGACAAATTCCTTAAAAATATAAATCAAATAGTAGACTAAAAAAAAAATTCATTAAACGGCTTACCAAAATACTCTCCCTGTTCTTCGCTTTGTTCGATTTCTTCCTCTAATTGGCGAGTGAGCTCTTCGATTTTACGTTGGGCTTCAGTAGGACCGATGGGACGGGGTGGTGTCACGCTATACGGTAGTAAATTCTTTGAGAGGCCTAAGATAAATGGTATTTTTTTGAATATTAAAGTCATCCCGAAGTAACAGGTTAACACTATATCTCACCAGTACTATTTTGAGAGGGCGTCGGTGATATGGACGATGCAACCCCACCGGATGTTATTGGGCGCTGAGGTATAGCCAGTGGTGATTGCGTGAATTTACGTTCGCTCATAGGCGAAATTTTACGTGCACCAGCTAACGAGGCAGACTTTTCTGTCTCAATTGCACCACTACTGCCTACATAAATAGGCGATTCATTGCACATTTTTCGGTGTCCACTGTTGCTCAAAGCAATCGCCGTAGTATTTGAACGTAGTGATGCTACGCCTCCAGTTGGGCTTCTCGCTGGCTGGCGATGCAAATTAGCCGTCATGCACACATAATCAGAACTGTTGATTTCCTCAATGTAGTTTGGATTTACCGATACGTTGATGATCGGATGATGTGTGGGAAAGTGATGCTGAAACAATTTTAAATTAATATTAGTATTAAATCATAGTTTTTAAGTACATAATTATTATTTACTTACTGTATTTTTAATTGGAGTGTGTTGCAATAGTTTGTAATCGTTACTGCTCGCTGTACTGGATGCCATTGATTTAGTTGGCGATATTTGTACGTTGTTAGTACTACTGGGTAATGATAGATTGCGGTAACGCTGTGTTGGCGATGATAAACCGCTGCCACCCCCAGTAGCAGCCGCAGTGCTATTGGACGTTGCTGTTTTCAGTGAGGAATTCGAGGTGCTCCGTCGATGCATTGGTGAGGCTAACACCGCGGTCATATCTAGACCCGAGTTTTCACGTATGTGATGCGGTGCTAGCGGCATGGCACCACCACTACCAACAACGCCAATTTGTGGTGACATCTCGACGTGTTGATAAATAGTAGCAGTTGCAGGCGAAGCCTGCGGTTGTGCACGCTGTCCAGAATGTGGTATAATATTTTCGTAAATTGGCGCATTGTCCGTATGATGATCTGGTACTGGTGTATGGGCAAATCGCCCACTATTGGTACTGGCATGCATCACCATATATTGACCACGTGAAGGATTCGCAGTAGGGCTTTGGGGTTGTGCTCTCTTGTGTGCCGAATCAAAGTATGGAGCAGGCGAGACAGCTGCGCCGACGCCACAAAATTCTAGATTTTCATAAACAGGCGAATGCTTCGATGATTTTTGTTCATACATTATATTACGACCAGCATAATGTGGACTATTACCCACACCTGCAATATTCCCATTGGATGCAGGTTGTGAAAGTGGAACAATGCTTGTGCTTGCATCACCGGACAACTGTTCAATCGCACGGGGTGTGGCATACTTAGAAGAAGCAATGATATTCGTACGTTCATACAATTTATACTCCTCGGCAGATTGTTGCTGCTGTGCAGGGGTATTACCTATATGTTGCCGTATGTAATTCGCTACAATGGGATGTTTGGGAGAACTAAGTCCAATTTTCTCATCGCCCATTTGAAGGCGTTGCATTGCTTCGCTAAGGTTTTCATTGCGGCGTTGACTAGCCATCGATTAAACTCCGCAAATTCGATGTCTTTATAGAGTCGAAGTTCTTGATTACACCGGTACCATTAACGAATCTATACAATTGCTTTGCTCATGAGTTTTCGAAATGCACAATGAAACGTTTAAGAAAGGGATGATCAAACACACAAAGGAATTTCCGGAATTTTCAGGAGCCTATGATGAACAAGAATGAAGTAAATGAAATCCCTCCTTGGAGTTGCCACTAAAAGTGAAAAATAGGCTACTCCAATTTGGAGCACATAAAAGATAAAAATGAGAGCGGCCTCCCTATTAGATACGAGAAGTTAGCCCAGAGCTGCCGTGTCCCTATTATGATGAACTACAATTTTGTTAATTGTCATGGTGAACATCTGTTTCGAAAGTTTAATTTTAATTGAAGTAGAACGTTATTTGGTTCTGATTGTTTTTTGTTATTTGGTTCTTGTCTAAAAAGATGTAACTAAGACAGAAATTTTAACGTCTACCATCCAGTAATTTATGAAAACTACAGAAATACCTGTAAAAACCCCTAAAATCTCGATTCAGAGATTTACGAATACTCTAAAACAAATACAGCCCTGCATGGTGAAATAATAATAAATATATTTATTTCATCATGACAGCCCTGTATAAAAATTCCCCTCTTTATTATGGGTACAAATACAACACTGGGGAATTTTTCCTATCAATTATCGAATAGCAATAAATTCTGTCAGTCTTCGTAAAATTTTTATGCATATTTCAGTGTTTTCGGATTTGGTAAAATCGTAAAAGTAACGTGATCGGTAAGAAAATACAGAAATGCCCTATATTTAGTGCAGTTTCGGAGTTAAATATAGTCATATCTCGTAAGCAATAAATTTACATTGTTCAAAAATGGATTTTGGAACCTTGCTGCATGTGGCAAAGAAAAATAGTGAAAGCAGTAAAAATGAGGTAAGCACGGAGCAAAACCAACACAGCTGTTTGGTGGGTTCAATACCACCCAGATATACAACATCTTGGAGTTATCCAATACGTGGCAGGATTTGCAGTATTTGACAATCCTTATAATACATATGTATATAAAAATATCAATTATTCATTGAAAATATTCACTCGAAATATTCCAGTTGGTCTTCATAGCAGATGGGAGACTCACTTAAAAATTCAGTTGTGCCTTTCGAGATGTTTCGAATCCTAAAAATAAATGCAAATAACTTCAGATGTTATAGGTTTGTCCTCGTCGTCAGAACTTGCACACAGAATCTCTTCTATTTCCCGGAAATTTAACACTTTTTTTGAAGAAAACTTTTAAATACCCAACTTGCACACTCAAATAGAACTAATATAATAAACGCTACTAAGTTTTTGAATGCGAAATTATAATTTGCAACGTTTCTCGTTAACTTCGGTTATGCTAGTAGCTTCTTAATAAAATAATATATATATGGGTCTATTGATTTCGTTCTAAATTTTTACAATTCTCTGCAACAAAGCAAATCTCTTATCTAATAGAGTCATGTCACCCAAATAAGAGCAACTTGCACTTAACTAAAGCGAAGCATAATTGCTAAGTCAATGGGCGGATTTCTAAACCATTTAAAATAACATGTAAAAGTTTTTTTTTTAGACCAATTCCTTCTGTCTAGATAAAAATTGCTGTTGCATACCAATTTGGGAACGCATTTTTAATTTTCGGGTCATTTTCTAAACTTTTTTCATTCGGATTAGCTATACATAATTTTATTTCCGATTTCTCAGAGTAAATACTACAGCACCAAATTTGCCCCACCAAAAAAAGAGTCAAAGGATAAAAAGTTGTCTGCAAATATACAGAAATTCCTTCAAAAACGTGAACAGGAAGAACGCGAGCGAGAGAAGGATAAGCAACAGAAACTGGCAGATTTACTATCGATGCGAGATGAAAAGTCCAAAAACAAAATTAAAAAAATGCTAAAAGTCACAAAATCCGCAAATAAATCTGTTTTGGATGATGCAGTCAACTCCGACCACACTGCTGTTACTATGGCAGGTCCGGATCAACCAGATCAGGACGACTACGGATATGTTTCGACAGAGGCAAATGCTTTTTATGCAAAATACATTGAAAAGGTATGTAAGTTTTCATGAAACTAGAAAAGAAAAACTTAAAAAGCCATATCATAAATAGGTAAAAGACGTAAAAGAGGACAAAGGATTTGCTCCTAGTCGACCACAATCGCTCAAAGATCTCTCAGGTACTAAGGAGCGCGTGAAGGCAGCAATTACGCGTGAAATTGAAGAAAAGAGAGGTCACAAAGGTCAACGAGTATCAAGCATCACCACTGCTGTAAGTACCAGTGGCAAGGAACCAAAGGAACCAAGCATAGTGCGTCCCAGCTCATCCAAATCTCTTTATGATCCTGAAGCCGAACGGCGGGAAGAAGAACGTAAGAAGCGTGAAGAGGAGCAACAACGTAAGAAGAATCGAAAACCCCTACCCCCACCAATGGACTTTCAGGCTTTACTTAAACTTGCCGAGAAAAAGCAACATGAACCAGTTGAAATACTACCCGTTGTCAAGAAAAAAGAGCCAGAACGCTTGCTAACAATGAAAGAGAAGAAAGAAATGGAGGAGCGCCAGCGTGCAAAGGAAGCGCGTGAACGTAGAGACCGTGAGCGGGAAAAAGAGCGCACTATTGGTTCGGGCAGCACAAAGGAACGACGAGAAATTAGTAACAGTAGCTCCTCTTCGAGTGCTCCGGCGCGTATGGAACCAAATGGACGTATACCAAAATTAAATCAATCAACAAAACCAAACACGTCGACTACTGCTCAATCACTAACCAACAAAGCCGGCATTGTTTCCGTAAAACCTTCCACAGCCACTAGCGGAACAAATGGTTTTAAAAAGCCACATACTTCTTCCTCAACTTCTTTAATGTCGTCACAAAAGGATGCACTGAATTCGCATGCGAAAGTAACATCCTCATCTGCTGTGTCGTCATCATCAGTAAGTACCAAACAATCTCATTCCATACCAAACAAATCAACTGCAGCGTCAACCAATTCGAAGTCGGTACCATCGTCCAGTGCCTTAGGCAATAGTAGCGGCAGTAGTAAGAATCCTTATGGTAGTTCCTCAAACAAAAATCTGTTTAACGGTCCGTCTCGTGAATTTCCGCCACGTGATACAAAATCGGCGAAACCACGACAATTTCCTCCACCTGATGTACAAAAGGCGCGACAGTTTCCAGCGCCAGATGTACAGCGCAATCGGGGTAAAGAAACAAAGAAACCACAACCAAATAAAAGTAGGTTACAGAATTTTTTAATTTTTAAATGCTTATAACTAGAGATAAACAATAATGTTCCTCATTCGACAGGACTGCGCATCGAAGATGACGATTCCGAATACGATTCTGAAATGGATGATTTTATTGACGACGGTGACGAAGAAGAAGATTACTCATCACATATCCGGGCAATCTTTGGCTATGATAAGCAAAAGTAAAAAACGAATAAATAAAAATGAACTGTCATCAATTTTGTTTTAACTTTACAGGTATCGTGATTTAGATGACAACGATGATGCCGCTATGGAATCCAATTTCGCGCAAGTGCAGCGGGAGGAGTATATTAGCAAGAAGATTGGTATACAGGAGGACTTAGAAGACATGAAATTGGAGGCAATGGAAAAGCGCCGAAAGATGTTGGCTAAGAAGCGAAAACTCTAATTAAATGCTCTAATTGATGTTATAATTTGCAATATACTGATAATTGTGTGAATTTAAATTAAATAGGTTTTGGTTGGCTGCTTTCACCCTTCTATTCAATTCTTTCGAACTTTGTTACACATTTTGTTTTCATTGTGAAATGCTTTGATTTGAATTAGTATAAACTAGCCCCAATATTTATAACTGTACATAAATATTAACATGAATATATTTAAGTTATCAAAAAAAATGTATTTATAATGTACACATGTATTCGTATTTGATTTATATGAACATATAAAGGAAAGTGTAAAATAAATTTTTTTAATAATGCGGAATTTCCACTGGACATTAAAATTACAAAAAATTGGGGGCATTTAAAAAATGACATGTGGAAATGAATTTAATGACAAATTTTTTAACGTAATGACAAAAATAGTTTTTAATGCCCAAGTTTGTCATACAAATTTTTGCCATTTAATGCTGGTGGAAATCTAGCATAACATACTCGAAAATGCTCTTAAATTTAATTGATGGTGAAAACACATATAGAGTGTACATTTCAACGACCTTCCCATTGTCAAATGAGTTGTATTGTTTTATACGCGCAGTCATAATTCGAGTTTATTTATTGCTTAATTAAATTTATGGCTACGCTAAATCACTGATTTAAACAACCTCTATCGAGCTAAGCAGCTGTAACTGCACACGCTTGAATTCTCTCTGCTCGATAACATGGTTGTTTTAAAAAACAAATTTTTTGTTAAGCTAGTAGAGATGACCTCAAGCGAGCAGAGAAATGGCGAATCGAAAAAGGCTTTTACACACAAGTTCATCCTTATTTATGTGTATAATTATATGTGTATACTTTTTCATTGGCATATCTTATACTTGTTTTATATACATACATACATACGTAGTATATCTTAAAAAAATGTACATGTGCATATGTATAATTGAAACCTGGGTTCGAGTCGAAAGCTTGTTCTGTTCGAAAGCAAAATTCGAATCGAAGCCCCGTTCGTACTCCATAGTTCGTTCGAATCGAATTCGAAGATATTCGAAAAAAGAGAGCAACACTGTAGACATCGCACTTTCTAAAAAACAGCTGATTTCGAAAAACTGCCACTGCCACTGCGTCCGCTGCACTGAAATTATTGTGGCAAGGAGGATACCAACACCAAATTGGTCAATACCAACACGTAGGCCTTTCTCAGCAGTCAATGTCACGCTGCCTCATTGAAGTGTGTAAATCCATTGAGAAAACGCCAATATTTCAAATTGCCGAGGATTTGTATTCGGTTGTTTGATTTTAGTTGTCCTAAAAATGATTTTTTGATTAAAAGAATACATATTTTCACAATTATTATTGCAATTACTTAGATTTTTGCGGACGTCTGAGTGCTTGGTTGCTGTCGAATAGAATTTTCTTACAATTCCAGCATTTTGGCATTGGTTCGAAAGCCAGGAAGTACCAAATTTCCGAAAATTCGAAAGGGGATAAATAAAATTCGAAAGGAACATAATGGAATTCGAATATCGCACGAATGTTACTCGAAAGGTGCTTTCAGAGTACCAATCGTTCGAAAGCGAACAAATTTTCTTTCGAATCGAACTACAGAGTAAGGAACCTGGCTTCAATTATACATATGCACATGTACATTTTTTTAAGATCCATGCCGAATTGAGTCAATCAGGCGGGTTCTCAACTCGCGGCAATTCACTTCCGGGTGACCTTCTACCAAAGTCACTTTGAATTAAAATTGAATGGGGTTGAAATTCAATCGGAATTAAAAAAATGTTTGTCGATTAATATACCTAAATATGTGGCAATAAAACAAAGGTAGTGATTTTAGAAATTTTGACTTTCGATCGATCATGGGAACTTACCTTAACCGATTCAGCGGAAAAATTGAAAAACCTCAACATAAAGTCGGCACCGCAGTGCAACAACGGCAGGTAATGCAGTGTACGGCAAACGTCAAATCGAAATGTCAAACAAGTAAATTTTTCTTGCATATTCCTTCAACTGCATTCATTTTCACCGCGTGTGTGTTTTGTGGCTTGAGAATACATTTTCTTGCGATAATTTCTAAAAAGTTAAGTGAAATTCGAATGGAATAATATAATTGGCGTCAGACTTTTTCAAAAAGCAGTTTAGTGTAAAGAGTGCGCGTAGACTTGGAGTGTTAAATATTTGGCCCCAATTGGTCCGTAGACGGTCTACAAACTTCCTAAAAACTTATAAGCTGTGTGTTAGAAAAAATATAGACATTTGTGTGGAGTAGAATGAGTGAGACGCGTGAACAGATACTCGAAGAAATTAAAACTCAAGGCGATTTGGTTCGAAAACTGAAAGCGGCCAAGGAAACGAAAGAAAAGGTGAGTGTTCTACGATTTCCTGACCATTCGTATTGTGGGTTATTTGTTCCATTTATATTACTTAATTTTTTAAGTCATGTTAGCTCACGCTTTCTTTACCTCACACATATTTAATCATATTATGTCCTTGTAATATGCCTTATATGTATGTACATATGTACATAATTCACTAACAATAAGATTAACAGGCACGTTCCGAGTATTTGTTAAATTATCCAAAAATTTCATCAGATATTTAAACGTGTTCGGAAAAGCATTAGCTTAGCAAAAGAGTGGTCGTTTTGCTGTTGGTAGTTTTTTGTAACCAACATAGATACACTGTTCGGGTGATTCATTGCTGTTGCAATTTTGGTTCGCGTCTGCCATGATTAATAATAAATAGGATGAAGCGATGGGTGGTGGGGCAAGTAGGTACGTGCTGTAGTTTGATAGACTGCCTAACTGCGTGGTATCTACTTGCAGTTTTACCAAAATGTTCCATACAAAATTGGTGTGCTGGCAGATTTTCGTATAGCACAAAAGTACTCAAAACCTTCACTTTCGAATCCAATTTTTTTCTTCGTGAGCAAGCGACTGCAAGAAGTAATAACTATTGTTATTAATGAGCAGTTTGGAAACTTGATTGCAGCACCATGGACCGGTTTTAAGTGATTCCCACAACTGGTTCGCTTGCTGTTGGCCTTCCAATAATTTGTTAAAGAAACCAAAAAAATAGTCAACTTTTGCAACCACATACATTCATATATGTAACAATTTACACATATAACCAGCATTAATGTATAACGGTATCACGCGTATTTAAACAACAATAATAATGCAATGATATATGTATGTAGACACAACTCGGTAGTATGTACATATACCCATGCATGTATTTCTGCTAGCGCCTTTTGGAGGCTTGTCTTTTGCATTATAATCTAGCCAACTTGTTTATATTTTTGCAAACAGGCTTTCATTACTTTATCACAACTCCTACGATTCTGTTGAACTTGAAACATTGGTGACGACAACTTAGCTGTCATTTATGGATTCTATTATTATGTAGATCACACACACCTGGTACTCCACTTACTTTGAAAGGTTATCGACTTAAGTCATTAATTTATCAGCAGCATTGTCTCTTACACACTGAAAAAAAGTAATGAAGGCTCCCAAAAAAGCAAAATCGCTACAGCGAAAAAATGGTTTAAAAAACCGCATAAATTCAAATCCGCATAAAAAAAAACGCATAAAAAGATACCTATGTACGTGTGTATTAGTAATGAGAGTCGGAGTACAAGAACTTTTAATATGGCCATCTTCCCCCTTCACGCTGGCTCTTGATGTTACCCCTCATCTAGGACCTAAATCTGCCAAGCCGGCTCCGAAGTGCAAAAGGATCCTGGAAGCTATTTTGCTCATCACTGAAGTAATCCAACGGATTCACGTTAACTGATTTTGGAGGCCATTGTGATGACTCGCAACAAGCACGATGAGGTTGAGTCCTGTCAATGTATACTTAATTGACATTAAATTGATGTGCATCACATTTTCTACTCGTAGTTTTTTTAACTCGGTAACCTACTGAAAACGAAAGGTTTTCGTGATTGTTTTCCCGTATTGATTTTATCAAAAAGATTTCTACATTTTGATAAAGCTACACCTTATTTACTATTTATTATGTGAGTAATTACAAAATACGAAAAAATCTGAGTTATTTCTTTTGTCACGGGTGGGACTAAAAAATAACCTGTGTTTTGGAGCAGATATATTTTACGGAAACTCCACGAACACAAACAAACCAAGAACAACAACAAAAATTATAACCGACTATCTCACCGATCTTTCCAACTTCTTCTCCGCAAGGAACCTCCAAATCTCCGCCGCAAAATCCAGCGCCACACTTTTTACGACCTGGACCAAGGAGGTGGGGCTAGAACTGGACGTCTTCGTCGATGGCGCCAAAATACCGACGACCAATCACCCTAAAATCCTAGGAGTGACGTTCGATAGCCTCTTCTCCTTCTCCGCGCACGCCACAGCCACATGCAACAAACTGCGAGCCAGGAACAAAGTCCTAAAATCGCTAGCCGGCAGCACCTGGGGAGCCAACAAAGAAACCCTGCTCGCGACCTACAAGGCAATCGGCCGGTCAGTGGCTAACTACGCGGCACCAGTGTGGACGGCGGGGACAAGCGACACCCGATGGAGGAACCTCCAAACCTGCCAGAATGCAGCTCTACGTACGGCTACAGGTTGTCATCTCATGTCGTCCGAGCATCACCTACATGAAGAAAGCCAGATGCTGGCGGTGAAAGAGCACAACACCATGCTGTCGAAGCAATACCTCGTGGGCTGTCACCGAGGGAATCACCCCAACAATGCCTTGCTTCGTAACGAACCGCCCCCACGACACGTGAGACGACACCTGCATGACTGGAAAGCGGACATTGAGCCGTACGTAGACCATCCATTCGACGCAGCAACATACAGAGCGGCGCTCAACAGCCTACACAGCGATGCGGTCAGAACGAGCCTCAGTACGCGTAATGACAACATCGTCTTGGGCGGTCGACCGCCGCCCATAGACCCAGAAGAAATAGAGCTGCCGAGAGAGACCAGGTGCACCCTAGCACAACTCCGTTCTGGGTGGTGTCACCGACTCAACAGCTACCTCTCTCGGCTGAACACACAAGTGGCAAACACATGCCCTGCATGTGGGCAAGGTCCTCACGACACCCAGCACCTCTTCACGTGCACCTCCAACCCTACGACCCTGACACCAGAAGCGCTCTGGACCGCGCCTATCGACGCAGCCCGCTTTCTCGGCCTCAGGCTCACAGAGTCGGAGGATGAAGACGACGACACATGACAAATCTGGGGGGTTGAGCACTGCTGCTACAACAACAACAACAACAAAAATTATTTATTACGTGTGGGACTCGTACGAATTTTTAACCCACTTCCAAAAAAGGAGGAGGTTATCAGTTCGTCGGAATATTTTTTTTTTTTTTTTTGATGTATGTTACCGCTTAAGTTTGCACCACGTCAACCGATTTCAATAATTCTGTTTGCAACGGAAAGGTGGTGTCTCAGAGGTGGTCCCATATTTAAAAAAAAAAAAAATATATATATATGTATCTATATATTTCATGATCCAACGATCGGATCTAAACCAAATTAGTATGGGACCACCTCTGAGACACTACCTTTCCAAAAGAATTATTGAAATCGGCTGACGTGGTGCAAAGTTATGCGGTAACATACATAAAAAAAAAATATTCCGACGAACTGATAACCTCCTCCTTTTTTGGAAGTCGGTTAAAAAGGAGCTTTTAATGTGGTCTACATGAAACATTAGTTATTTAAAAATATAAGAAACCAAGTAGGGATACAATTCACTCAAGTTTTATTTTAGGATAGTGACTTTTATTTAGAAGAAAATGCCTAGCACCGCCAGGCCAAAAAAATTATAAACCAAAAAAAACCAAGACTGGTCAAAATGTCACTTACATAACTTAATCGGCTGACCACAAGGGTTTATAGGTAATGGGCGAGTCCTCCCCTCCTCCCCGGAGTCTATCTCAACAAACAAATAAAGCTTATCAGCCCTATCAACTTACCGCTGACAACTGTCCCAACCGTAGCTGTCACGGGTGGGACATGCTTCCCTGTCGAATTATTCTTATCTAACTATGTGGAAACAAAAATGCAATTGTGGTAAACATTTGCAACGAATTTCTAACATGTAGCAAACACGAAACATGTCATTGTTGTTGTTGTAGCAGCATGCAAGTTCTCCAAAGAGTTTCTGGAGAGTGTTGCTGGAGTGACAGTCCTTGGCCAGATATAAATCTGGATTCACTCTAAAAAGTCTGTTTAAAAATGCGACTATAAATCGATTTTATTTTTGTTTATTTTTAAAATTTTTGGTAAATTTACACGATGAATATGCATATGCATATGCAATACATGTATTTTTCTCATTTACACATTTTCGTGCGAAAAATCCTTTTTGTTAGCGGCTTTACACAATTCTACGGGTGAAATCATGATACTAAAAAGAAGGTAGTTTCAATAAACAACTTTTTGATTAAAAACGAGATTTTTGACAATTGCCAATTTAAGTTTTTTGGTAGAGAGAATTTTATATCCTAAATTTGTGAGTATAAATAAAATAGTTGTATCAAAATTTACCTTTTAAAAATAATTAATATCTTATCTTAAGAACGTTAAAATTTAACATCAAATTCGACAGCTACTTGCCAAAATCTCTATTTTAACATTAATAAAATTTTAGTGAACATATATAAAATTTTTTTTTAGTGCTTCATCTGATTATTACACAATGTAGCTAGCCAGGATTATTACAGTTTTCTATATCGGATACGATTGTTTCTGATATAATTGAGACACTGAAATTACACATTTCGATATTGTCTTTGTCCATGTCTTTCAAGTAACTTGAAAACGGAATTTACTTTGGGGCCCATAGGCTTCATGACAATCCCAAACCGTTTTCAAGGTGTTTTCGTTGTCGGTCAGAACATGGTATTATGCAGATTTGCAGAAATCATTTTCGGAAATAAAAGTTGCAAGGTTTAACTGCAACAGAAATTGCGCAAATTGCTTTCGAGAAATATTTTCAACTTGTAAAATATTATAAAAATGTTGAATAAAATAAGAAAAATACGCGTAATTAATTCGTTCTTCTGATCCGGAGTATTTAAGTATTAGTGAAATAGACATTTTGTGACTGTTTTGTGCACATTTTAGCAGGTTTAGTAAATTTTTCAGGTCATTAATTTTGTTAGAAGCATAAAAATGTCTGGTAACATAGTTGAAAGTGGACTTGTCTGCATTAACCATGTAAATATTTAGACAAAAATTAGTATCGGAAAGTTTGATTTTCAGAAACAAGGTGTAACTGCTCCTGCAATCTCTTTTGGAAATTGAGTTTGGCAGACTTTTACTAAGAGCCCTGATACATGACATTTGTTTTCATATGTAAATGCTACTTTTCTTAAACTTTCTAATATATGCTACATATATGGTACAAAAAAGTAGCATTACATATGCAAATACATATCGTGCTAGAGCCCTGTAAAGTAAGTAGTAAGGATAAGATTTAGATTAAACAAAGATTAGAGATATTAGACACATAACAGTAGCAAGAGTTTTATTTTTTGAATTTTGAATTATGTCGTTATTGCAGATGACCATCGACCTGTATTAGTATGTAGATAATAAGAATGTTTTTGAAAAAAAAAAAATACAGGTAAAGCTTATCTCATTTGCTAAGGGCTTGGTCGTGCTTCCCTTCCGATGTGTGGTGTGCGCTAGGGCGGGTCGAACATTTAATTTTTCTCAAATCCTTTGGTAATAGTGAAAATATATTATACCATGAGGTCAACAACAAGCCTGTAAAATTTTATTCGTTTATTTTATTTGCAAGAGCCTGCGCATCGACCCGCAAGTGAAACAAAACACACTGGTCGAATATGACGGATTCTTGTTAAAAATTCACCCAAAATGCACCAAAACCTTTTTACGGTTTGGGCTGAGAACAAAAACCTTTTTACTGGCCACACTGTTTTTTATCAGGCCTTCAAGTTAGGCTCTCTCCGCCGTTGTGCCTGAGTGATTAGAGGTGCGTACTACCCCTCCGTAGAACCTGGGTTCGATCCCTGGTGCGAGCAACATGTCTATTTATAAATTAGAAAGATACACTTAACAAAAGTTTAAGCGCCAAAATATAACTGCATACTATTAATACAAGTTAGGCTCTTCTTACTTTAATAGAACCTTTGTAATTATAGTGTATCTTGTATAACATGTAAATACTACGATACATTAACTTTCCTTTACGAAAATTCGCTTAACACGTCCTCTGAAAACATATGTGTATGTATGTAAATGTTTATATATGTAACTACCCAGTGGGAAAATGTAATGTATAGTAATCGAAAAAATAATCAGTGAAACAGCTGTTTTCACGTTCGAAAATGCATTATTTTTCCCACGTAGCACAGTGCGGCCGAAATTCAAAAGTGCGGCAAAAATTCTAAGGTTTAAAGAACTGATTCAAAATTTCGTACTAGGGGGTTTTCGAGGACGCTAATGTAGTAGTATGTATTAAGTATCATATAAAAGGCGTCTGGTAAATTTCGGGCTTTTTAATTAGAATTCTTAGAGAGGTTTTGAGTATGCAGTTTTATAGCCCAGTCAATTTTAGTGCAAGTTTGAGGTAGCTAGAACTTACCGTTGATTTTTGAGAATGTTTTTGTTGACAGTGCCAGTTGTTTTCTTCCATACGAAGTATGTTCGATGATATGAAGAAAATGAGCAACACCTTCAACAAAAAAAATAAAAAAAATCGAAAAATCAACCGTAAGTTCCAGCTTCTTTAAACTTGCACTTTGTTATACTTAAATTAAATGGGCCACAAAATTGCATACTCAACATCTTTCTGTGAAATCTAATTAAAAAGCTTGAAATTTTTACATGGAGGTCGAGCTAATATGTATAAGCGTGTTAAAAAAATAACAAAAATATATAAGGAGCAGAAATGAGCATCTGAGTTTTGTTTTATTCTATAACTGTAACCTCCAATAGGTTTAAAGGCAGCATCCAACGGCGTGTTGCTACTGTTGCATTTAACAACTCAAATTTTGTTTAAAAACAAACGAAAAAAATACATTTACATTTTTATTTTTTTAAATTTCTGTTACAGTACTTTTTTCACAAATTTTGTAACGTATTTTATTAACCTTCAGACGTAGAATCCATTTGGTTTTATTTGGTTTCCTATTCTCTAACTACTTTTATATGTTAATAACTTTTCGCTTTTTATTACAATAATGTTGTGCTTGGGAAAAGGTGTCACTAGAAATGAATATAAAGAGAGGACTTACGGTACAGGTCGTTACAGTGAACAGTTTTCGCTTCTTAGGTGATCCCTTTAGTCAACTCAATGTCAAAAACGGCCTAGAAACTTTATTTTCTCGAATTTTGGCCGCACTTGTGGAATTCGGCCGTACTGTGCGTCGATGTCCTAGGAAAAGTAGGGCATTTAATTTTTCATTACCAGTAATGCAGCGACTGTTTGGATGCATTAGAACGCTGCTTACATATTAAACAGTAATAGAATCTAGAACTCATAAGAAACACATTACATTATTTATCACGCATGTAACGCATTACTACTTTTCCCACTGTGTATTTTTTAAGTATACTTAATACTCATATGCAAATAAATTATGAAATATGAAAATTAAAATTAAAATAGCACATTTAAAAATATTAAACATCATAGAAGCTGTAAATATTCAAAAATTAAAGTGTTGCAGCGCATCAATTTGTGGCCGATGGAATGCAATATTTTTTCAAAATCATTTCAAATCTACATACATATGTATGTATGTACATGTATGAAAAAAAAAAATCATTCGTAGTCATTAGTTTTGCAAACTAAGCAAATCTATTTCATCACTCATTTATAGACAACTAACTCATTCACACATACTGCACCGATCCAACACTTCAATATGAATTTCAGATTTTGTGGAAAGTCATAAATATTACGCCAAAACATCGCCCTCAGAATGCAAAATCTCGACATCGCATCATTCATTTTCTATATTTATTCTTATGTTTTCTAAAGTAAATCTGAAATATCTCCTCATTTAATTCATATTTGGATCTACATATGTATGTATTAACCCCATGCCTAGCAGTTCCTCATTTTCTCTTATTAAATAATTTTCCTAATTATGTTTGTTAAAACTCTTTATTGTTATTTGTGCGCGTCAATTTATTAACAAATCTAAATATTAACTTTGCAAATCGCAAATGTTTTACCTAGAATATGTATGATTTTTTTCACTCGGATACATTTTTTTCTAATCAGTATCATTATTGTTGTTGTTTAGGTTTGAACAAATCGGCGCGTACTTTTAAATTATTTGAAATTAATCTCGATACATGATTGGTTACGCTGAAAGTGAGCTTTCAGTAACATAATAAAAAAAAAAACTTGCAAAGACATTCGAATCGTTATTTTATCAAAAGAAGAAGAAAAATGTTGCGTTCGATTGGCCGTCAAAGCGCTTATTTTATTGGACATACAAAAGGCCGGCCATTAACTGCTCGGTCCGCACTTGTGCGTAACACGCTGAGTGACGAGCTTAAATTCGGGTTCGCAGGTCAGCAACAGTGTCGTCACTGCGCCACCAGCCACAAGGTGGGGCAATTCGAAAGTGCTACAACAAAAGATATTTCGCATAGAAAAAAGAACAGCCACACAATCAACAGCAATAATGAGACTGATGATGAAGCATCTCTGCTAGCACAACAACTGGCACAGGTTAGCTTTAGTACTTGCTAAATAATTGCTTTTGATTTGCTTAAAAAATGTGTGGTATTTTATTATATTTGCAGATCGATGAAGAGGTTGCACACTTATTGGCCTTGAAGGCGAAACTCGGCGATGGTCCAACAACGCCACAAAAGTTTACGCTTAAAACGCCTAAGGGCACGCGTGATTATTCGCCCCAGCAGATGATGTTGCGTCAAGGTGTGCTGGATAAGATCATTGCTGTTTTCAAGAAGCATGGTGGCGAAGCGATTGATACCCCGGTCTTTGAGCTGAAGGTGTGTAGAAAGGCTCATGTTAAAAAAAAAAAATCTCATAACCTATTTCCTTTAATTACTTTAGGAGGTACTCACTGGCAAATATGGCGAAGATTCAAAACTGATCTACGATCTCAAAGATCAAGGTGGCGAAATTTTATCGCTGCGCTATGATCTAACTGTTCCACTGGCACGTTACCTAGCGATGAGCAAAATATCCACCCTAAAGCGTTACCACATCGCCAAAGTGTATCGACGTGATAATCCCGCTATGACACGTGGCCGTTATCGTGAGTTCTACCAGTGCGATTTCGATATTGCCGGTACATTTGACCACATGCTGCCCGATGCCGAGTGCGTAAAAATTGTTGCGGAAGTGCTGGACACACTAGACATTGGTGAATATGTGATTAAAATCAATCACAGACAATTGTTGGATGGAATGTTTGAGGCTTGTGGAGTGCCCGTCGATAAGTTTCGCACCATTTGCTCGGCTGTTGATAAATTAGACAAGGTAATATGGCACACGGTAGTGACATTTAACATGTTAATATGTATTTATTTAAATTTCATTCGCTTTAAATAATAGTCTCCCTGGTCTGATGTGCGTAAGGAGATGATCGAAGAGAAGGGACTGGATCCTGCTGCTGCGGATAAAATTGGTGAATATGTGCGCCTCAGTGGTGGCTCTGAGCTTTGCGAACAATTGCTTGCTGACGAAAAATTGAAAGCAGTACCCAGCGCGGTTAAAGGTTTAGAGGGTATGCAGCTTTTACTCAAGTACAGCGCTGCCATGGGGCTGTCGGGGAAAATAAGCTTCGACTTAAGCCTTGCACGTGGACTTGACTACTATACAGGCGTAATTTATGAATGTGTGCTACAAGCTGAGCCGAAGATAGTGCAAAACGGCGCTGACGGTGCGGAGGAGCAAGGTGCGGTTGGCTCTGTTGCTGGCGGTGGTCGCTACGACAATCTGGTCGGTATGTTTGATGCAAGGGGCAAACAGGTTCCTTGTGTGGGTGTCTCTATTGGTGTGGAACGTATTTTTTCTGTATTGGAAGCCAAAAATGCTGCAGCCGGTGTAAAGACGCGAACCAACGAGGTGGAAGTCTATGTGGCTTCTGCTCATAAAGGTTTACATGAAAAGCGTTTGTCCATCTTGAACACCCTGTGGGAGCAGGGAATTAAGGTGAGTGTTAAATTTTTAGTGGTATTTGGACCTCAATATGATGTTTTTTTTTCTATTTAAAGGCTGAACACTCATACAAACTGAATCCAAAGTTACTGGCGCAACTACAATACTGTGAGGAGAATCAAATACCATTGGCCGTTGTGTTTGGCGATTCAGAATTAACGAAAGGCATTGTGAAGCTACGTGAAGTGAATACGCGGAAGGAGGAGGACGTACCATTGACTGAGTTGGGAGATGAGATAAAGAAACGTTTGCGTAATTAAATTGTCTTGGCTATTCGCGTGATTACTATACGGCAGGCTTACAATAGATTCAATTATTTATTTATCACAAAGTGAAATTCTAAAATAATTAAATTCTATGAAATAACAACCAATGTGAAAAAGAAACTTATCCAAAAAAACGATGCTAAAATAAATAGTTATACAAAAACGCATTTACTGGGAACAATAACAGAAAAATTGTCTTTTGTTTGTACTTTAGCTTAAAGCTAGAAATTACATTTATAATTTGAAAATTAATTTAAGGCTTTAAAAGTAAGAGCAATCTCCACTGCTAGTTAAGGTATTATAAACCTTTTTAACATCTGCAACCTAACAAGAAACAAAACAACAAAAACGTTCAATGCATTTTTTTTTAAATTGTCAACTTTCATTGTTCCTTTATTGCAGCTTAACATTAAAATATTTATAAAGCATTAACTTTACCTACTCCAACAAAATTGTTAATCATATAAGAAACAATGCCGGAATATTTAAACGCAATGACGGGTCGTTTTAAGAATTCTAATGCCAGTGGTGGCATCACAACTGTGACTCCACCAGCTCCTTACGATGCTAGCACAATCATCTATGAATCCATGCAACAAACACAACAATACCAGCCACAATATCAACAACTAGAATTGCAGCCACCGAATCTGGGTAATGTTATGCCTAATGCGAATACATACGACTACATGGGCTATGCACCCGTTTCGGCACCGGTAGTACCGCCGCCACAAGCGGTGAATGAGCACGAAATTGAGTTTCTCAATTGTCGGCCTAGGCGTTACAAACGCACCAAACGCACATATACGAAAAGAAAAAATAAAACTACAACTAAACAACAAAATAATGAGAAAACAACAACAGCAGCAACAACAGAAAATACTAAAGCTATGCAAATGCCCGCTATCAACAATCCGCCAAACGTACAAATGAGCTTTAAGGTAGGTGGAAATACATATATGTACTACATACATATAAATATTCTGTTTGAGCCGCCTTTAATTGTATGTGTCCATGAGAAAAGAAAGGGCAATTTTTGCCAGTATTGTGCCTTTTTACCTAAAAAGAGTGTGACATTTTAAAAAACGAACACAAAATTTTCTCACCCTTTGCCTTTCATTTAGAATCGGACACGAAAAGAGAAAGGGGCAATCAAAAGGCTACATTTTTTGGTAGAAATGAAATCAATATAATAGGTTAGGTTAGGTTGAAGCGGCTGCCTGCATTTTGCAACTTACAACGTAAGGCGTTGTCGCTTTTTGCGCTTTACAAGATCACATTGGGCGTGGTGACAATTTTGGTACTAAACATGGATTACCTCGTAAGATGCATACATATTCTCCCAGTGGGAATAAATATATTACACTTATTCCTTAGTTGATCTTTGTGTGGCAAAAATTTTGTAAAAATAAAATACATAAAATGAAATTTAAGTACGTGTTTTCCACGTTAAAGTTTCAATTAAAACAAAGTAATCGGGCAGGTTCTGCAATTCACTTGCGAGTGAATTTCAACCCCTACCAACTTGAATTCAAAGCGCACTTACCTCAAATTCACTCGGAAGTGAATTGCAGAACCTGCCGGAATGTTTCATTTTAAAAAGATGATGTTTTTCATGTTGTCGCTGCTCTTTTGTCGCTGACAGCGAAAGAAAACTAGCTTAACATTAAATAAAAAAAAAAAAATTGTAGATCAACTAAGAACTCCATAATACGTACACAAACCGAATTTTAAGTCGATACAACGAATTCTGCCAGATCGGGTATATAACGGCTATATGATATAGTGCCTCGAACCGAATAAAATTTGTTAGGTTTTATGCCAAAAAAAAATAAACTTTTGCCAATATTAGAATGCACGCGTCGGTTCCGTTAGATTGTCGAGTTGTCCCACACGTGGGTTCTTCCGACCATCTTTCATTTGTCGTCTCTGAAAAAGTATATTTTAAGCAATGTTCTGCCGGTAGAAAGCGGTGTGCCCGCATTGTGTGTAGAGTTGACGCCACACAGGTTGGTTCACTTTTTCGCTTGCTCGTCTGCTTTACAGTTACCCTCTGTGACCTGGCACCCATACAATCTGCTTAGTATTCTTTGAAGCTAACTCGCTGAGGACTTTTCTACATTCTATTATCATTTTTGACGTTTCACATCAATCCAGTGAATTAATAGCTGCATGGAAAACGGAGTATATTGTTAATGAAGGCAGATTAAGAGCGTCTTTTATGGTCGCGAGCTATGTTTGGAAGACAGTGCAGTGGTCTGGCAACCCAAAGCAGAGATCTAATGATAGGTCTTTCAAGTGTATTTTACTCCCTACTCTTAGATTTAGTTTAGAGGCATCAGTGTAGACGGCTGTAGAATTATCTCGGAGACCCCAGAGCGAATCCTCCTCCTAGTCCTTCCACGAAGGGATACCAGTGGAGAACTTGTTCTCAAGTCCGAGATCGAAAGCCGGTGTTGTGTAGTCAAGATCCCTAGAGTCGGACAGTTTTTATATATATGCCTGTGTAATCAGCTTCATATTCTCATAAATCATTCGTAGGTCTATAGAACACGAGAATTTCTTATATTTCGCTAGTTCGGCAAAACATTAAACTGATTTACTTCCACCACAAACAACCTTTAATGTCTCGAAAACCAAATACGACAAAGTAGGCCCTATTTCAGTGAACGTTAACAATTCATTAACTCGTTTGCATTATTTAATTTCATAATCACCCTCATTGCGAGAGTCGTGTCGAATGCAAGTCGTTTTTGCGTCATTGCCTAAAATTTCCACTCGACTAGTGTATTAAAACGAAAAAACTTGGCAGCACTGTATAGTTTTCGACGATTTTCGTCGCTTATTTCAGCACGACAGTAGACAATGCCAATGTTGTCGAGTCGTACAATTTAGCCTAATTTACGACTTACCCAATGAGGCTGAATGTGTTTCGACTATAAGGAGACAGGTGGAAATAATAGTTAACCTGCACCGATTTCGCTGAAACTTGACATGTACTATAATTTTATCCGATTTCGATTAAACTAAGTTTGTACTCTCTCATTTATTAGAATACCGTAAACGTAAAATATGGGGAAGATTGGATCACTATAACGTCTACAACTCGCAAAAAATATGGGTCCAATCATTAAGTGTGATGGAATTTTGGTTAATTTTTGTTTTCTACTTTCCCCTCTTAGAAATACAAAGGTCATACTTAAAAATTGCATAGGTATAAATATTCTCAATTCTCCCAATTTTCGGGTGATTATTCCAAATAAAAATAAGAAAGGAGAAAATCGAAATATTAAGAAAATTGAAAATTACATACATACAGTATTGGACATATCTATAGCACCCCCCTTTAAAAGCGATATTGTTCGCCACTTATGTTTAATTATTTGTTTTTAAAAATTTTCAATTAAAATATAGTTCATTCTCTAACAAAACCCATATAAACCCATGTTTTAAACTTTTCAAAAGACCGCAAAAAAGTGCAACAAACTTTCACTTAAATTTCAAACTTTTTTCTCAAAAGCTCTAGAATTTTCTTGAGTACACAGTTTATAGCGCATTCAATTTTAGTGCAATAAAGTGCAAGTTTCAAGTCGCTAAAGATTACCGTTGATTTTTTAGATTTTTTTTGTCTCATTTGCTTCCATAACAACACACAATTTATTTTTATATGGCACAAACCCGCCACATCTTCAACGAAAAAATTCTAAAAAATCAATGGTAACTTTTAGCCACTTGAAACTTGCACATTATTAGACTAAAATTGAATGGGCTATAAAACTGTGTATTCAAAAAAGTTCTACCGCTTCTGAGAAAAAAGTTTGAAATTTGGGTGAAACTTGGTTGCACTTTTTTGCGGCTTTTTAAAAAGTTTTAAACTTGAGTTTATATGACCTCCCTCTTCCTCTCCTACCACCAGCGGGTTCCCCGTTGAATACTTTCAGAGCCGGAGCGTCGGTGTTAATTCGAACGACATGATAAAACCAGCAGAGCCGCATTATCGGCTGTTGTCATTGTCATACTTCTGCGCCATATACCAGCACGGGCATGATGAGCGACTTATATTTTCGTACATTGAGATAGGACTTTACAGAATGTTTGTTTGACGATTGGAGATACTTCGTCTTGTCCTCGTTTACCACCTTATCCAACTTGGAAAAGTCAGAACAAACTTCGCAGTTTTTGTTACCAGCAATTGCAGCCTCTTGTAGCAAATTGTTCCTGAACGGTTCAGTTCAGCAGCTCTTATTATCTTCTTCGACATCAGATTAAAGGATTTATTCGAGAGGGAGTCGCCTTGTCTGAAACCCCCTTTGGTGACAAACGGCTCGGAAAGGTCATTCCCAATTCTGACGGAGCTGTTGGTATTGCTCAACGTCAGTTTACACAGCCGTATTAATTTCGCGGGGATACCAAATTCAGACATCGCGGCGTATAGGCAATTGTTTTAGTGCTGTTGAAAGTGGCTTTGAAGTCGGAAGTCGCGGGTCGTTTGCAAGATTTGGCGTATTTGGAATACCTGGTCTATGGTGGATTCGCCAAGTCTAAGGCCATACTGATAACGCCCAATCAGTTCGTTGACGGTGCCTATGCTTAGAAGGCTGATCCTGCGGTAATTAGCGCGAATGGCGGTGGGTTGGGCAGAGTACACTCAAATTCCAGTCGTCGGACCACATTCTGAAAAAGAATCTCATCAACTTCTCGCCGCAGTACTTGAATTGCTCAGTTGGCAGGCCGTCAAGCAGCTTTGTTGTTTTTCAGCCGCGTAATTGCTATTCGTACCTCGTTATAGTCAGGCGGTGGAACATCGACTGGGGGCTCGGGTTCGGCTTCTCCATTACTTTCAGTGCTGCTACATTTAGTAGGGTGGAAAAGTGTTTCCTCCATTATTTAAGTACGTTCTGGACATCGGTTACTAGGTCCCCATGGCTGTTCTTACAGGAGTTCGCTCTGATCTTGAAACCTTCCGTAAGTCGCCTAACACTCTGGTAAAATTTTCGGCCGTTTTTCCTGTCGGCCAGTATTTTAAGTTCTTCGTTCTCCCGTAATTCGGCCTCTTTCTTATTGCGGCAAATACGTGCCGTTTCCCTCTTTAGTTCCTTATAGTAGTCCCACAAAGCTCTTTTTTCTCTGCAGCTTCTTCACATTTCTCATAGTACCAGTTGTTCCTTCGGGCTCACTGAAATCCGACTACTTCTTCGGCGGCGGAAAATGTGGTTCCACTGCTCGCATATGTCCGCATGTTGAAAACTGCTCTCTGAAATCAGGTATGAGATTCGAGTGGCGAATGCATTGACCGTCTCTTGTGGTTGCAGCTTTTCGAACTTGTGCTTTCCTTGTATTGTTAGGCGGACGTTTTTTGCTGCATGAAGGCGGGTGCGTATCTTGACTGCAACAAGAAAGCAGTCCGAGTCGATGCTTGGCCCTCGGAGTGTACGTATGTAGGTCTAAAACACTGGAAGTGTGTAGTCCGCCTATCACAACATTATCGATTTGGTTTCTCGTTTTTCGATCTTGAGATAGCCAAGTAACTTGATGGATCTTTCTATGCATGTGTCTCGAACTGCATACTACCATGTTTCGGGCCCCGGCGAAGTCGATCAGTCTCAGTCCGTTATCGGACGTTTCGTCGAGGAGGCTGAATTTTCCGACAATGTCGCCAAGAAACCCTTCCTTGCCCACTTTGATGATGAGCGAGATGCGGGTTGTGGCTAGCAGCTCGTCCACCGGGGTTAACGACAGTACTCGGCGAACGAGTCTCTCACAAATCTCACAAATACAACACCGAATTTGCGCTCCTTTACATGGCAGCTGTAGTAGACGTCGCAAAGCCCCAACAATTTTTTGCCATTCCCCGTCCAATGGATTTCTTGGATGGCCGTGATGTCAGCTTTTGTCTCTACGAGATTACATACATACATATATACCCTGCAAACCCTTTTTCAGAGTATTCTGAATTGTAGAAAAATTCTAAAGAATTCGTAAAGATCTAATTTTTCGCCGAATTTTCTAAAATTAAATAAATTGTGCACGCTTCGATTCTTTTACGAAATTTCGGCAAAGAATCGGTAAAGCAATGAAAATAATGCTGCTATGTGAAAAATTTCTCGCAGAATATTTTCAGAAATTTCTTTATCTTTCGTACAGAAATTTCTTTACGAGTTCGTATAATTTTCTTTGAAGATTCGTAAAAAAATCGTTACAGAAATGAAATACTTCTAAAGATTTCGTTAAGATTTCGGGAACTTTGATTGGCAGGGTATGTATCTAAAACCCTTAGACATTCGCCCCTTTCATACTTAAAAAAAAAATGAACGAATTAGTTTTATTTGACTTTGTGCTTAAAAATCAACCCATACTCAAGCGATCACACTGCAGATGCTCACCACAGTACTGACAACAGTGGTTAGCGTAAGTTAATTTCGCATACAAACTAAAAATATAAAGCGAAGGGATGGTATGTAGTTGTACTAAAAAATGTAAACAGTTGTGTAAATAGGATTAAGAAATGTTTTGTCGTTCAACGAGAACGCCGCAAACGCAGTGCCTGCAAATAAGCACTTTTTTTTCATTTGGATGCTCGAACATTTTGGATGCACAAACATTCGAATCTTTGTTATAATGCCTTTAATAATGCATTCACGGCGATTTCTACCCAAATCTTTTTTTATATTTCACAGTCTTGCTTTTCGAATGTAGTAGTCTATGTTGATGGCATTGAATTCTAAATTTTATAAAATTTTAAATTCTATAATACATTAAATTTTATTTATGACTAACGTTACTTAAATTGAAAACAAGTAATTTTTAATCGAAAAACAGAACCGACTTCAATTCTCATGCAAAAATTTAAGAGTACCGTTAATTTCTTCATGATACAATGATCGGATCTAAACCAAATTAGTATGGGACCACCTCTGAGGTAACACCTTTCCTTTAAAAGAAGATTTATGGAAATTGGTTAATGATATACAAACTTACGCTAGCTCAGTATAAAACAAAGCATTATCGTATTATAGTTTTCACCGCTTAATTGTGAGCGTCACTGATTCGGCACAGGCAGTCCACAGTTTTCTCCACATTGTGATCGCAAGCGATAAAACGCCATATGACATTTTGCCGCTTGAAGCCCATTCGTCGTAAATTCTTGAAATCCTGGTCGTGACGTAGAAACGCTAAATCATTGGCTGTTTTACGTTTCGCTGATTCGATTATTTTAGAATTCGTTTTTTTCCGTTGGTGTTGTTGCGACTTTTGTCTTTTTGAATGATGTTCGATGCGCTCTGGCACCTGTTGGATGAGGTGATCGACTACTTCATTGAGATCATTAAAACTGGCGATTAGAGCGCATCGAACATCATTCTCATTGTAGCCCATTGCTACTATCTGCCGCACTACGGGTCATCGCATTCCTTCTCTTTTAGTAAAGGCAGCTTTAGGTTGACTTCTCTGATGTGTTGTTCCAAGATATTCTTCAAGCCTTTTAGGAAAAACGTTACTAATGATAAATGGTCAGTAAGAGGAAAGCAGCGGTTAAGATTTACCTACCTTCGGTAAGAATACGACCTTAGTCTCTGCTCATATGCAGAGACCTATTATACTTTTGAGAGTACTGACGCTACTTATTCTTCATATTCAATGGTTTAGAAATTTGAAATACCTCTTGAAGCATTCATAGAAGTATGGTCATTTCGAGGAGAGGCAGGTGGAGCACGCTAAGCCATGACATGTTGTTAGTCTTTCAAAATGTTAATAAAAGAATATTTGAAGCTATGCTAGCAGAGTCCTTCTTCTATACCAAAATATCAAAGGACTTATCCGGAATTCGTTATTCTTCCGAGCCAATCGATGTACGCGCTTCGACCAATATAATATTCTTGGCCTATTTTCACTGATTTACCCAGAAAGTTGAGGCCTGCGTTAAAACCTTAATCATAATGTACTTTTTTGTGCATTCTATTTCCTAGTCTCCATTAGTCTGGAATTTTCTTCAGACAAGAAGAAAACAGAGCGAATGTGGCTAGTTCGCGATCTTAAGAAAGCAGAACCAGTGGCTAGGGTGACCTTAACATATCCGTATCTAAATTGTGTACGCAACACCACTTTATTTCATTCTGCGTACAAAATAAAGTGCCGAACATAACAGTTATTGATGAAAACTGTCATGGATAACTTTACTATGAAGGAAATGTTCTACAACTAAGTGATACATACCAATCGATTTCTTTTTTCAGCGAGACTCAAATTTGAAAATAAAATTTTATTTGCAATTTTTATGCAAAATTAAAAAAAATAATTATTTTTGATTTTTACATTATAAAGCTAAAATTTAATTATTTTTGATTTTTATATTATATGTCTTAGATAACAGTTATTGAAGAATTTTATTTTATTTATAAAAGTCATCAATAAAAATCAGTCAATGACTTTTACTTTTAAAAGTCATCAGTTCTACGTACAAAATAAAGCGGTGGCCCCATGACGTGGAGATTTTAAGGTCCACTCTACGGGACCTTAATTACTGGAGGTGGAGATTTTAAGGTCCACTCTAAGAACAAAAAAAAAACAGGAACGCTTAAAATTGTTTGTGTTCTTCTTTATAGTGCCACACATTCTGGAAAAGTTAACTCTCTTAAGTATTGAATTCACCAGAGGGTCCTTAAAACAGCAATCTATGCCAAATATAAACTACTGCTGGCTCTTAGGTGGTCCACGTCACATTCTACCCCCTTAGGTGCTTGTATGCAGCTGACTGCGCAGTTATTGAGTGCGTTGATTTGGATAAATTTCTAAATGAATTTATTGCGCTTGAATGCATTCGCTTGAACCAAAACAGTCGGAACAGTTGGAGTTCAAAGTCAATATGACGTAACATAGAGTTTGCTGAGAACTCCACAATTCGATAAATGCAATCCATCTGAGCGCGATGCTGACTGGATGCGTTGCGCAACTGCAGTTGACAGCTTTCGTTTAGCGGCGTCCACCATCATCTTTTTTCCCCTCTCAGCACATTCTCTTTGTTCACAACAACTCTCTGTTCAATATTCATTGCTAAATTCAAATTTAATATTAATCTTCCACTTTTTTGCAGTTTTTCCTCTTCTGCCCTTTTTTACTTCATTTAGTACGGGTTTTGTCTTTCGTTACGTCGCTTTTTTACATACGTATTTTTATTTCTAATGCTTCATTTGCTTCGGAATAAAAATACTACTCCAGTCTCCAATGCTCAGATTTTGTGTATGACTTCAATTAGGGGTTGGATAGCTTCCTGCGTACAACTTCGACTGTACGAGCGGTGATTTCCTAAGAGGGATACTTTCAGTGCATATGAGTTTTACCTTTGTACCTCCATTCATATATACACTCACGGCGAAAAGTATTGGCACAGATTGATTTCATACAATATATGCAACAATTTCTGCAACAATTTTTCCCAAATTTTTTCTAAAAATATGGTTCCCACTATAAAAAAAAAAACATAAAAATATAATTTTTAAACTTTCTGCGCAATTCTATACATTTTCAAGCAAGCTTTCAACTTTTTAATTTTTTTCAGTTTGCAGTTTTGTAGCTCATTAAATTTTAGTACAATAAAATTCAAGTTTTAAAAACTAAAATACCGCGCTGATTTTTGATATTTTTTTTTGTTACAAATGTTTCGCATTTTTTCAATGCAAGTATTTTCGAAATAGTTTTTTGTAGAAAGGAAAATGCGTTGAAATAAAATTGCCAAAAACCAACGGTAGAAATTAGAGCTTAAATCTGATTAAAAAGTTAAAAATTTGCATGAAAATTTATTGAAATTTTCTGAGTTTTGCACAAAGTTTACAAATTATATTTTAATGCTGTTTGTTGTGATATGAACTACATTTTGGTAAAAAATTAGCGGAAAAATAAAAATTGTTGCATAATATATACATATGTCGTGAAAAATGCTCTGTGTCAATACTTTTCGCCGTAAGTGTAAGAATTTCTGCGTATCGAAGCATAATATTAATAATATTTATTTATAATGCATTACATACGGTGGCGGTTGCTCGATTGTTTGTCAACGCTCTGCTCTTTGTTGCTCTAACAAGAATAGTTTTGGTAGACGATTCCTATTTATGGATTAATGAGGTGGCGAAGCTGCAGTGAAGGTTGTTTAAATGTTGTAAGCTACATATGTATGTAGCATCCAAGCGTGGGAAGCGTGTGCTGGTGGTAGTTAATGATTACACATCTGCCCACAGTATTTTGTTTTTCTCAGCGCAATGCTTTGTCGATTTTATGGTATTTTATATCAAAAGTAGATTAAGTTATAAATTTAGGATTTGTCAAGCTTATGGTGTGCTAAACCTGATTACCGGACACCTAAGTGACCAAACTCACACGTGTCGACTTGATGATTAACCGAGTAAAGAAAGCTTTAATTGCACACTGATTGTCATCGCTTCGTATCGTCGAAACCTCCACGTTTCTTGTCTTTTTCGCACATATGTATGTATGTGTTGGGAGAACTTACTGAACTTGCTTATGGAATTCTGCCAGCGCAAGGCATGACTGTACTATAACCTCTTGAAAAATCCTTTATATTATGAATAAGTATGAGAAACACTTAGTATTCTTCTGGCAGTTGAATTTTATTATTAATTATTTAGTTTAAATTTTCATGTTCGAACTTGTTTGCTTATTTTACCAATGTAATAAGTATGTAATAGTTTGAGTTATTTTGTCGAATATGAAGTTGCGATTTCTGAGAAAACGGTTTTTGTTGTAGGAAATCTTGATACTGTAAGTACTGAACTGGTTACCGATTGGAGGTGACAACTCAATAAAGAGAG
>NW_023458556.1:43879166-43888356 GCF_013731165.1 Rhagoletis pomonella | reverse complement strand
GGAGTAAATTTTTGTTATAATCTGTTAAAACAACCTAAGTTAAAGTCGCCCTTGCCCATATGATTAGCATGTGCTACGAAATAGTTTTTCGCATTTTTTGACGAACGTATTATTTTGAGTTGTGGCTCTTTTGAAGACGGTGTGCGATATGTTGACTTCAGTTTTTTTTTCATCGAGCTTTATTCGACATGCCGTAAGTTACTTTGTCAGATATGTACACGGTAAAGTATTTTTAAGTGCATATAAATTTAATTACTGCCTTTTGTTTTGTTACTAATGAAATATTTTTCAACTTAAATAATAAAGTAGGTTTCGAACCCATTATTTATTATATGATAGGACAGCTTCTCAAACTACATTGATGCAATTCTTTCATGTTAAGTTGTTGGAAAATAATGAATATCTAAATCCCCGAAAATCCCGGGATCGCAAAACTCGAAAAAATTAACATCCCTAGTACATACATACGCACATCGAACGACTACGTCGCAAGTATTTATTAAACATATATATACAATAAATGTAAGCTCACAAAAACGATTCTCTTAGTTGTTCGGTGACCTCAAAGCAAGAAGTACTCGTAATTATAAAAGAAAATATTACGAAAAAATTTTTACAATTACTTAAAACAAACACGTACACATCTGTTACTTTTAAGTAATATTGAAAATGCCGCGCAAACGTATCGAAATTGGACGTACAACTGCTAGCGCTCGAAAGCATAAAGCAAAAAGAGCAGCAGAGACACAAGAACAAAGGAAAGCAAGATTGGAAGCCGAGCGAGTGCGTACAGCTCTAGTGCGTTCGTCTGAGACAGAGGAGCAGCGGCAAGAAAGGCTGGAAAAAGCTCGACTACGAGCAGCTGAAAGACGTGCATATGAAAGAACAGATCAGCGAGAAAAAAGACTGCAATCCAGTCGAATAAGGATGGCGCTCTCCCGGGCCGCTAAAACAGAGGCGCTGCAACAAAAAAAAGCACGATCTCCTGCAACAGAGAAGCACCAGGAAAAAAGACAGCAAACCAATCGACGATTACGAACAACTCCAGGCAAATCTTCTAAAAGGAAGTAATTTTCACAATCTGGATTGTTTTAATGGCTTTTCTTGTTGGTTATGACTTTTAAAACTATTACAGAAATACATAACTTAAATAAAACTTTGATTACATTTAGTAACTGTTTTATTTCCTTTTCTTATTAACGCTAAATCAATATGCAAAAGACTTTAAGGTTCTTCAAGGTTTGAAGACCAAAGATAAAGTGTATTAATAGGAGATCAAAAATAAAATATAATAATATGAATTTAAAAATTTTATACTGTGCTATGGTCCGGAGGTGGAATGATTCCAAATCAACTTAAAAGTACCAGACCTATACTACTGGTATATTAAAACCTCCAAAGCTTTTTGCGCCTTCAAGTCAAATGTTGTATGACCTAATTATTTTGTACGAAAGGGTTATGTTGGCAATTATCTTTGAAAAACCTGATACATTTTATACTTTGCACGTCGCTAGAAATTAAAACGCTCTTAGGGCCGATTACTCAATGTCTGGTTAATACTAATTGCAGGTTAAACGTCGTTATCGACGTAATCGACTCAACAACATACAGTGGTGGAAGAAATAATAGAAACTTTTTACATTGACCAGTTTTGGCTATATTACTTTGTTTATTCGATGTTTAATGTTTTTGTATAAAAGTAAGCGCAATATATAACACACACTATATAAATCCATATTTCAAAGTTTGTACAAAAATTATAAAAATTCAACAAATTTTAACAAAATACCCCAAAAATTTCAAACTTTTTAATGAGATTTTTTTGAAAAACTTTGGGTATGTAGTTTCATAGCCCATTAAATTTTAGGAGGTAAAGGTGCAAACCGCAAGGCGCTAGAAAATCGCATTGATTTTAAATATTTTTTAATATAGCCAAAACTGGTCAAAGTAAAAAGTTTCTATTATTTCTTCCACCACTGTATAACAGGGAGATATTGAGAAACCGGCCCATAATGTACACTATACACTGTATAGTTAAAATCTCTACAGCTAAATAAGAAGAAGAAGAAGTTAAACGATTGTTATGTTAGGGCCGGCTGTTTAATGTCTGGTTAACACAAATCGAGGTAGACGCTCTGCAACGACTGCTTTATCAATCACATGTTATATGCATGATGTCGAAATCCTCGATAATTATGTTTAACCGGGAGGTAGTGATAACCAGACATAGAAAAATCGGTTCTTAGGACCGTTTTAACCATCTATGGTTAACACTAATCTCCGGTTGAACATCGTTATCTACGTTACTGACTCCCTGCTATATGGACGGATTCGAACAAGGGGAAGAATTTTAAACATTTTAATCAGTAAATATGTGCATATTTAGCTGTTTTTCTTTGATTGATAAGTAAAAAAAAAACATTTAGGGCCAGTTTCTCAATGTCTGGTAAACACCCTAAGGGCCGTTTTCACAATCTCTTTTTAAGACTAATCCCTAGTTACTTTTTGTTAAGAATGAGAGAGGCATCTACGTGTTAGGATGAAAAATCGTTTCACTGAGAACCGTGATTGTTAATTAATAGTCAAAAGCTGAATCATTTCAACTTCCAGATCGTTTATCATTAGGGTGAACTGTCCATTTATGGAAAAATTTTTCATTTTCTGTGCAAGAAAAGTTCGTGTCTTAAGTCTTTCGTTAACTTTATTTGCATAATTAAGCTTTGGTTCATTTTTGATTTAGTTTAATATTCAAACATTTCAAATTAATGAAACGCTATAAGAAACATTTTGTTCTCGCTTCTTTACTTCGCGAATAGTTCAGAGAAGATTTGTTCCCGTTTCGTTCTCTGTCAGAAAGTTCCTGTGACTTTAGTTCTCAAATTGTTTTTCGAGAGAAAGTTCCTTGAGACTTTTGTTCCCGTTTTGTTCTTGTTCTTTTTCAAAACGTTCCGAAAACTTTTGTTCCTTATTTGTTCTCTTAGAAATGTTCCCAAAAGTATTGTTCGCATTTTGTTCTTTTTCTGAACGTTCCATAGGGGTTTGTTCTTACATATGTAATTCCCATTGAGAATGTTTTGTTCTCATTTCGGTTTTGGTTTTGAAGCGTTCTTGGGAACAAAACTACGAGAATGACATTTAGTTTCGATCATAACTTTTGTTCTCGGTCCTAGAACCCATTATTCTAGCTTTTCTTAAACCGTTTATTAGTATACCAGAGTATGTACTTTAGTATGTATTTAGCACCAAACAAAAAATAAATATTTCGCGCTTATACTTTTGCTAAGTGTTTGGCCGATTTGCAGCGTGCGCGTTGATGTCAAAAGACAATCAATCAATCGATGGAGCGACCAACAGCCTCCGAACGACAAATGGATTTTATTAGAAGATCTTGCTTGACAGAAAGATCGTCTCCTAAATACTTCAATTACATATATTTACTACATATAGTAGTAGATATTAAGCAATTCCTAAATGCCAAAGTTTTACTTTCGAGTATTTACCAACTGCTTAGCATTCATTTCAAAAATCCTAATCTTCTTCCACTCCGCTGTTTTAAATCAATTACATCCATAAATCTATAGAAAATCACATCTATTTAATGATGCCTTTCACATGCGCAAGATTAAAAATTTAAACTATAAAATATGTTACAGTACAATAACTGCCACTCCGTGGTTAGGCCATAAAAATACACAATCATGCAAAAGCGTGTGCCTCGCGAAGTCATTTCCCTTTGCTTTCTCAATGCCATCAATCCGATCGCTGGCCACCTACTTAACAACAAAGCAATCAAAGCTGTTGACATTTTCAGGTTGCCGTCGGCATGAATGAAGTTGCAATCAAAATCATATGCACACACACTTATGTACATGCATTTTGCTGCCAATTGGTGTCGGCAGTTCGTCAGTGACCGCGTGTCGCTTATTTCTTATCTCGGGTCACCAAAGAAAACAAAAAAGGAACTAACAATGATACATTGACACGGTTGACACGTGACTGTCGTTGTAGCTTTTCCAGCAGCTTTCTAGGTATTTATTTCAGCAATACTAATCGCATGGTCCACCACTAAAAGCAGACTATATTCGAGGATGAAAACTTGCATAGAAGTAGATATGTATGTATGTGTGCACTTGCATTTGTGCGCCACAACGGAAACCAGCAAATTTGCGTGGAAAGCGCATGACTTTTTTTTGTTTTGTTTGCTTTAACGGCATTGAAGTTGCAACACGCTGGCATTGATTTTGAATTGTTTTCGTTGGTGGCCGCTGCATTTAATTCGATTATGGCATAATTTTCAATAAATCCAATGTGTGAAGGGGAAGAGCGAGAAGGCTAGGGCACAGTATAATGCATGAAGGGTTGGTTGCTCGCTTGTTGGCGAAGACCAGCCGACAGGACATGAACATGGAAATCTTTCTGTGCGTTTTTAATTATGCCGAAGTTGCACATTTCGCAGTGTATTCTCAAAACATATAGAGAGCCATACACACACCCACACCCACAGATTCAAACACTCGCACATACGCTTGCATGCATGTGCATTTATCAATTTGCTCTTGTTCTTTCGCTCGGCTACGCGATGCACTCATGTGTACCTAATGTGGGTGTTAACGGCGTGCTAAATGATTTCGAATCGCTTTTTACCTCATCCCACTAAATTTTACTGTGTTTTCGAAAATCACTTTACTCTTTGCCAATCGCCATGCGCTCGCTTGCTAGGCAATGGCTTGCTGTGCTGGCGATAAATCGATAGAGATAAGTATCTGCAACACGTTTTCCACATATTTCATATGATTTACTCACGACTGCGTTTTCGTCGGCAACCTTGGAGTTTGGAAAATTTAAAATTTTGCACGTGCGTTTTTTTTTTTGTTGGCGTAACAGTGAGATTTCCGGTTGAGAAAAAAGCGAGCGATATAAGCTTAAAGAAAGTGTTGAAAATTTTACTTTTTCACGCTTGTCGCAATGCCCATAATTTCCGGTTTAATTGTGAATTGTAAAAGTTGCGAAATAAATCAACGCTAATGCAGTTATCACATTGTTTGCTCGCCTTGCGACCCTCATACACCCACGCAAAGTATTTGTACATGTATGTACATACATACATACTTTTCTTTCTATTTACTAATGCTTTTGTTGTTAAATCAACGTAATGTTTCGTAATTTTTCTCCATTTAAATTAACTTATTTCAAGGGGGAAAAAAAACATTTTAATGGAAACTAAAAACTTCAATTACAAAATGTTAAAAGGAAAATCTCTTGTATTTCTCCTCCAAAAACAACAACTACAAATAAGCAAATGCTAAGCAAAACAACGGAAGTTGTTTGGTAAATTGTGATAGATGAGGGTCGTTCCGTTCCGCCTCAATCGTAGTCGTGCTGTCCGAAATCCGCCTCAAAGTGACCAAAGCGATAAATCAGTGTTCATGCAACAAACGCTCGTGGACAGGCAGGGAATGGGTTGCTTTGCATTCGTTATCAAACCGGTTAGGTTGGCAAAGAACTTAACAGATTAGAGTCAAGGCTTCGAATGCGTTGCCGCTGCGAAAGGGTTTTGTTGTAATACGCCAGCGATTTCCCAACGGGGTGATTATTTAAAATTGTAAGCAGCTGAATTGTTGTCAGGTCCCATTAGTGAATGTTACACAATCTCATAACTATTTACTTTAGAAATAGTTTTGCTAGGCAATTTTTCATGTAAATATGTGCATATGTATGTGGATATACATACATAGATACATACCTATATATATATATACATATCATATATATATATATACATATCATATATATATATATATATGCATGCGTTTCCAAAGCCGTGTGTTTGTGGTGATAGCAAAAATAATGGGTTGTCAAGGATTTGAGGCACTATAAGTATCACATAGTACCCCATTACAAGCAAACAAAAACAAATTCGCCGTACACCCCTAAAGAACATATTTTTTCAACGCAATTCTTTCTTTTACATTTTTCGTTGACACTTATGTACATTCGGCAATAATTTGTTTAATCGTTCTATTGGAGCTACTTTCTTAGCAAAAGTTTAATGATTTTTGATGAGCTTTAATTTGCCGACATTAGGCTGCTGCGTTAGGGTCATACGAGCTGAGGTCTGTTGAGTAAGTACTAGAACGCGGTACTTGAGGTTAATGGAAAAAAATTGCAAAAAAACTTTAGGTACGGAGAACTTTTATGTACATACATATACATACTTAGTAGTGTCCGACCGAAGCTGGAATTTTGACCGAAGGCGAAGTCGAATATTGTGTACAATTCAATATTCGGCCGAACACCGAAACCGAAGCCGAACATTAAAATTAAGTTTTACGTTTCGAAAATAATAACGCAATTTAAATGGAAAATGATTTTTTATTTTTTGTCAATTTCCATATAAAATTAAAAAAATTAAAATCATTTTTCACTAAAATTGCTTTCGTGAAATTCGCTGTAAGTCTGTGATTTCTTATTTCGTAACAAATTATTTGTTTTTATCATTCCCCAGCGCACACAGTCTCTAACGTTAGATAAAATTGGATTTCTACATTAGATAACTAGGGTAATTCTATAATCGTTCTCCAGTCGATGACGAAGTTAGAGAACTACATTAGAATTCCAATATTCCAAATAAATGAAACATAAATTATTTTTAAGTTCAAATAATTCATTATTATTTTATTGCAAATACATTTAATAAAAATTTTACAAACAAAGCGTTTTAAGTATTTAATAAAGTAAAACAGCAGTTTGAAATTCACTTTCGAATGCCATTAGAGATCAACATTAGAACTCGATTAGAGAATTAAATTAATTCTGGTCCCCAACTAATCCTGAAATGCTCCTGAACAAGTCCCGTCTTTTAAGGCTTAACAAATTTTTTCGCGCTCATAATTATTATGAAAAGACTTTTATAATATAAGTCATAAAATAAAAGTCTTTGAAGACTTAAAAATATTTATCTCAATGATAGTTATTATAAAAAAACTTTTATAATATAAGTCTTTGAAGACTTAAACATATTTATCTTTCTGATAATTATTATGAAAGGACTTTTATAATATAAGTCTTTGAATAATAATTGTAGATGACTCCAAAAATATTTATCTTAATATAATGATTATTGACTGACTTTTATTCTTTTCTCTTATAATAGTTATGTCTCTTTATTGAGATTGCTACGATTCTCGATAGTTTTCGAGTCGTTCTCTAACGTTTGAGATTGGAGAATGTGGCTAGTTCTCCAATCATTCCCTAATCGATAACTACCCTCAATGTTTGCTGGGTCGTGGCCTTATAACAATTATATCCAAAAAATTTATTGAGCCGTTTTTTTAATGAGACAAAAACAACAATTTAGCTCAGTGAGTAAGCCTGCTGGGGTCGTTGGGTCGAATCCCAGTTGAAGAAGTCTGATGATAGAGTTCTTATATTTTCAAAAGTGTTATGTAGAGATGCGAAACAACAACTTGATTTTATCAACTGTCGTAAAACAATGTAACTACACGACAAATACAACATCTGGTGAATTGTCTAATTGTTCGGCATTTTCGGCCGAAGATAAAAAATCAGCCGAATAGGCCGAACCTTCGGTCGGACACTAATACTTAGTACAAGCAAATGTTTTGAAGGCATGTAGCTGCAAAAGTGGCTACCACCATTTTTTCCAAATCTGTTTTTATTGCATTTTTGTGTATAGAACATGAATCTGTACCCGACACCGTGAAGTTATTCCAGGACATTTGTGCAATAGTGGACCGCAAAATATTCACTCGCTATCATTTTATTAGCTAAATACTATGTACCAAGACAGCTGAACCCACCTTGCCATGATGCAGGTGTATTTGGTTTCGCGGGTGATTTCTTCTGCACTGAGTTTAACGTCTAGGTGTAATGGCTACCTTGCATGGCGCCGAAATGTCTCTTTAAGGCCGAGGTCATGCAATGAGCGGCTGAGCGGCTTTTGTTCCTGAGCAGCGCCGCCCAACCATTCAGAAATGCCGCTCACTGCGTGGCCACTTCAATAGTATTGCATATCGCACACCGTCTTCAGAAGCAAATTTTTCTTATAATTTGTTAAAAAACAAGCAATTTTTAAGCAAAAAACAAAGCCGACGTCAATTCTCATATGCAAATTTAAGATTATCGTTAATTTCCAATGGAACCAAATTAGACCACCTGTGAGGTAACATCTTTCTTTTAAAAAAAGAATTATAGAAATCGGTTAACGTGGCCCAAAGTTATGCGGTAACATACATAAAAAACAAATATTCCGACAAATTGACAACCTTCTCCTTTTTGTGAAGTGGGTTAAAAAACCTAAGCTAAAGTCTCCGTTGCCCATATGATTAGCATGTGCTAAGAAATAGTTTTCCACATTTTCTGACAAACGTAATTTTGAGTTGTGCCCCTTATGAAGAGGGTGTGCGATATGTTTTAATTTTAAGCCACTCACCGCTCAGCCGCTAGCCTGCTTAGACACGCTGGGCTCATTATTTTAAACACACGGATTTTGAACTGCTTCCACCAAAGCAGTAGTTGTACGAGAGGACCTCTTTCCAGTTGGTGGTCGTGCTTCGCTTCAACGTGCTGGGTCCCCCTTTCACTGCATCGTTGGTCTTTAGCTCCTTAAACTTTTTATAGTGCTCTATTCTCTTCTCCTTCGCTGTGATAGGCTCGATACCGTCCATGATCAAAGCTCGTATTCGGCGTTTTTGGTCCCCGCAGTTCAGACCTGGTCGGTAAAGGTAATGGAGAATCTTACTCTGACTCCGTAGTGTTTAGGTGTTTCATTTCGTTTTCCATAAATTGTTTTTTTTTTTAGAAGGTGTCGATCCGCCAGCCACATCACAAAGAAAATGCGCTTGCGATGACCATATTTAAATTGCCAGCATCATTCAACCGTCGCAACGCTTTTAATTACCTTAGGGCCAGTTTCTCAATGTTTGGTTAACGCTAACTACAGGTTAAACATCGTTACCGACGTTATCGACTCCCTGCTATATGTTATTCAGGGCCGGTTGTTCAATGTCTGGTTAACAAAAATGGTAGAAGGGCCAGTTAAATACAGCGGCTGATTTATAGATCTCATGTTATATGTTTCATGTCGACTAATTCGATAGTGATGTTTAACTGGGAGGTAGTGATAACCAAACATTGAGCAACCGGCCCTCAATCTAGGTTATCACTAACT
>NW_023458556.1:43875825-43879066 GCF_013731165.1 Rhagoletis pomonella | reverse complement strand
CATATATCTACTTACATACATATCTTTTACAGTGTACAAAAAAAAAACAACTGCAAATAAACAGCAAATTCCTTTAAACAAAAAAAAAAAAAAAGTAAAATTTTTCTTTAGCTAGAAGTCTCTGGTTCGTAGCTTTATGATATAAAGCTGCATATATATAACTTCCGATTTTATCACTTTTTATTCTGTATATTTTTGCTCCTATTATTAATTGGATACACTTCCTTTATGATCTTAACTACGTTTTAAGTTGTAGTTTTTGCGCTTGAATTATATACAAGTACATACATATATTGAATTATACATTTATATTTTTCTTTTCATTATTATTATTATTATTTTTTATTATTGTTATACAACCTTTCATATTATTACTTTACATTCTTTTTATCATACTTTTTTTATATATTTATTGATTTATATATATTTTTCTATATTACCCTTGGATTATTATTATTTTTTTTTGTGTTTGCTTATCCTGAATTGATTCTGAATCTAATTGGGAGTTGCGCAGTTGCATACGCGCAAAGTTTTTTACCGAATTTCTATTTTTTTTATTATATATTTGAGGCCGTGGAGAGCTAAACAAACCTTGATTGAATTGCGTTGAGTTGTATTTTAATATTGATTTTTTTTGTTATTTGAAAGCGTATTGCTTGGATTGTAAATTATTGGCGATAGGGTGAATGGAGGAGAGTGAGAGTGAAGAGAGGGTAATTGGAGGACTAGGCCTTTTCGATTCCAACCGAAGGATCACACGGAGTGCCGCCAGGGCTTTAGAAAATCAGGTCGTCGGTTCGATATTTACGCAGATAGATACTGGCATACCTTACCCAGTAGATTTTTTGCCTACCGACTATCTAAATAGGTGCACCGCTAGAGTTTTCGGTATCCAGGAACAAAACGTGCGTCAAGCACCAAATATACGCGTCACCGACGAATTTGCATTGAGCACCACCGATAATAGTATCAGCTTTTCACGCAAAATTGAAGAAGTATTAGCTATGCCAGAGACAGGAGAACGGGTAGAGGAAAGTTTGCCACCCAGTGACGCGGTAGCAGGGGGTTCGAGGCCCACAGGTGGCGAACCTAGTTCATCAGCGACCAGCATAGAGCAGCTGAGCCGGATGATGGCGATGATGGCACAACAAAACGATATGTTGGCGCAATGTATGAACGAGGTGCGCCACATGCGAGCCAATGTAGCCAACCTTAGCAACCGCGTGACTGAGGTGGAAACATCTGCGAAGGCAGGCGGAAATGACCCACCCCGACGACGAGCTAGCTTGGGATGCAAGCATGCCTGCAGGCCGCCTCGCCTGGCTCGTCCATGCTGCTACATTACAAGCTAAGGGCCGGTTGTTCAATGTCTGGTTAACACAAATCGGAGGTAGAAGCTCCGGTTAAATGCAACGACTGTTTATGTTATATGCATGATATTGAAATCGTCGATAATGATGTTTAACTGGGAGGTAGTGATAACCAGGGCTACCAAAGTACCAACAAAGTACCAACATGGCCCTTTTGAAAAATAGTAATATTTCAATACATTTTTGTGAAATTCTTTGCGTGGGCCTTTTTGCTCAACTAAAATTTTTTAAATTTCTGTGGTGTATACAACTGGTTTACCTTACTTTGGCATTGGACTTTTGTTTTAGGAATGTGCTTCTAATTTTAATGATAAATGCGAAGAATTAAAAAGAATTGCACCTTTTTTGGCACGCTTATTTTTATATCTGGCACATTTTGGCACTTTTTTATCCTCAATATGGCACTTCAAAGCTAAGGGCCGGTTACTCAATGTCTGGTTAACACTAATCTCCGGTGAAACATAGTTATCGACGTTACCGACTCCCTGTTGTATGCATAATGTGACCAACTATTTCATAGCTCAAAGAAGTACAGCTTAGGTTGGGTTAAGTAACGCCGCGAGCCGATTCCGAAATTTCGCATGCGGCTAATTTCGATCCCTGACCCTCGCGAAGGTTGGACTGTCTAAAATAAAGTGTGGATATGATTCCACTTCATCTTCCTCTTGACAGCTGATACAAAAGGATCAGTCGAAACTCCTAGTCTCACCGCATCAATACCAATCGCACAATGGCCTGTCAGAACCTTCATCACTAGCCCTTGAGAGGTAACGTGCTTTCAAATGCCCTATAAAAACATTTGTTGCAGCAGACAAATGTCTTCTTTTCCATTTCACAAAAGGACCCAGTTTCCCTTAGCCTAATATCAGTTCGTACTGCGACAATTCTGTCTGCAATATCCGCAGGCGCCGTGTTCAACATATGTATGTTAAACGCCAGTGTAGGTTTGGTTTCTAATGCTCCGCTAATTCCTGTTTTACAAGTGCAACCTTCTCTAGTGAGCTCCACCACAAGGGCTCCTTAAAACAATATAGGCTTAAATCTGGTTTCCTAGAGCTAATGAATTAATTTGGGCCACCCTTTTACCCATAGCTCCCCTACAGCAGTACAAGGCAACCGACACCTTTCTTACCCTTTCCCCAATGTTGGGCTTCCACGACAGCCGCCGTTGATCACCCACGAGCTACCTGGGTCATGAAACCTTAAGCCAGACGAAAAAAAGGTGTATAGAAATCGTCTCTTAACCAAAAGTTCCAGCCGTATTAGGCTGGTTTCATCCCCATATTATGAATATACTTGACTATTGCCTCTGAAGTGACATTGTTGAAGGCCCTCTCGATATCGAATAAGGCCCCTACTGCATAATTTTCATGCGTGACGGCTTCTTCTGACCACTTTACCAATACTTTACTGATAGGCCTTAAATCTCTAGGGGAAATATGAGAGCCTTTTCCGGCCTCCAAGCCTTTGGATGTACCCGATTCTCACGCAGTTCATATAAATAGGATCCAATCAAATGCACGACTCCTTCAGAGCCCTTTGCAACTGCGCAGATATGATGCCATTGGTCCCCGGCGACTTTAATGGTTTAAACGAATTTATCACCCAGGCCATGTGATGATCGTCCAGAAGATCGGAGAAGTACAGGACCTGGGGAGAGATTCTGTAACCAGTTAGCGACAATTTTTGAATTGCTATAGCACTTTCTGAAAATCGATCTGAAAATTATCGCTAACTGTTTACAGAATATCCCTTCTGAAGTACAAAATATCGCAAAGAAGTATATTTGACTGTACTTCGAAGTACGAAGTACAAGAGCGAAAAAAGAAGTACTGTACTTCCGAAAGAAGTACGGTTGGTCACATTATGTA
>NW_023458556.1:43850495-43875725 GCF_013731165.1 Rhagoletis pomonella | reverse complement strand
TGGTTAACACTAATCTGCGGTTAAACATCGTTATCGACGTCTTCGACTCCATGCATACATAATGTGACCAACCGTACTTCTTTCGGAAGTACAGTACTTCTTATTTCGTTCTTGTACTTCGTACTTCGAAGTACAGTCAAATATACTTCTTTGCGATATTTTGTACTTCAGAAGGGATATTCTGTAAACAGTTAGCGATAATTTTCAGATCGCTAACGCACTTTTTGACGCATGATATAAATGTTTTTGTGTCAGAAAGTGCGATAGCAATTCAAAAATTGTCGCTAACTGGTTACAGAATCTCTCCCCAGGTCCTGTACTTCTCCGATCTTCTGGACGATCATCACATGGTCAAATTAGCCGCATTCGAAATTTCGTAATCGGCTCGCGGCGTTACTTAACCCAACCTAAGCTGTACTTCTTTGAGCTATGAAATAGTTGGTCACATTATGCATACAACAGGGAGTCGGTAACGTCGATAACTATGTTTAACCGGAGATTAGTGTTAACCAGACATTGAGTAACCGGCCCTTAGCTTTGAAGTGCCATATTGAGGATAAAAAAGTGCCAAAATGTGCCAGATATAAAAAAAAGCGTGCCAAAAAAGGTGCAATTCTTTTTAATTCTTCGCATTTATCATTAAAATTAGAAGCACATTCTTAAAACAAAAGTCCAATGCCAAAGTAAGATAAACGAGTTGTATACACCACAGAAATTAAAAAATTTTAGTTGAGGAAAAAAGCCCACGCAAAGAATTTCACAAAAATGTATTGAAATATTACTATTTTTCAAAAGGGCCATGTTGGTACTTTGTGCCAAATTGAAAAATTAATTGCCTTGAAGTAAAATAGAGGCAAAAACGGCACAGTTTGAGCCAAGTTGGTAGCCCTGGTTATCACTACCTCCCAGTTAAACATCATTATCGACGATTTCAATATCATGCATATAACATAAGCAGTCGTTGCATTTAACCGGAGCATCTACCTCCGATTTGTGTTAACCAGACATTGAACAACCGGCCCTTAGCTTTGTAACGGGTTTCGCTGAGGGAATTCTTTTCGTCGTCCTCTTGCGGCCTTTTGCGTCCCTACTCTTTTCTCTACTGTTAATATTTAGAAAAAAAATTTCACATAAATTTTAATCCGTTACTTCTTTCCAAAATTGGTTGTTGTTGTTGTAGCAGCATACAAGTTCCCCATAGGGTTTTTGGGGAGTGTTGCTGGAGTGACAGTTCTTGGCCAGATATAAATCTGGGTCGTTCCGGTTACGTAGACCCGACTGTCGTGGGAACGTCGTCCAAAATTGGTCTTTCAAACCTGTTTCTGAAAAATGGTAGTTGACCGTTAAAATGTTAAAACAGCGAATTTTACTAGTTCCACCGCAAATACACAACTTTGTATGTGAAATTTTGACCAAAAAGTGCAAACATAACCCTCTGTATAAAAAAAATAAAATGTGATGGAGTAACTGACGTTGGGTTAGAACCAGTTCAAGCCATAAAATTAAAGTTCCAGGGAGAAAACCCTACTTTTCAAGATGGCTGCGATTCCACAACCTTTGGAGGGCGGCAAATAAAGTTATAAAACTAGCGTCGCAGTATAATTGGCCACCACAAAAAAATCGGCAGATTACCAACTTTCGACTATAATTTAACTATTCTAACGGCACATTCAATGTTAATTGAAAAAACTTAAAGAAAATATTTAAAATAAAATGATTTGCCACTCAAAAGTATGGCAGCGCGTTTAGCTACAACCACCACCTTGTTTGGGTATTTTTGACATTTCTTTGCTCGCTTCACATTTCATTCGTGCTTTCTCATTCACGTTCTTCGTACTCAGCTAGTGCTGTCGATTTCGTTGTGCACGTGCATACGTACTCGTTTGGTACTCAACCGCACGTTCATAACCGAATGGTTGCTGACATCTACATACGAGTTTGGTAATATTAAAGAACCATTTACCCAACGATTGTTGGTTACACGAGTGCAAAGTACTTCAATATTAACATCACTAAGCATGAGTCGGCAAATGTCAATTTTTGATGTGTAAAAACAAAAGTAAGAGGATTGTCGTGTGCTCGAATTCCTTTCGTTAAATATTATTTCTGTTATTAACTATTAATTAAAGTAAAAAATGAAGCTGCAAATTAAAACATTGAGCCAAAAATCAATAATGGTAGACATTGATCCGTCGAAGACTGTGTTTGAGCTGAAAAAGGAGTTGGCTCTGTATCCAGACGTTGGCGTTAGACCTGAGCTGCAAAAACTCATTTATGCCGGTAAAATTCTTTTTAACGAGCAACCATTGAGTGCTTACAATATAGACGCAAAGAAATTTCTTGTTGTAATGGTACTGAAGCAACCAGAAGAGCTTGGTTTTGATTCAGCTCCTACGGGTGCTGGCACTTCAATATCTGCGGCTGGTGATGCTGCCCTTGCAAGAGCTGCGGCAGAAGCTACACAAGCCAAAGCAAAGGAGTCTGAATCAAGTACTGCAACTCAAGCAACATCACCACAACCTTCAACTCCAGTGCCAGCTCCAGCTGCAACTGCGACAGCTGTGTCGGACACTCCGGTCGCAACTCCACAACCTGCAGCAGCTGATCCACAGCCTGTGCAGCCTGCCCCGCCCACAAGTGGAGCGAATGATGAAATGGTAACAAATATTGTCAGCATGGGCTATCCAGAAGTAGAAGTGCGTCGTGCACTAGCCGCTAGTTTCAATAATCCAGAGCGCGCTATTGAATATTTAATTGAAGGTATACCCGACTCGGTGCTAATGCAGCCTGAAGATGCAGTTTTGTATGGTGGCGACAGCGATGCTGATGCGGGCATGTCGCCATTTGAAATGTTTCGCAGTGATCCACTGTTCCGAAATTTACGTCGTGCCATTCAACAGCACCCAGAGCTTATTAACGATGCCATACAACGAGTTGGCGAAGCAAATCCCGCAATACTACAACTTATCAACGAAAACCAACAGGAATTTCTCAGCTCGCTTATTGAGGGTTCAGACGACGATGACGATGAGGACGAAGTGGCACCTGGTGGCGGTGGCAACTAATTGTATATGTGAATTTGGGTTCTGAATTCTATTAAAAAAAAAATAATAATTAAATTGTAAACTCATGACATTGTACTGGATATATTATAAATACAGGGAAAGGATTTTGCAATGTCGGCGTGATTGAATAGTAAGAGAGCGGTTCTTATTTTTTAACTACCTAAGAAATTTGAGCGCGATTGTTCAGGTATAACATAAACAATTATTCCTTTAATAAGATGCTATTCACTAGCGACCTGTTTCACAAGTATGCTTGCTTGCTTCTACAGGAACATATTCATCTTCATTATACGAACGTACACATTCACATGTATAAGTGTATGTCATTGTTTGCGGGAAATATGTTGAAGTTATATCACTGGTTTGCAAAATAAAAAATATTTAAAACTAAAAAGCGTATGTTTTCTGCATCCCTCAGAATTTTATTCTATTGTATTACTATTTCTTGGATTTATTTTAGGTGAGGAAAACAACCCTTCTCCCTGGCAGGCGTACACGCACACATACATATGTATTTCATAAGCTACCCAACAAGCAAAATAAACTTAAAGAAAGTTTTCAATTATAAACATTAAGCTTACAAAACGTTGATTTTTTGCTTATAAAACGCTTGAAAGTAAGCGTAATATAATCGAAAAGGAACATTGGTTATAAGATTAGTAATATAAACTTGTAATAAATGTTCAAAAGAAAGCTTTTTATAAGCGTAAAAGTGTAAACTTATAATAAAGGTTAAAAAAAAGTTGTTTATAATCGTGTGAATATAAACTTACTAAAATTTTTAAAAAGAAAGCTATTTATAAACATTTTTATAACCCTTTATTTAAAGATATTTCATTAAAAACTCATACATAGATTGCTTAACATCTAGAAACTAAACGAAATGCGAATTTTCGGCGGACTCATCTACAGTCGCGAAAATATAAATAGGGAATAGACATTTTAGCTTACAAATTCACGATAACACACAAAAATTAAGCATAAAAAAGTGAATTATTACATCTTGTTGCGTGCTTTCAATTACATGCGGTTATTGGCAAATTGGAAAAACGACATCGATGTATATATTCCGCTTCATCGCCGCCATTCTCATTGATGAACTTTTCTGAAAAAAATTGAATACATTTTTAATTGAATGTTAAACTAGGAAAGGATAAGGAGAACTCATCATTTGAAGACTCGAATGCTCCACCGATTAGCGCTGCGGGTCCTGGATTGGATTTTTTTTTACCGCATCGGTTTTATGTAATTTTTACTTTTAAAAATATTTTTAAAAAAACGTAAACACGTCACTTACGAATGAAAAAATGTTATATTTACTACTTCATGTCGTTGGCATTTGCATTTCATTTATAAGTTTAAGTTATTTATAAACATTCGCTCTCAAAACTTATTAGAGGTCTATTTAAAAAAACTTTTAATAAGCTTTATATTAAAAATGCTTATTTAGCGCTTTTTATCGCAAACTTACTTTAAGTTATTTTTAAAAACATTTACTGAAATGCTTGTTGGGATATGATTGATGCTTTTGTTACTTTCAAAATGGAATCGGCATTTTGAATTCTTGACGACACCCTTTTCTTGCTAAAACTAATAATTTTTGAATATAAGACATTCTTAAGCAATTTTATAACACCTCACTAGATTGGGAGAATATGCAAATATGTAGGCTTTTATTATATGTGCATATGTATGTATATCGATGGTCATCTGCAGTAACGACACAACTCAAAACTAAAGAAAAAACGCTTACTACTGCTAAGTGGCTCATGTGTCTAATCCACTTACTTATATAGTAAGGATTAGAGACATGAACAACTTAACCGTATTAAGTTTTTTTTTTTAGTTTTGAGTTGTGTCGTTATTGCAGAAGACCATCGATGTGTACAGAATGAGCCCTTGATTACCGTTTTCATAAATAAAATATAGTTTGTAATGGGTAATTCGATATATTTTGCTCATGACAAGACATCGTTTGAAAGAGGTTGATTATAAATTATATGAAATTTATGTACGTAGTATGTATTCACATAAGTAAGCGCAATTGAAAGCATGCGTGGTGCATACAATATATATATATATTTTTTTTAATGTAAACTGGATTAATGCATAGTTCTCACCACAATTGCACAATTAATGTGACACCCCTTGGTGTTGAAAGCTATGTGACAGCATACAATAAAATTAACAGTAAGCGGTCTGTGAACCTTTTCACTAATATGTAATACATAGCCAGCATGTAGCCGGTTCTAATGAGTTTCTCAAAAAGTTTTCAAGTATTAAAAAAGGCGTTACCGATAATGAGTTCATTCTTCTGAAAAGAATGCATATTATAAATTTTGGAATTGAATCCGGAAGCATTTTGCCAGAAAATTAATTTGTCGTATTGTATTGTGATAAAGCCAAGATAGGCTGACTTCCAAAACGTCAATTGCTTTGCATACCTACAAAGTATAATGTTCCATGACGCCGAACTATAAAATATTGACAATGTATACTTTTCCAAAACGCATCCGAAAAGTTATCGAAACGCGCATCTGAAACAAAGTTGATGCTTCGTTTGTTTCAGAAAAATTGTTCATTGCTATATTTAATACAACCATGCAGAGGTGGTAAACGAACTTTACCATTGGCCCCAGTGCCTACCCACCGTTTTGAACCAATAAATAGTTTTTTTTTTTATATAAATACATACATGCAAACATACTGGTCTCCCTCTCTCTGAGTTATTCAGCCGGCACTCCGACTCTGTGATCGCACTTCTTCGGTGCAAGTGGAATCGCAATTGGTTGTGACCGGTCAGATACCCAGGATGTAGCCTGGTGTCATTTCTATTTGCTAGAACAATGTCGTTTCTGTTAAAAGGGTAGCCGAAGAGCCTGGCCTGTCTAAGGCCCCCCACTGCTCCCCAGTACTTACTGCGTTCGGAGTGTACCCACCCACCCATTAATTATAGTTTTCGAGAGGACCAACTGAGACCACAGAATGGTTCAGGTCCCGAAAAGGCCGTTAGCGAACCTTCACGTGCCAACTCGTCCGCGATCTCATTGCTTTCGATTCCACAATGGCCTGGTACTCAGCACAATGTTACCGTGTTTTTGGCTGCCAAAATTTGTAGCGTGTCAAAGCAGTCTCTAACCAGTTTGGATTTGATAGTCCTGTTTGAAAGGACCTTGATGGCTGGTTGGCTATCTGAAAAGATGACTAAAAATGCGCCCTTTAAATGCTTTTCAAGGTTTAATTTTGAGGAGTCCATCCCTGAAGCGACTCTAGAGCCGCAGTTGAACACGTTCTTATAGAAAATTTTGCAAATACTGGATCCAAATTGCTGAAATCTGGAAAGTGAAGTAAAATTTTGGCTTAAAATAAGACAGTTACGAAATTTTTGGAAAATGGGCCGCCCACTTATAATGAAATGCTTTATCTCTGTAGTCCCTTTACGAATGCCCACTAAACTCGGTGCAAACATTGCTTATAGTCTCTAAGAAAGCCGTTGAAAATTTTTTAAATTAGGCAAGGACCACGCCCACTTCTCATATAATGGCGATTTACAGAAATAGGAAAACTGCGATAAATTAATTTACATTAATTAGTACATACAGTGCCGAACAGAAGTATTGGCACAGTGAATTTTTCGCTATATATGCAAAGTTCTTTATTCTAATTTATTTTCGATCATTTTTTATAAAAATATTGTTCATTTTACACCAGAAAACATAATAATAAAATCTCTAAACTTTGTGCAAAACTCAGGAAAATTCATTAAATTTGCACACTAATTTGCAACTTTTTATTCGGATTTTTTAGAAAAATTCTAAGTATGCAGTTTTATAGCCCATTCAAATTTAGTATAACAAAGTGAAAGTTTGAAGTAGCTAGAAAATCGCATTGATTTTTGGTAATGTTTTTTCACGCAAGTTCTTTCATACAAAGTAATTCGACAATTATTTTTTTGTATGGAGAAAATGAGCAACACCTTCCACTAAAAAAATTGCCAAAAATCAACGCGATTTTCTAACAACTTTAAGCTTACACTTTGTTATACTAAATTTGAATGGGCTATAAAACTGCATACTTTGAATTTTTTTTAAAAATCTGAATAAAAAGTTGCAAATCAGTGTGCAAATTTAAAGAATTTTCCTGAGTTTTGCACAAAGTTTAGAGATTTTATTATTACGTTTTCTGGTGTAAAATGAACTAGTTTTTTGAAAAAAATTATCGAAAATAAATTAGAATAAAAAACTTTGCATGTATGGCGAAAAATTCACTATGCCAATACTTTTGTTCGTCACTGTACATATACATATGCAATGACATCTTAGCAGAAAATAGGTGCGTACTCGTATTGAGCCCACAAAATTATCCAGCTGCAAAAATTGTGAGAATTTAGCAGCATTCGCTCTCAAAGAGACAACAGTTGTGTTTGTTTACAAATTATCCAGTAATTTGCCAGCAACTCTCCAGTAACTTTAGCTCTGATTCAGTACTCCATGAAATTACAGGATTTTACACGAACTTGCAGGAAGTTGCAGGAAAAATGTTCCCGTACTCCAAAATCCTCCAAAATCCTGTAAATGAGAGCGACTTTTGGAGAGTTGTGTAGAGAATGAAGTTGCAAGATTTTACCCGAACTTTTTCTTCTGGTAAAATCATGGAAAGTGTCAAGCAATCACTGGTTGACGTTTTTACAGGAAAAATGGTTTTTTGTTCCCGTACTTTTTGTTGTTACTCACTTTTTCCTCTCACTTCAGAGAGTAATTTTGCTGTTTGACAGTTTTACAGGATTTTTCACGAAAAGTATTGGATCAGAGCTTTTATTTCTAAGAATTCGCTCTCATAGAAAAAATTTGCAAAAAAGTACGCGAACGCTATTCCAGTAATAATTTGCAAGTTTCATGAACAGCTGATAAATTGGTTGTTTATTCGCAGCAAATTCCTAATAAAACAATGAGCCCAATTCTGAATACTCCCGGGGAGTTTGTTCTCCGAGAATTTGTTTCTCCCGAGAAACAAATACTCCAACAATTAACTCCCAGGGAGTTCCATTTTCTCCGAAAATTTGGGAGCAGGAAATTTGAACTTCGAAAAAGCTGTATGAACTTTTTTTGACAGCTCAACTCCGTCGTTTGATATAAAAAGTCCTCAGGGAATTTTTATTCATGATAGGAGGAAAGGGAAAAGGGAGAAAACTCTCAGAGAGTTTCTGTTCAGAGTCGGCCTGAATATATTTTATATTTAAATAGGTTTATTTTGTGAAATTCAACAATAAAAACTTCTCGTACTTCTGGGGATATGTTAGTTGCGTTTGTTTGTTAGTTTCCAGTAAAATCCAGTAAAGTTTTTACGAATTTTCACGTTTTGGCGTTTTCGTACGCAAAAACTTGCAAAGTAGGGGAAATTGAGAGAGCGCGAAATGACAGATGAAGTTGCAAGTTTTTACTGGATTTTACTGGATAAATTTTTACTTGTAAGAATTTGCCAGTACGAAAAACAGCTGGTCGCATGTTGCTGGATGAAATTTAAACTAATAAGGAAACTGTTTGTGGGTTTTGGGTACGAGTACACTCCTATTGTTTTTTCGAACTTATACTTTACTTGTTTTATACCACGTTTTGGTCTCAAAAAGAGACATCACTTAAACAGAAGCAGGTAAAATATATTGTTTTTGGAAGTCCGTAATCATGAATAATAATAATAATAATAATAATAATAATAATAATAATAGAATGGCGCTTACACATATGTTAGTGTTTGGCCGAGCTTCTCCTCCAATTTGTGGCGTGCGCCTTGATGTTGTCACACAAAGCGGAGGGACCTAGAGTTTTACGCCGACTCCGAACGGCGATTGTACTTTTATGAGAAGCTGTTTTTCATGGCAGAAATACACTAAGAGGTTTGCCAATGCCTGCCGAGGGACGACCGCTGTTAAGAAAAAACCTTTTTCTATATTTTTGCGATGTTGCTTTGACCAGGGTTTGAACCCAGGTGCTGCGTGGTGGAAGCGCGCACTGCTTACCCCTACCCCACAGCGGCATAATCATGAATAAATATCCATAAACTTGACTGAAATTTAGATCCAGCTAAAGATATTTACTTTCACATTCTTACAAACGTACAAAGGATACTCTTTAAAATGCATCTGTTTCCTCACAACCACTGTCCATATGCTTTCTACTCCTTCTTCGCATGATTCTATTCATGTTCAAAAATTTTGTTGGGTGGGTGTGGCTTGGTCTTTTGTTTCTGCTACTGGCAGGGGTCATCACTTGCAGGCAATCATCGCCGAAGAAACACCAATTAATAACCACAAAAGCAGCATCACTCTTGCCTCACCCCCTTACAACTCCCTATAAGTACTTGAAAGGAGCAGAGGAGGCGTTCGGGTGCAATCCGTTGCACGCACTCCCAAGCGGATTTATCACATTTAAAACAAAAGTAAACATATTGCAAGCTATTTCGGTGGGTAATGCGTAACCGATAAGGATGAGCCGTTATGCAAACTGAAAAACAAAGACGAAAAGATGATTGCATGGACATACATACGTACTTACATACATATGTATGTATGAAAGTAGACTATTGTATGTTTGAAGGATATGCCATTGGAGTTACGCAGCAGTTAGCTGCAGTTGTATGCGATTGACCGTCACTACACGTTTAAGGAGGTTATGAGTGCACGCAGATTAAACTTTCGCACGCATAATATCAGCTAAGCAAACAAAAGCACATAGTAATGTGTGAATTTCGAAGTTATGTAGCAATGCACAGCAGTAATGCAATTAATAAGGATATGCATTGAAATTCAACGAACATGAAAATGAACTCAAACAAATAATCAAATTGCCACGGAAAGTGGTTAAATGTGTTCGTACATTTTTTTCTGCGCTAAGAAAGGGAAAGCGACAGGACATTTCTTTTCTCTGAACAAATGCTTACCGGAAGTGCTCTTGTAACGTTTATGTAACTAACTCTGAACTCATTTGGACTGTATGTAAAAATGTGTGTATACAGTATGTATGTATGCACATATGTATGTATGTACGTGTTAGGACATTCAATCCCGAAACATTTTAACAATCCCGGGATTTCGGTATGCGAAAAATTTTAATTCCGGGATTCCGGAATTTTACAGGATTTCGACTTTATCACAATTTTTGCGTTATTCAGTAGGCCCAACAAACAAAAAATTAAACCCCACAGCTTCATTGTCACCACATTTGCTCTTACGCGAACCATAATTCATTTTAGTAAAATAGTCCGTAATTTAAATATTTTTGAAGTATACTTAAATATCTACATCAATTGTAAAAACACTTACTCATATTTGCACAAATTCAATTTCCACAAAACGCCTACAAAGTAAAATGAAGAACAACTCTGCCACACTGTAAACGTTTTTTGTGTTTTCAATTGCTACCATTTTCACTCTATTAATAAATCAGTAAAAATCTCGGTATCGCGGAACTGTAATCCCGGCATTTCGGGACATGGAAAAGTGTGCGGGATTCTGAAATCCCGGTATTCTGGATTTCGGGATTGAATGCCCTAGTACGTATGTACATAAGTAATACCAGTTTAACACACTGCGCTAGCTTTGCTTTGGCAAGGGACACAAATTTGTTTGCTTTAGCAAGACACTACGTTTCATGGGCCTGCGTATTTACACAAACGATTAATTTGCCTTAAAACAAATGAAATTACACTGTGCGACAATTTTATGGCAGTTCAAACCAGCCCGGACTTTGTTAACATTTTCTGAAAGTATACATATTCAGTATAAAACGATAGCTCGTATTTTTATTGCCTACTAAAATTTTCAAGTCGCTGCCTAAGTATTTTTCAAAAAAGTGGAAAAAATGCTTAAAATAAGCAAGCTAAGTTAAAGGTTAAGAAACATATAGTAAAATGTCATGGGGAAATATTTTCGTTTTGAGCCTTGTTCAAGAAACCCTTCAAAAAGCAAATTTCGTTAGAGGATTGATATGCTGTAGAAAATTATTTTTCGGGAAATTTTACTAGGAGTCGTCTAAGGCAAAAACTTCATGTCACAAGCGTAAAAGTCTCTAAAAATCTATGCCTAGAAGTAATAACAGCCAAACTCAATTTAAAAAAACTCTTTATAGAAAAAAGCCAAGTTAAATTTTTCTATGTAAAAAAAAATTGTTTGTTATTCCTTTTTGACATAGATTTTTTTACTACTAGAGACTAGTAAAATTTTCCAAAGAATAATTCTCTAGAGCATTTAAATCCTCTCACGAACCCGCAAATTTGCTTTTGAGGGTCTCTTGAAGTAAGACTCTAAAGGACGCTTTCAGGCGGGAGCTAATGTGTTAAAATGTTCTTCGAAAATATTTGCCATGACATTTTACAAAATACTTTTTAACCTTTAATTTAGCTCACACATTTGTTTTAAGCATTTTTACAACTTTTTTGCAAAATACTTAGGCCGCGACATGAAAACTTTAGTAGGCTATAAAATAACTTTTGCAAATCCATCGAGTGTTTTATTACTAGATATGTATACTTTCCGAAAATATTAGTAAAGTCCGGGAGGGTTTCGCCTGTCGCACAGTGTGATCACAGAAACAACAACATCTACCTCTCAATCTAAACTGCTACATAAATACGTGGAATTGAACATGGCAATCAATTCGGTTTAAAAATTATAAATTAATTGTTTAAAATCTTTCGTAAAGGGTGCCACAAAAATGAGTTGTTAAACTTTTTTTCCTTAAATTGGATAAAGTTGCATGCAGAAAATAATAGGTTCATTCCCGTACAATCCGGACCGGATTCGGTAACTATAAAGTATGCGTAAAATTTGCTATCAAAAATGGTAAAATGTCCAGAAGTACGGAAACGCAAAAAAAAAACACATTTTGTGACCAGAATTTTCAAAACAGCTAATTCACGTTGTTCTTGTTGTTGCCACTTAAATGCAATACATTAACCCGTCAATCACTATTCCTTAAAAGCGCATAGTTAATGCCCTCAACATGTAAACACAAAGCAGCTGATAGCCTCTTTGACACTTTATCCCTTTCCGCCCGGAGAAAAAGTCCGGGTTATTGCGCTCTCTATTGCACATTTTCTTGAGTACGGGAACGACTTCTGGGCTATATCGAGCATCCGCGGGATCCCGCGTTGCGTTATGATTAAGTTACCTAAGGGATATTTTGACCAGCAAACCAGCAGAGAGCAGCGTAAATGTAATTAGACTCAGTAATGCTACCGACGCGCGACATTTCCGTACAATTCTCCAATGCACTACCGTCGATCTTAACTCTTTCAATGCCGCTTGGCTGTCAACGTATATGGTAACTTTTCTTGATAGAGACCCTGCAAACAATTTTTTCAGAGTATTCTGAACTGTGGAGAAATTTTAAAGAATTCGTAAAGATCTCATCCGATTTTTTGCCGAATTTTCTAAAATTAAATAAACTGTGCATACTTCGATTCTTGCAGATTTTTTTTTCACAATTTGCTTTATTTTTCGTACAGAAATTTCCTTACGAGTTCTTGTTAACCACTTCATGAAATTTTCTTTGAAGATTCGTAAATAATCTTTACAGAAATGAGATACTCCTAAAGATTTCGGGAACTTTGGTTTGCAGGGGACTTACTATTATGTATGTATGTATGTATGTATGTATGTATAAGCAGCCTTCTCATGGCAAATATTTCCACGTCTCATTCTTCTGGTTGGAAATCGTATAACAAACCTGAACGAAAGTCCCAGAAAAGTGTAATGTGATTTGTGCTTAAACAGACGGCAGCGTTGATCCAGATTAACTCAGACTTAATCCGGATCAACTGCAGTTAATTCCCGAGTTGATCCGGATCAACGCTGCCGTCTGTTTATGCTTTAAGTCAACCCTGCAGCCGTTATGCCTTCCTTCTTTAATTTCATACCACACTTTTGATACCCCTATTTTAAGGGCTCTTTTGCGGCTGCGCCAGTTACGAACACTTGTGGCCGCTTTAAGTTAAGAATCGTACTTATTTAGCCTTCTTAAGATGCACTGCTCTCAGCGCCTCAAATACCGAGACATACGAGTCTCTGCATTTATTCTATTAAATTTATGATTACTGGTTTCATTCAGTGTTTTCCACCAGATCAGTCTTTCCTTCAGCCATCTTCACGTAAATAAAAAAATTAGAAAATGGCATTAGCTTATTTTCGCTATCATTATAAATCAAATTTAATGAGCACCCTATCCCCTGCATTCATTCGCAAAGGTGTATGAGTCTACTTTCTCAACGGAATATTGATATACGCCAATTAGTAAACAACAAATGAACACACGAACACACATACAACATCATAATGCAATAAAATATATATCTATGCATGTATGTAATTCATTTGTGTTTGTAACTCAACAATTAGGAAATTATTTACACAAAGGATAAACATGAGCAACTGCTACGCTTTGGTTATGCGGCTGAAGCTGATGCCTCAGCGTTTCTTGTTGCCGCGTAATGTCTGCAACAGATCACCCAACTGCCACCCATTCGTTACAGTACAAATTGTGTGGCAATTGTGGAAGGGGTGCTGCAAGGACGAGTAGTAGAAAGGAAGTGAATGAAAATAAAAACAAAACAAAGTAAAAAAAAAGCATGTCTATTTCCTTTTGACCGGCATTGAGACTGAAATGAGCTGAAAATGCCAATTTTGTACGCGGTCGAACGGCTGGGAGATGCTGTGAAACTAAAGCTTGGTGAAGGGTATTTATGTATGTAAGTAAGAGGCAAGCAGCGCTGGCTAGGAGAGAGGCTCGCTCAGTTTGAGGTGCCACAGAAAGTGCTTGCTTATTATTTATACGATATTATATGTTTTTCTTTTTCTTTTCAGCTGGTCTTACCAAGTGGGGAGGTGGCACTTGAAGAACACTTTTAATTGAACCTGAGCAATTAGCGTGCAATTTATTTCAGCGAAGCTAAAGCTAGTGTGGGAGAGGCATATAAATGCGCCGGCATACGAAGAATCCTGCTTGCTGTATGCCACATGCCACACGCCATATATGTATGTATGGCTAAGTATTTGAATACATATGTATGTATGTATCTACATTAGACCGTACCGAAAAAAAAGTTCGCCGTCCACCTCTGAGTTTGAAGCATTTTTGGAGGCAATTTCGAATTTTTTGCCGAACTTTGGGTTTCATTTTTGATTTTTTTGGTTATATAGTGGTCGAAAAAAATTAAAGCCGCACCACATTTTGACAAGTTCTAACAGATTTAAATCTTAGTCTTAAGACTTTTTTACGCAAAATAATGATTAAAATGGTTTCATAGGATTTCTAACTACACTGAAATGTTTTTAAACTGAGCCAAAACCATTTTAACTGTTATTTTATATAAAGAATTTTAAGCTTAAGCTTTCACGCCGCTTAACACGTCTTGTGAATCTTCTAATTATTATTTTTTTTTTGTTATTTAATTTTGGTTATTTTTTTATAAAAATATAATTCAGTCTAGGGCGTTCTTCAATCAAATTCTGAGAAAGGGTGTTTTTCAATCAAATTCTGAAGTAGGGCGTTCTTGAAAAGTTTCCTGAGATAGGGTGTTTTCGAACTGGCTGCCGAGATAGGTCGATCTTCTACTCAGCCATCGATATCGAATACGCAAAATTATTTTTATATGGAAGAGAACCGTAACATCTTCGACCAAAAATGCGGGAAGCTTTCCTGCTCAAGTGGAACAGGACAATTAACTAGGCCACAAACAATATTATAAAGCAACACTAAAGAATGAATAGTGCGAAGAGACGCCAGGGACTTCTTACTTTGATCTGACTAGCGAATTATAAAGCGTTTTCCTAGTATACGGATCAAGGATGTCTTATTCTAATTCGGTTAAGCTCCGATCATTCTGTCATGAAGAAATTAATGGTACTCGAAACTTTTTTCTATGAGCATTGAAGTCGGCTATATTTTTTGCTAAAAATGTACTTTTTTAATATTTTTTTTAATAATCTTTTAATTTTTAGATTTTATGAGTTTAAAAAGAAACATATTTTGAAATGTCATTAAATTTTTGGCAACTAATTTTATTTGTTTATTTATTTATTTTTAATAATCTTTTAATTTTTAGATTTTATGGTTTTAAGAAGAAACATTTTTTTTAATGTCATTAAATTTTTAGCAACTAATTTAATTTATTTATTTTTTTAATTTTATTTTTTATTTTTTTAATTTGATTATTTTCTTTAAATCTTTAGATTGTGCATATTATTTATTTATAACTTGTTTATTTTTCTTTTTAATTTAACTTTCTAGATTTTATTGTTTTCAAAAGAAAACTTTATTTTTAATAATCATTTAATTTTCATAATCTTATTTTATTATATTTTTTTTATTTATATTTTTACAACCGACCTTAAAAAAAGAGGGTTATCAATTCGTCGGAATATTTTTTTTTATGTACATATGTCACCGCATAACTTTGGACCACGTTAACCGATTTCCATAGTTCTTTGTTTAAAGGCAAGGTGTTACCTCACAGGTGGTTCCATACTAATTTGGTCCGATCATTGGATCATGACGAAATTAACGGCACTCTTAAATTTTTATGTGAGAGTTGAAGTCGGTTTTGTTTTTTGCTTAAAAATTACTTGTGTAATTTAATTTTCTTTTCATTTCTAGTTTTTATTCTTTTAAAACGAAAAACGCTATTTTTTAATTTTTAAAAAACTTCTTGCTAAAAGCCAAACAGAAAAACGCTAAGGCATCCTCATATGCAGATTTTTCAATTAGTCTTTCCCAAACAGAAAAGAGCTTTCAAGATACTTATTTTCCAGAATTCGCAATAGTCTTACGAAAGAATTTTGCCTTTCGAAAGACTGTGCTGAGTTGAAAACCAGAATTGCACTGTATAGCTCTTTAAAAGTGATTAAAATTTGTTTATTGCAGAATAAAAGAGACTCTAGGGGACGGCGAAATTTTTCATTCGAAATTGCCTTGCAAAAACACTTTTTTGTTTGCTTGTAATTTGGTCGTATGGTCTAATGTGCATATATGAGTTTTGTTGGTGGTTGAATTTTCAGAAATTCAATTTAATGAATTTTCTAATGCAATACAACGCGGCTATGACAATGCCTACTACACCCCGGCGCATACTTAAACGCAAAGCAGAGCTGAGTAGCTGCTGCCATACATACATATGTACATATATCGGTTGGTGGATGATAAATATGGATGCGCTGTATTTACTACTTGTACCTTGCTCTGCCTGAGTGCTGTGAAGATTTTATGTTACCGCCACGTGTTTATCCATCAAAGCGCACTTTTGTAGAATTAATTTTAAATGCAAGAATACGTATGTAGATACGTAGTGGCATGCAATATTGTGTGGCAAGCCTCTGCTATGCTGTTGGATTGTTGCTTCATTGGCGGCATTAAAGCTTTCTAAATGATTACCACTCGCTAGCTGAGTGCTCAATAATGTGGGTGAAGTACAGCTTCTTGTTGCAAGTAAATGTGCGTGTGTGTGTATTTGTATGAGAGTGATGTCCTTGTTGGGGGTGTGCTTAACGCTCACCGGCAGTAACCAGCGATATTTCTGTACATTACTCAAACTCGCATGTTTAATTATAATTGGAAAGCATGCAGCAAAGAAAGCAAAGCAAAGCAACTACATAAGAAAAAAAAAACAAACGCCACGAAAACAAAGTGCGGTTCAAAAGGCCCAAGAACAGGGGGTGGCTGTGGGCTTTTTATGATACATTTATTATACATATGTTTGTAGGTATGTATGTATATATGCAAGTACGTATGTACATATGTGGTGCTGTGGCCTTCTGCCCTCTAATCATTAAAACGGTTAATTGAGTGCTTAGCTCATACACACTGAAATACACATATGTACATACTCCTGCCAAGTGCAAACAACTGCCCATTCATTTTTACGAGATAACGCAACAACATTCACTGTGTATTGTATTAATTATTTTAATTGAAATGTTCATTATTTTACAAATAATTTACTAATTATGCTTAAGCTAAGGGCGTAATTCGAATTAATCAGAGAATAAGTTCGTATTTGATTAAAAAAATGCATTTGCTTGTAATTCTCAACTGTTTTAGCATTATTTTTTTCTGCTCTCCGAATGTTGGATGACGGTAAGGAGGTGAGGAGCATCGCGCAACCCTCAATAAGGAAGGAAAGGTAAAGCTCATTTTCGTTGTTGGTGTTTCCGCCGGGATAGGAGTACGATGTATTGTGGAACGATTTTCCGTCATCCCTTCCAAAATTTGATGATGACGGAAAATCGGTTCACAATATATCGAAAGGTTAATCCTTTTAAATGCAACATAGTCCTGTTAATGAGGAGATGTAACAAAGGGTCAAATGACGTGACATTTTTCGAAGTTACTACAGTCCAAACTCCAGCTTAAGGTCAGGAGAGGAGTCCTTCTCTCTACCTTCCTCTGGAGCGTTGTCATTAATATCATGCTAGAGGAGCTGGAAAGGAGAGGCTGTCGGGTAATCGCCTATGCCGATGATGAGGTGCTCATTGTAAGAGGCAACATTTTGTTCGACTTATGCAGGCGTATCTAAATTTGGCAAGACGAAGCTCGTGCTCGTCACCAGAAGATACAAAGAGCCTGAAGCCCAGCTTCCCCATATTGCTGACACTCCATTTGCGCCTTCTGATGAAGCCAAATACTTGGGAGTAGTTCTTGACAGAAAGCTAAAGTGGTGACCGAAATTCGAGGAGGGAGTGACGAAGGCAATGGTTGCCGTTTACTGTTGTAAAAACGCCATTGGGAAGAGATTATTTTCTGGCTGTATGAAACTATCATTAAACTTATTATGCTGTATAAGGCCATTGTCTGGTGGTACTCTCTGGAGAGGTCAACACTAGCCAAACGGCTGGAACGGGAATTAGTGGACATTCCCACCACTACAACGCTAGCTTTAAACGTGATGCCTGGGCTGCTGCGGCCCGCTCTGCCATCAGGCTAAAGAATACTGAATTCTCCGATGGCGCCGAGAGCAATCTTCTTTACACATATCCCACCAAAGGGCGCATGGGAGGGGGTCGTATTTAGAGCCAATGACCGGTAAATATGTTCACGGATGGGTGGGATGGGCCTTGACGGCAGAGTAGAAGGAGGTCTCTTCTGTGACGAGCTACTCTAAGATATACAATTTGGCTTAACAGATTTCTGTAGCTTATTCCAAGCGGAGGTAGAAACTACCATCAAACAAGCAACCGATCGATTGCGCACTTGTGTAATCCCGTTTAGGGAAATAAATATCTACTCTGACAGCCAAGCGGCGATCAGAGCCCAAATATCGCTTATGGTAAGGTCAAAATTCGGCTGGGATTGCCTGATCGTTCTCTCTATTGCCTCGGATTATTTCCACATCAGACTGATTTCGGTTCCGGGGCACAGCGACATTGCAGAAAACTGCTGCGTCGATGAACTGAACAAATGGGCTTTTTCTCGGCTTAGTGAATGCTGAGCGGAAACCTCGACATGCAAGTTGCGACGGGCGGTCAGGAACCTTCTTTCGAGCTCACTTAGGGACAACTCTCGGTTTTGGTGGAGGTTCTGACTGGACGAAGCGCAATGGAAACCCATATAAATTCTCAGCTGCCCTGATTTTGCGAAGTTCAAGTTTAGACATCTCGGGTCGTACTGCGTAATTTCTTTAGAGGAACTCTCTAGAGTGGATATGAGCTGCTTAGGGAACTTGACTGCTTGTTGTACCATTCAACGATAATCTTTATTCTTTTTAGTGGTAACACAATGGGCATTCAGTAACTGTCTAAGTGAACCTCTTGGAGGGCTGCAACCTTACCTAACCTAACCCAACAGTCCAAACTTCCTGATTTAAGAATAGAAGAAGGAGCAAGGGGTGAATAAGAAAAAAAAAACATATTATGGCCATTTGGCAAATTACGATGACACGTCTAAGAGCGCCGTATAAAAATTAGGGATGTTAATGTTTGACAGACGCCATTTTCGAGTAAATCAAGAATTGTTGTTTGGTTGAAGTGGCTAGTGTAACAGCCAGAATTTGGAAAAATTCGTGCCAATTATAGTCCTACCCATTGTTGAAGAAGATGCTTTAACGTTTCTTCTGCAACTGGAAAGTTCCAGATTCGACAAGGAGGGTTGTGTTCCAGTGCCAGTTGTGCGGCTACAGGTTCCCAGGACCAAGCGTCCTGTGTCCTTGCATATAGTTGAGACAAATCCTTCCTGTTAAGTTTGATGACAACTGCAGTAAGTTTTGCGTAGTAGGTGGGCTACAGACTGCTACAGGTTTGTAGATCTTTCCACCTATATCTAACCAAATTTTGACAGTGCTGAGGTCCTTGATAAACATAGCTCAGAGAAATATTAACATCACCTGCCCCACAGCCGACCCGTTTCGAATTAGCCTGTTTGCTACTTCGTTGTCATGAATGGCGCTGTGCCCCGCACCCATATCAGTTTAACTATATGCCTATCAGCCGTTTATGACGCTTTAAAGTTTTTCATTATGCTGAAGGTGATTTTCACAGGCCTCTCTGATAGGGCACTTTCGCCCGAAAAACACTGGTCGAATTTGGTAGTCGAATAGACTTTTCAATTCAAAGTTGAAAATATGACCGCCCCTTCGTCACAATCATTTTTTACCCATCCGTAAAAATAGATTAGTCGAAGCATTCAGTAAAACCAGAATCCTTCCACTTCTTCCTTAATGGAAACATTCTGCTGAAGTTTTTCTTGAAGACAAGCGAAGGACTTACGAAGTTAAAAATTTTCACGAAGGCTTGGATCGTGGACAGAGTAGACGACACGACCGTCCTTCGTTTTTTCCACAGACTCAGTTGCCTCATTCTCGGGCAACAATGCCATAAATAGGGAAACGAAAGGATAAAATGTTTTTGAAATTGCTTAAGATTTGTAAGAGTTCAGCTTTTTCGATGACCTGGGAGTCTAGAGATAATGTCATTTATTTATAATAATGGCTTCGAATTAAATGGGAACTATGCATAAATGCATTGAATACAAAAAAGCTATGTGGCAGCCAAGTGCGAGAATAGGGAGATTGAGAGATGGATTTTTAAAAACTGTTTCGAATTACCTTTGCGAAACGTTAGCTTCTACTATTCCTACTTTAGTTTTATTTATTTTTTTTTTGTGTGTACATCTCCTGTTTATTTGCTTAATTGAATGAGAAAACCGCAGCAACCACAAAACGCAAAAAAGCGGCGGATGCAGCTTTTATAAACCAACATACTTAATGCCCTTCCACTTTCGCCGTCGCAACGTGTTAAAATCTTTCAAATGTCAAAAATAAAAAATGACATTCTGTCAGCTCATTCATTAGTTCATTCAGTTCAGCTATTTAAGACCCTAATCATTGTTGCGTTGTATTGGGCAAAATAATATGGACCACAAAGTGCGTCAACACCTTCAACGAAGCTGCCACTGCTTTCCTCTTTAGCACAAGCAGCAATATAAACAGGGCAGTAGCGAAAAAGTGGACGACGGAAGCGTGCAACGCGTTTTGTGTTTCATTCTTCATTTTATTTTTATACCGTGAAGATTTTATAAAAAGAAAAGGATTTCAAAATGTCCATCCTATTTCGATAGAAGGGGTGTAGTGTTGAAAAATGTGCGTTTACGCACAAACAAAAGGGGTTACATAGCTGTCAAAATGCTACCGCCACTTTACAGCTACCACCGCCGTGATGCATTGTTTTTGTTTCTTTCTCTTGGTGTTACCTTCCGTGTCATTGCCTTCCACTATGCAGGCTAAGAGACTATTTATCATTTAATTAAAAATTTTCACCCTTTTGTTGTTTTAATTTTAAACAGAGCAATGTCCGACCACACCTTTTTATTCGATACGTATACATACATTTTAACATATATAAATAGATATTAAGGCACTAACTATGTACCTACATACATACATATGTACATACGTAGTTTGCTCTAGAGGAGGCTGTATGGAGTGAAGCACTCGAAAACTATATTTTAATTTTAGGTTCTCTATTTTTACCTGTATCAAAGTATAGATATATGTACTTAAACCAATTGTAGGGGGATGATTTATCTGAAATAGTCGTAACTCGTTATTCTCTGTATTTAGTTACTAGTATATATTTATCTTTTCATGAATATACATAGGTGCATACATACCTATGTACATATAATATGCATTCACTTGCTCCACCTTTTAATGGGAGTGTTAGTTGACCGCCCACAAAGGTTAAATATTTACACCCGCATAATCAGCGAGAAAATGTCGCGCTTTTGCAGCTAGCAACAAATTTAGTAGTTTGCAGAGGTTTGGCAAATCTCTTGAAACAAAGCCAATTTTCCTTTCATATAATAAATAATCTTTAATATCTTTAAAATATTTAAATATAGATATATATGTACTTACAAACATTAGTATGTGTCTACCATACGTAGTTAAATGTTTTTATGCTTAAAAATCTAAAAGAGGTTATTTACTAACTAACTAATCTCACCCCTCATGCACAGCAAAATAAGCATCATTCCACTGTTAACTATAACAGTCGCTTTACATTTGCTTTTATACTCGCATTTGTGTTTGTTTCGGGAGAGTATTACTGTTCGAACACGTGTTATTTGATTTTGGCGTTCATCCGCGCTCGCACTGGAATAAATCAGCTGGTTATTTATGAATTTGCTTTCCCATAAGAAATACTACATCTCTAGCACGTAGGGTGGTTGCGGTTATTTATGTATGTACTGGAAATGTTAATCCCGGATCCCGGGATCCCGGTCTTTTTAAGGTCCCAAAAATCCCAGGATTCTTGGAAAATAATCCCGGTATTTTCGGGTTTCGTAATTTGCACTGATGGCAATAATAGAAACTCCTTTTCTTGACCAGTATTGGCTATATTTATTTTTTTATTTATTTTTTTTATAAATGTCTAGCTCATTATACATATAAGACCGCGATATAGTAAATTTTTAACACATATATCAATATATTCGCGAAACCATGGGCCAAATATAGTAAAATTGCGCTTTTAGTTTTTCACTCTGACGTCAGTAATTCAAAAATGATTTAAAAAATTCAGAGAAATCTGCTTAGAGAAGAAGTATGGGTATCAAATTAAAGAGAAAATCCTGTAAAATTTAAACAGATTGAAGTTTTTGGTGCAGAAGGACTGGTAAGTATTGAAAATATCCTTTTAAAATTTTATCCTTGAAATTTCGCAATATTTGTTTTTGAAAAATTTATATGTTAACGACTTATATAAACTCGATAACATCCTCGAATTTTGTCCTTCTAACTTTATCAGCTTAAAAAATTACCTATTCGGCCTTGTGAATTCAAAAAATTAAAATTTTTTTAAATTCTAAAGAAGTTTACTCTTGCATTTGGTACCCATATTTTTAACCGACTTCCAAAAAAGGAGGAGGTTATCAGTTCGTCGGAATATTTTTATTTTTATTTTATTTTATTTTTTTATGTATGTTACCGCATAACTTTGGACCACGTCAACCGATTTCGATAATTCTTTTTGCATCGGAAAGGTAGTGTCTCAGAGGTGGTCCCATACTAATCTGGTTAAGATCCGATTAGTGTATCATGAGATATATATATATATATATTTTTTATATTTTATATTTTATTTTATATTTTTATATATCGGTTTTTTTTGCTAAAAATTACTAGTTTATTGTACATTGCATTGAATTTTTTAAATATTTTTTGGAATTGATCATATCTTTGAAATTACAATATCCTTTAAAATGAATCCTGACGTTAGAGAGAAAAAATAAAAAAGTTGGTTTGAAACCCATTTATTTATTATTTATTTTATGGTAGAAGAGCTTCTCAAACAATATAGAAGCAATTTTTGCGATTTAAGTTTGATTGTGATAACGACATTCCGAAAATCCCGGGATCGGAAAAAGCTGAAAAATTAACATCCCTAATATGTTCATAGTATGTTGGCAAGACTTTACTAGCAATGTGATTTGGATATGAAATGCAAAATAGTCTGTCTTCTCTTATCGTGGAAAAAATAGCACTGTATTTGTTTTAGTGGGCCGCCTTGACCAAGTCTACAGACGAGCTTTCTCTATTTTAGGGTTGGAAGTTTATATCGCGGCATAAAGGACATCACAGTGTAATTAAGTAATCAAAAGTCTTCTATAAACCTAGCTGGTTTATACTATACTATACTATTGGCCCCTTCATTTGCTAGTTAAAATTAACATAACGGGCCAGAAATGGGAAAAAAGTCGTTACAGATTTTTTTTTAATTCTATTTTTTTTATTTTTATACCTTAAATATAATGTTTTATTATTTTTTGAGTTTTAAAAACGTTCCCGAAATGAGTTTCTAGTTCATCATTCTGCACGTTTCGGGATAAATTCAAAAATAGGTCAGTTCGTGCTCTGCCCGATCATAAACAAAATTGACGATGACCTAGTGCAATTAATAAAAGTGCAAAATTAATTTAATATTAAAGTTAAAATATTTGTACGCCCCTCTAGACCCCTTTTTAACGACATTGGGGCGAAATGCCCACATCTAAAGTTGTAAACAAAATAATTTTGATTCGATATTTTTTTTTCAATGAGATAGAGATAAGTGACTATTATCTGAACTTACCTATTTGTTTAACTATTTAGCTTTAATAAGAAAACATTACTAATGTGCAGGGAACGTATTTTTAGGACCTAAAAACCTATGAAAAAGGCAAAATAAAATAACGAAATAGGCTGGAAAAGGCAAAATAAAATAGCGAAAAAGGCAGGAAAAGGCACTAGGTATTGCAAAAAAGGCAAAAAAAGGCAAAACAAAATAGCAAAAAAAGCAAAATAAGGCACTAAAAAAAGACAGAAAATACGAAGAACAATCAAAAAATACATTTATTTTAGTAATGTTTATATTACAAGTAAAAAGAGAAAAACTATGAACTGGTTTCATTATATGAAAAATTTGTACCTTGAATCTTTGACTATTTTATCCCTTCGAGTTTCTAACTCATAAAACTTTAATCTGTATAGTAGTAGTAACATTGAACCACAAGATGTATTTTGAAGTTTTCTGGCAGCATTTTCATTAGATTTTCGCGAAGAAATGCCTTGAATGTACTAAATGTGTGCTCGACGTAAGTTGATACAAGTGGAGCCCAATTTAAATATGGAACGTTTGAAATGTTCATATTATCAGGAATAAAGGCGTTTTCCTCGCCCTTTACAATTTTATCCACACCCCTTATTGTCTCCAAGCCTACGTTAGCTGAGAAAACGGCTTTGAATTTTTCCAACACCAATTTGGCAAGAGGTCCCTGTGCTTCTATAAGCCGCATGGGCATGTGTATATTTTTTAATCTTAAAAAAAAATTGTAACTGCTATAATCATTTTATTAAAGGTAGAAAAGGCAAAAAAGGCAAAAAAAAAATGCAAATATCTTAAAAAAGGCAAAAAAAGGCAAATATCTTAAAAAGGCAAAAAAAAGGCAAATATCTTAAAAAAGGCGAAAAAAGGCAACATCAAATGTGTATATATGGAATCAGGGAAAGCTAAATCGTGGACATTCTTAATCGAATATACTCTATCTCTTTAGCAGAAAAAAAGGCAATTTCCATAAAATCCGTTCCCTGCTAATGTGCATTTACACCGTCAGAAAAAAAGAAGAAGTCACCGCAATTTTTTAGCAACTTCACACTTGCACTTTATTATACTCAAATTAAATGGGCCGTATGAATACAAACTAAGCAATTGCATTTTCTTCAAATTTCAGACTTTTTACTCAATTTATTCAAGTAAACACGTTATAGAAATACATATATACATACATATGAGCAAATCTCACGAGTTGTTTTTTCAGTTCCTTCTCTCGCCAGAAAAAAAACGCTAAAGCATTCTTTTTGCATATATTTCAATTAATGGAGTTCCTGAAACAAGTACAATAAAAAATAAATCAAGTATTTTAACAATTTTAGCCTTAAAACGTTTATTTAGGCGAAAAAGTATCGAAATTACTAACTTTTTCAATGTCACACGAAAAAATCATAACAAAGAGGCAATGGACGTTGGCAGCATGCAGAATATTTGTCGCAGCTATTTTGTAATTTTTGAAATTTTAAGATTTTTTTGATTGTAATACATAGTTTAAGATACTTCAAATTGTTAAAATTAAATAGTGAAAATGTTTTT
>NW_023458556.1:43830284-43845495 GCF_013731165.1 Rhagoletis pomonella | reverse complement strand
ATTGAATTTCAAAATTAAAGCAAGAAAATGCAGTAAAACAGCGAAAAATGTTTTATTTCGTCTTAACTGATTTTGTAACAAATTACTATTTTCTCTAGGGCTTACTTTTTTCATTCCATTCTTGCCAATAGCACTTGCCGGCGTCTCAGAATAATTTTGAATTCTGTTGCTAGTTTCATGTTTCACTTAACTGGCAACATTTTCACCTGAATTTGTCACAGTGAAAAGAAGACCATCCATACACACAGTCACTTTTCTCTAAACAAAAACTTAAATTGGGAGTAAATAACCAGTTGACATTTTCTATTACCTCTCAAATAACTCCCCTTCCAGTCGAACAACATTTGTAAATATGTACTTAAATATGTAAATACTTATGTTTGCGCTAGTGTACCTGTGCAAATCAAGGACGACACCGTCCAATGGCGTATCAGATACGAATATGTCTCCACAAACAAAACAAAAGGATCACTTGTATAAAAAATAACAGCAACAAAACCAAAACAAAAATCAAAATCATAGTAAAGCAAATGACAAAAAAAAACAAAAAAAAATCCAACAATTACCGCAATACCGGAATGTGCGCAAAAGCTGTCCCACAAACAACCCCCCCACAGAGCAAGTAGCTGAAGGAGAAGAGAGCATATGAGCAAGTGAGCAAGCGAGCGCCAAACGGTAGGCACCTGGAAGTGAGTGTGGTATGGTGGAGCAACAGTAGAGAGCACTTTAGTGAATATGTGTGCGTATGTGTATGGGTTTAGGTAGGTTCCAATGAAGAGTGGAATGAAAAAGCCGGTCTCATCGCCACTAAAACCATATGTGCTGAGCGAGAGAAAACCAGACATACATATGGAAAGTCCCATTTGGGCAGGCCGAACAAACCGGCAGCAATGCGAAATGCTCTCTGGTGGATTTGTGCGCCTTCGTTGGGAAATTTTGAAAAGTGCGCAAGGCAAAGGGGTGGACCTAGTGAGCAACAATAACAAAGGTATCACAACAAGAGTCAGCAACCACCAAGCGCTTATGTGCACATATTTTGGGAGCAACACAAACAACAACTGCAACACTAATATCAACACCAGAGACGACGACAAATTGTTAGTGGTTGCGGCCGGGCGGGCGATTCATTTTACAATTTCTCAGATTTTTCATTCATTCGTCGAATAAACGTCGACGTTGTCGGTTCGTGCAGACGGTGGTATTTTTGCGTCTCTTTGTTAATAAAAGCAAAAAAGAATTTTATCTGCTAAATACTTAAGCGAGCTCAAGCAATTTTTAGCGACAGCAATATAAGCAACAACAACGTACGGTTGCGATATCATTATTAAAATATTCGATGCTAATTAGAAAAATAAATCAAATCAAATAAAAAAAAAATAATAATTTGTGTGGTGTTAGCAAAGCGTTAATTGCAATTTGGCAATTACCAAGTAATTGTGGAAGCGAAACTAATAAAAAAAAGAATAAATAAATAAATAAAACACACAAATTCATATTAACAAATTAGTGCTTTTGGAGCGTGAAATATTCGACGTTAAGCCGGGTTTCTTGTAGTGGGATAGATTTGTTGTTTGTTTTGTAATTTGACGCCGCGAAAGTGCGTTTTCAATCAACCATTTTATTTGAAAGAAAAATACAAGGCAAAAATTTATATTGTAACAAAGCGCAGACATACAGCAATCGAAGTTAATTAAAATCGAATTGTGGCAGCCAGCAACAGTAGGAGCAGCGCCAGCAAATGAACAACAATAATAATAAAAAAAAAAAAACACAGTGGCAGAAGCGGCCAGCAGCAGCGACAGTAGCACAAAAGCGAAAGAGCGCAAATTAAAAGCAAATAACGAATAATTGAGAAATCACATTTGTGACTGCGCGTTAATTAAATAACAACAACAGCTACAACAACAGTAAGAATTGAATGCTTGTACAAGAAAAATCAAACAATCAGTGTAAAGAAAATACATAAAATCCGCAAACAAGGAAAAAATATTCGAAGTAAAAAATTAACACATCAACAATAGTGAAGAAGTGCTAATACGAGTGAAAAAATAATATATGTACATAACATAACGAGCTGGATAGAGTGCGAGAGAATTGCTGAAAAGTGTATGCAACGAAAATTGTTTGGATAGAAGGTAAAGATAGATATTTTTTTGCATAACCAAGAAAAAACTTTAGGAAGCAAAACACACAATTAGATTACTAGAAATAAATAGGAAGAATTGAAAAGGAACAAGCAAAAAAACAAACAAAAAATAATAATAAAATAAAACAGTAAATTAAGAAATTATATGAAAAGAAAACAGTTAAAATAAAGAGAAAATAAAATAGAAATATAAACAGATAATAAAAAAATATATTATAAACTAAAGAAATTACTTAACATAAATATAGAAAAATCATATAAAATATAATATGATAAAAATAATATGTAAAATAAAAACAAAGCAAAATATGTAAAAAATAGAAAAACAAAGTAAAAAATAGTATAGAAAAAAAATATAAAAAATAAATAAAAATTTAAAGTTAACCAAAAATTCAAACGCAAACCAAAAAATTTGATTGAAAAATAAAAGAAAAGGATTAAACAAAAAATGAAAGGAACAAAAAAGTTTAAGCAGAATGAATTAAAAAATTTAATTAAATAAAAACTCAAATTTTAATCTGAAAAATATACTAAAATAACAAAAAAAATATATTAAATACATATATATCTACATAAAAATTAAATGAAACGGCGTGTAATAAAATTAAATAAAAAAATTTAGTAACACAAATTATTAAATAAAACATCCATCAAACTGAAAAACGAAGTGAAATAAAATAAAATAACATGAACGACATAAAATTAAATAAAACGAAAAGAAATAAAATAATATGGAATACAATCAAACCAAATTAATTTAAGGGAAATAAAAAGAAATTTAATAAAACAGAATAGAATAAAAAACTGGAATACTAAAAGCATTACAATTAAGTAAAGAAATAAAAAAGTTCAGCCCGTTTCCCTTGAAAAAAATCGCATTGATTCGAAAAATTTCCATACATTTAAGTTCCGTCGTTAATTGTGTTACTTTTTTTTTGACAGCGCAAGTTACATATGTTCCACGTCTTATAAAAACATAGTATGTAATTGATAGTTGGCGGCCGCTGTGGTGTAGTGATTAGCAGTGCGCGCTACCATTCCGCAGGGCCTGGGTTCAAGTCCGGTTCAATCATACATAAAAAAGGGTTCTTTCTAATAGTGGTCGCCCCCCAGCAGGCAATGACAGACCTCCGAGTATATTTCTGCCATGATAACCGATTTCTCATAAAATTACAATCGCCTTTCTGAGTCGCCGCATGCCACAAATAGGAGGAGAAACTCGGCCAAAGACTAACGTACATACATATGTGTAAGTGCCAATCTATTACTAGGCGTATGTAGTAACTTTTCTAGTAAAAACTTGCAGCGAGAGCGTAAACGCGAAATACAGCGTAAAATTGAGAAAAAGAGAAAACAGCAGAAAAAGTTATTGAATACAAAACTAGTAAAAATTTGCAAGTGAACAGGAGTTACACTGTTTTGACATTTTGCTGTAAACATTTTACTATTTATAAATCAGTTTTAAACTCTTTGCTTTACACACAAGCACTTATACAGTCCAGTACATCATTCATATTTTGATTTCCACTCATTTCACTTTTACTTATGCTTAACCAATTCAACAAATGACGGTTTTTGACATTTGTTCTTGTTCTTCTTCTGATAGCTAATTTCTGCTAGTAAAAATTTCACTGGCGACAATTTGCAGCTCTCCTGTGTTATTACTCTCTCGATTCAGTGCTCTCTTGCACATTTTGTGGGTTATTATACACTTTTCCAGTAAACATTTGCAGGTTCTAGTACAAATTAGTACTGACTATTTGTTACGTTACAAACCTTTTATTGTGTATTTGGTAGTAGACTACCTTTTGCTACTCGTAACGCAAAGCAAAATTCCGTTCCCTTGCGATACAAAATATCAGGATTCCACTGTAGTAATAATTTTACATAAAATAATAAAAAAATAAACATAAATAAAGTAGCGTGAAATTCATTTAAAAATTATAAAAAAAATATACAAATTTAAATAAAATATTATAAAGTTCATAAGAGACTACTAAGATAATAGGCCTGTCTGTTAGAGTTTTTCCATAAAATTGTTCTATAAACTGGCCGTAAGCTCAAACGCATATAATATTGTTTAAAATAAAATAATTTAAATAAACCAAAATTGAATACAAGAAATTTGAACACAAATATTTGGGATTTATCAGCATTAAAAGGCTTATAATTTTCATATTATAATCAACAATTGATAACTATTAGTAAGCAATTAAATTATAAATTGCATTTTCTATGAATTATGAAAAATAATTTAAAAAAATTGTATTAAAAAAGGAAGGAATTTCTATAATGACAAATAATCAGCATTGAATTGTAATTAGCTAAATCGTAATTGCGCGTTGGGTCCGACACTGACATTCGATATTGTTTGTGCTAAGTGTTTTATATAAAGTGTATTATATACATATTTATATATATAAAGTGTATTATATGAGCCATTTATTTTGAAAGTGGCATAAGTCACTTCGTACCTCTTGTGCTTAAATGACCGGTTACTTGTAACAGAACGCGTCGGTTATTCGTTCAACTTCATCAACCAAAGGTAGAAAGTTTTGTCGTTAGTTTATAATGATACCACGATTTACAGATGCATTCGGTTACAAGTAGCCGGTAATTTAAGCACAAGAGGTACGAAGTGACTTATGCCACTTTCAAAATAAACGGCTTATATAAATAGTCGGACATTTTGAAATTTTTCTAAAGTCAAACGCGCGACTTAATAGAGAAACATTGCACTCGAGCCTTATACTATGTTCACGTTGAACCATCCATAAACTCGAGTTTAACGTTTTGAGTTTATGAACAACTGTCAAGTGTTCTCATTGGGGTGTTTAAGAAACTCAGAGTTTAATTTGACAGTTGTTTGATTACTTTTTATCATTCACATTTGACCTGTTCCCGTACTCCAGAATTTAGACAGAAATAGGCCGAAGTATTCGTGGTCTAAAACACCAACTGTTAAGCTATAAAAAAAAATGTGGCTCGATAGAAAGTTCCATGCTGATTTCAACTATACCAAGATTATTTGGAACGAATAAAAACTAAAGCCATTAAAAGAGGTTAAAGCTAAACTTTTATGTTTCTTATATTCATAATATCTCGGAAACTACTTGAGGGATCACAAAAGTATTGATATTATGTAGTTCAGAAGGTATTATAATTTAAAATAATAAAAAAATTTAATTTTAACCATTAATATCTTCTTTACTTTTTACTTCCGCCAAATAATTTGTAGTATGGTTGAAATTAGCACGAAAAGTTCTATCGAGCCATATTTTTGATTTTTGCATAGCTAAACTGTTGATATTCTAGACTTATGTGTACGGAGCGATCTCGGACTATTTCTGATTATATCCTGTAGTACGGGAACAGGCTAATTGTCAAAATGCATCAGTGCGGCCAAAATGTATACTAGTGCGGCCAATTTGATTGCACTGTGCTGCCAAAATTAAGTCAAGAAAACGGGTTGCATTCCCATAAACTCCAAATAAAAGTGGTCTTTAAGGCGAGTTTATCCAAAATTGTTTGTATAGTAAACTCCGAGTTTAAGAGCAGAGTTTAGCGTTAAACTCCAAAATGGCCCATAACCTCGAGTTTATGGCTCAACGTGAACATATTTAGTATTACAGTATTACATTTTACGATCAAACGATTAAGGTGTTATTGCGCGTTGTTCCATATACTTATTTAAATGCATTTCCACTCATCTGTCAAAAGTGCGAACGCGCAATTACGATTAAGCTCTTTTCTCCTTGGGAAAGTTAAGTCCAAGTAATAAGATACATACTGAATATTAAAATTTTGATACTAAGATTTTTATGTTATACAAAAGTTTAGACTATGCCGTTATACGTGGAAAATAATATCATTCAAACGTTCTCCACGTGACCGTTTCAAGAGCTCAATCCTTTTGAGGTAATTTTCGATTACTTTTTCACACAATTCGGGCAACATGTACCTCGGTCATAACTAAATCCAGAGAATCTCGAAATCACGCGTCCTGGAATTTTCTCGCACAATGTAGCCTTAACTAGCCGCGTTGAATGGCATGTGGCCCCGTCTTGTTATAGATGGTCATATTTCGACCAGTTTGCTTGACAGTGATATTTGACAAATATCAAATGACTAGGGTTAACTTTCCCAAGAGCGAGTTTATTGTGGTTAGTATTTATAGGAGAGTATTAAGAACGCAGTATAACAAGTAATTATAAACATTTAATATAAAAAAAAAATTAATTTAATTAATTTATTATTCTAATTCAAAACTAGTTTCAAATTAGCTCTAATGTAGTAAATACAAAAAATAAGCAAAAAAATAATCTAAACATAGCAACTTAACTGTCAGTGGACAGCAAGTGTCGGCAACACATTACAACTTTAACAACTTCATTAACAAACTGTCGGCGGCAAATGCAACAACAAACAAACAAACAAAAAAACACGCTCATACTCATTTTAGAAAACAACAACACCAACAACAAACGTGACCGTGTGAAATGTGATCAGAGTGTTAAGAGACGTGACGCCGCGATCGCAATCAACACTGTCAGTGACGCTGACGCTATCAGCGACATCGACGTCAACGAGAACAACAGAAACAATAACAAAAGCAGCAACAGCAACACAAACAGCATTAGTGACAACGGCAACACATAACTAACATGCAACAGCAACAACAAAAACAAAAACAACATCCACAGCAATAAACATAAAAGCCACAAAACACTTAGATGCCATTTTTTAAAGAAGCTGATTAGTAGTGGAAGACTGGCTATATGACTGACAGACTGACTACCTGACAGGCTATGTCAACCGCGCGACACGTGAACTACTAGAGAAGAGGAAAGAAATACTATATGAAGATACAATAAAGTAACATACCGTTAATGCGCGTGTCGACAGCAACAATGGTTTGCAACAATCACTGGACGACAGACAGCAAGTGTGAACGTAGATATTTGTCGACTAGCTAGACACGCTCTTGGAACCAAGTCTACATATGTATGGACTACATATGTAGGTACTATTTGTCGCACATACTACTCATTTAGCTTAGAAAAAGTGCTTTTGTAAAAAAGTACTACTTAAGAAATTATTTTCACAACGGTTATGCGCTTGTCATTTGTTTTTAAATGTATTTAGCGCCTCTATGCATAAATGCTGCGATTGTTTGCAGTTGTTGTTGTTGTTGTTGCTAGTGTGCCTAATAATAGCTTACAAGTGGCATATTTGTTGATGTGATTGTATCGTTTTCGTTTTTGTTTTTTGAACGCTGACAAGTGGCTTATTTTGCTACCTACAACTACATATTTGAATTGTTTGGTCATTAGTTTGTTTCTGGCTTCGCTTGGCCTCCTGTCAGCCACCGCTTGTGTGTGTTTGCTTTTTGGCTGATTGGTTTAGTGGGCAAAGCACGCGCTAAACATTTGTCAAGCATACCCGCCAAGTAAACGCACTGTCTGACACTCACTCACATGTAGATACATACATACATACATACATACACCTTGAAATGTCAACAACATAATCGCACAACGGTACTTGTTACGTGTTGTCACAGCGCCGTCACCAACACGATCGTCAATTGGCGCTGGGCTATGGGGCACCAAAATGGCGTCATTATGCATCCTCGAGTAAACATTTTAATATTTTAATTTTTTTGTGATTTCCTTTAAAGTAAAAAAACTTTCATCTCAAACAACAGTGAAACCCGCTAAGTGCATCCGTTTTTCTTAACAGCCTTAGCTGACTTCATACATTTTTCAAATTTAATTTTTTAGTCCAGCTATAGACTATAGTTTTCCTGTCCCACTTTTCGATAGGCCTGATAGTTTCTAAGAAATGAATTATTCATTTCAAATTTTTTGTTTTTTAACGAAAAAATGAAAAAAAAACTTTAACAGGTTCGTAAATTTCTCTTTTCCCGTTTTTGAAGAAATCTAGACCGATAACGCTGCCGGCTGACAATGCCGACAAAAGAGTCACTTTTTGCGGATAAATGCCCCACAGAGCTCTCTTGCAGCTGCTGCTCGCCATGTCATATTTGACAATTGGTTAGACCCCTTTCAGACACGTCAAGTCTGGCTTTCAAGTCTGCTCTTTCGTAGGCGAAGGTGGTGAGAGGAGTCTACTTTTTTCCTCTCTTCTCACCTCTTTTGCCTACAGACCGAGCAGACTTGAAAGCAAGACTTGACGTGTCTGAAAGGGGTCTTATTAACATAGCCGGGGTGGGGTTAGTTATGTAGGTTTTACTGTAATTATTATTTTTTTGTTAAGAGACTTCGTTATCAAATTATACTTTTACACAAAAGGTGAGTGATATTGAACGTGGAAGTAGTTTTTTTTTAAGTGAGCAAAAAATGCGACTTTACGAGGTGTTTCTTATTTGATGAGCCCCCCATTTTCTAGATAAAAAACTAAAAACCAAACAAACAAAAATTGGGGCTGCCATGTGAAGTATCTAAGCGAGGTTCTCCTCGATTTTGTGGTCTGCGCCTCGATATTGTCACCGCTGAACAGAAAATAATTTTTTTTATGAGTAGCTGAGAGACGACCGCTATAAGAAAACAACTTTTTTCTTATTATTTTTTTTTAATATTGTGCGGACCTTAAATCGAATATGGGCCCTACTGAGTGCTAGTACACGTCCCTAACCATTTTTCCAGCGGATTTTTTTTATTCAAAATATAGTTTGTACTCAGTCGTGGTTTATGTCTTCGATATTCTTTCGTAGCAATAAACAACGTCATTTGAAGTTTAGATGCTTAATGGACTGACGGGAGGGCACGTTTGAGTGTCCGGAAAAATAGCCTTGAACATACATAAGTATGTATTTATTTTGTGTATAATATTTTACTTTTTAATTTCATGTAAACTTTTGTTCCATTGCTTACTCAACTTGCAATGTTTATACTCACGGGTGCACTGTTTGTTTGGTTTGTTTTTCTAATCACCTGTTAATCGATATTCCGCCCACAGCTGCGAATTTTTTCGCAATTACGAACAATTAATTGAAAATATCTTGAGGTAAATATGTATGTGTGTATGTGTGTACGGGTATAAATACAAAAATAATTCTTTTCTAAGCAAAATCAAAATAATTGTAATAAAACCAATAAACGCTAGGCTGAGCTAAATATTTAAAACGAGAAATTCACTATCACAAGAAGCTAACAAACAAATGTACACAGTGTAAAATATATATGTATGTATGTATGTATGCAGATTTACATACATTTAAGCGAATTGCAAATCAACGCGTAGATCACCACTCGTCGACAGTTTGTTGCTGAAGTTGTTGAAGAACAAAAAAAAAACAAAATATGTAACAAGATAATTAATTTTCTTTTAAAAAATCTAGCATTGCAGTTAAAAGTGTTTCTACACCAACAAAAAATAAGTAAAACAACTACTAAAGTGTCTACATTAAATTTCAGAGTGCTAAAATAACAATTTCATTATAAACAACTATAAAAAGCGGCAGTAATCAAAAAACCCATAATTTACTTAGTAATCAACACAAATTTTCTACGGCAATAAATAGTTTTGAAAATACGCGTGGAAAATAAAAAACAAAACATATACATATACTAACGTAAATAAATTGATGAATATAAAAAAACAGCAGCAGATCGGCATTTAAAATTATTATAGTGGAAGAATCGCATTGCTGACGAATAAGAAAAAGTCATCAACTTTAATGATATAGAGCATAACAAAAAAAAAAAAAATACACAATTAATTAAAGACTACAACACATTCTGATCATCCGTTAATATTTATTATATACATACAACTTGAACAGCGCACCGAAAGCGCCATTAAAACTTTGCGTTAAAAAAGCAATTGAAATATAAAATTTTTACGGCAGCACTTGCTCAAATAGCCCATAGTTCTGCGTATTAAACGTAGCTGAATTTTTTACTACCACTACAAAGGAAGGCGTGCAACCGTTGTAACGGACAAATTCGCATATGTAAGTCTACAACATTTTGTAATAAATCATAAAAAAAAACTATATTGAATTTTATTTCAAATTTAGTAAATGAAATGTGATAACTAACTGGTGTATAGGGCAACATTTAGGGTATTCACAGTTTACTTTTAAAGTTAAAAGGTGGTAAATTTAACAAGATAACACACTCGAACTGTGTGCAACCCTGCACACATGTGTTTCAAATTGTCAATAAAACAAGTATAGTCAGATATAGATTTAAAAATCTTTTAAATTACGCCCACCTTATGTTTTTCTGCTTCACTTTCCATTTTTTCTTAGCGCGAATAATTAGCCGATCAGAGATGTCAGTTTAACACAAAATAAAAACATGAGACAAAGACGAGTAATTTTGCCCCAAAGTGTTATATCTAATTAGTATGGGAACCAACAACAAACAAAGTTACCACATGGCAAAATTAACACAGTAGATAATACTGTGAACTGTGAGTACCCTAATTAATTCGAATGAACTTACTGAGTTTATTTGTTTTTGTTATTTATGGCCTTATAACAATTATATTCAAAAATTTTATTGAGCTTATGAGTATAGATAATTTTTTCTCGAAGACCTAGAGAAAATTCTGGAAAGGTTCTTACATCGTTGTAATCTTTACATTTCTTATTCTTGATCATAGTGAAGTCACTGATACCACAGTTGTCGTTATTTGCAGATTAAATTTTTTAGATCATAAAAGATTTAAAACTGTCATAAGAACACAGTCTCCATTCTAACGATCGCTACTGAAAAAAAATTCCACGATAACGATTATTTCTTACCGAAGAAATAAAAATCCAAATTGATCTTTTATTCTTGATAAAAAAAAAAATAAATAAATAATACAAATTTGTTATTCTGTAATTAACTAAAAATAAAATTTTTGGTAATTAATGATTAGTTTCGGTCTCTGCTTTATTTATATACTTAAGTACTATGTACAATTTTTTGCGCTTGTTATTCTCACATCTCAAGGAACTTAAGTTTCTTCTCTGTACCACCGTCATCACTTTTTTCTACTATATTGAATAACCTAAATTTTTAACTTAATATTTGTTTAAAAATACCTTTTACAAACCTTCTTTCGATAGAACTAGGATGACACCGAAAAGTTATCGGTTTAATCTGAGATTATTTTATAATTATAGATTAACGACAGGCGAATCTTTTTATAGCTAATCTCTTTTTCTAATTACATATTAGCGAGTTAATCCCGAAAATGAGGATAATCCACTTTTATGTAAACCTAGTACTATAAGGCGAGTTCGACCGCAATACCCTTTTTGTTGGTTTCGCGGCAGAAGACCCAAGCAAAGTTAACTCGAATGGATTTTTGGCATTGGAGCCTAGACCATCCCCATTTCGACATTACATTCTTTATCGGCATCAGATCAGTTACTTTTTCGTGTGACACGTAATCTTCATTGTTTCGTTAAGTCAAACTGTTTTGGAATGGTGTGTCCTTGTAAACGCTAGGTACTTGGGACATTGTAAGGCCTCCGGAGCTTAACAAAAGTAGTGTAAAATTACCAGTTCATTTCAAAACTATATTTTTTTCTCAGTATTTTGTAAACCCTACAATACGATTTTTTTCGTTTTCATCCTTATTCCCATGAAAGGAGTAATTTTCCATCAAAATTTAATAACGTTTTGAAAGTTTGTATATAATTACACATATGTAAATACAATAGACCTTATCACCACTAAGATACCACCGTAATGTCAGTAAATTAAAGCTACAAAAATTCGTTGAACATTTGTTTTGCTAAAAAAATATACAGCGAAAAATGTAAAAAGGCAATTTTTTTTTGTTTGCTACTATATTAACTCATTTGATTAATCACTGATATTTTACAAGCACCTTGGAGCAATGGGTAAAAAAAATTGGCCAAAATGAAATTAAAATAAGTCTATTTGGAAGAGCAAAACTTAAGATGAAATATTACATAATAACATTTAATTAATATTTTCATTTGCTTGATGTTTAAGGTGTGCAAAAATTCCTAGAAATTGAGAAAATTGTAGTAGGATTTCTAGGCTAAAAGCATAGAGTTAATTCTCAAAATTAATGTTAATGGGGGACATTTTGGATAACAACACTGACCAAAACGGACAGCTGTCTGCTATTGTGAATGAAAAATTAACGAGCCAAATATGTACTATAATCCCTTAGAATCCCAGGACCGATCGATTTTTAAAATAATGTTTTTTTAATTCTATTTTTATTTACATATACGGTTTATTTTACTTTATTTAATTTAAACTTAATTTTTTTCTATTTTAGTTTTTGTTACTTCACGTATTTATTTCAAGTTAATAATATTTTTTAGAGTTTAATTTTATTAAGAAAGGCCACAACAACTTTAATGTAAAAAATGCAGAGGTAAACGCCCGAAGTGTTACCAATTTAAAATGTTAAAATTTTGTCTATTTTGAAGTTCAAGAAAAATGTATTACTGCGCGGATAATAGCATCGAGTCTGTCGGGATATGCTTCGCATGCGGCACGAATGTTGGACGTTTCAAAAACACTCGTGACCATCACATAAAGTTCACAAAATCAAAAAAAAAAAACTTCCCAGCTTCATTTCTTCCATGTCTGTGGTTCATTATCGAAGTCAAAATATCAACTAAAAATATGACACAGTCAACGCATTCGCCGCCACTGGGGCAAAATACCATCAGATCACATCAATGAAGCATTCCGCCTACGCCTTCGTGGCTCGCATTAATACTCTGTCAGAGTAGCACATATTCTGATCAGATCAACTGCCTCGTAAATCCTGTTAATCGTTGGGTTTAAAAAAAAATTAACTCGGAAATGATTCTCACTAAAGTGCTTTTAATAAAAAAAAAATAATATTTTGTTCGGAAAACCTTGAGTCTAAATAGTTGCATACATACTTACATATATCTATATTTATTTTGATAAATATTTTTCCATTTGTAATTTTTCGCTTAAATCAAAAATGTTGACTACAAATTGCAGTATTTGCCCGAGTGGTGGGAGTGTTCAATATTCGCACAATTTATTGCGTATTTGCACGCCATAATTTGCAATCAGTGACATGTGTTTGTATTAAAAAAAAATGCTAATGTTCATTAAAAATAAAATGCTAAGCGAAAATTTTACTCTGACCAATAAAAACAAAACAAAAGCGTGTAAATATGGGCCAGCGCAAAGCTTTTAACACAAAAGTGTCTTTTAAAAATTCTTAACCAACAATGCCGTGTGCCTACATGCCTCGTTTGTAGACATATATATTGTTTTTTATAATTTTTTTACTACTCTGCGCCGTCAGACTGATTTTAATCAATCTGCATTACTCAGCGAGTTAATTGAATTGTTGCAGTAACAGTAGTGGCAGTAGCTGAGCCAGCAGCCGCGACGCGCCAACAGTGGTAGCAACAATAATTGCTTAGTGCATAAGCAGCTGCCAACACAAATACATACAACACACACACTTTCAGGCACATCCCTGCAGGAAACGGGATTAGTTAGTTGTACATTTTTGTAACTTAATTCCTTCGGCCGTAACTAACTACTTTTGAACGGCGATGGCCGTGTAAAAGTGAGAACTGGTTTCCTCTGCATTAGAAGTCAGCTAACTTGTAGTTACCTACTTTAGGACGTAAAATATCAATAAAAAAGGTTTTTTTTTAAATTTTTTACTTGTTTTTTTATGTATTTACTTTATTTAACATTAGGGAAAGACGCGGTATTCTTGGACACACTTTTATTTTGGTCGAAAACTCGCAAAAAAACTAACATTGCCAGCAAAAAGTTTTGGCACAGCAAATTTTTCACAATATATGCAAAATTTTTTTTTCTAATATTTTTCCGTCAATTTTTTATAAAAATATGGTTCATTCTACAACAAAAAAACATTAAAATATAATTCCTAAACTTTGTGCAAAACTCACGAAAATTCAGCAAATTTTCAACTTTTTAATCAGATTTTTTTTTTTGAGTATGCAGATTTGTAGCACAATCAATTTTATTACAATAAAGTATAAGTTTTAAGTTGCTAATCATTATTGCTGATTTGGGCAATTTTTTTCATGCAGTCTCTTCCATACAAAAAATTTTTTTCGAAAATACTTTATATGGAAAAAATGCAAAACACCTGCTACAAAAAAAAATTCTCAAAAATCAATGCGATTTTTAACTAACTCAGAACTTGCAGTGGGCTAAAAAACTGCATACTCAAAAAAATTCTAAAAACTCTGATTAAAAAGTTGAAAATTTGCTGAATTTTCGGTAGTTTTGCACAAAATTTAGTAATTATATTTTTATGTTTTTTGTTGTAGAATGAAGCATATTTTTATAAAAAATTGGCGGAAAAATATTAGAAACTGTTACTGTTATGAAAAATTTCTGTGCCAATACTTTTTGCTGACAGTGTACTTTTTCTAAAAATTTTATAGCTTGGTTTTCTAGTACGAGAAATAACCTTCCATTTGCTATCAGCAGTTTGATCAAAGTGTATTTAATTATGCATGTTATTTCAATTGGTGAAAAAAATTTTGTTTTTGCACTTTTGAAAAATCTCGGAGAATTATTGGACAATTTGTAAATCGATAAAAAATTAAAATTATTGGTGGAAAACATTTATTTGTGTACGAAAACGAAAGAAGACATCATATTTACTGGAATAAAGTGAAAAATTACGATTAAAATTATTCCGAGTCACAGTGAGCACCCGGGTTTGCTCCGGCGCAACTCAAGTGAACACCTCGATCACAAACAATGCAATTGGCTGTGTTTCGGCGGTTTTCTCCAAAAACTATTAGAAATTGCCGAAAAACTAATGCTGTGTGGAAATTCTGCACGAAAAATCCCCCAAATGTCGAGAACTAAGTGTCCAATTATACCCCGAAGACAGTGTGCAATAATTCCCCGAACCCTCATTTTTCAAAATGGCGGCGTATAAGTAGGTAACACACTTCATACAAAATCTTTTCTGCGTCGGAGGCCTAAGATTCCACGAGTATTATAAATATTTTTAACTGAGTTGGTTCGTCGAAAAATCTTGTCAAAATAAACAAAATAGTACTAGGTGAAAAAAAAA
>NW_023458556.1:43828260-43830184 GCF_013731165.1 Rhagoletis pomonella | reverse complement strand
TCTACTAAATCGAAACATATCCGCAAATTGCTGTGCAAAAAAAAAAAATTATGTGAGCGGGCGAGTGAGTGAGTGTGGCTTGCTGGCTGGTGTTGGTCGCTGCTGCACATTTTCTATGTATTTATTCATAAAATTATGTCTAAGCCATGTCAGAGGACAATTTAGCAAACAAACTGTCAGAAACATGACAACTCAACATGTGCTACTGTATGTACACGGCAGATACATTTAGTTGGACGGATGGATTAGATGCGCCGGGAGAGGCATACAAACAGGCGCACAATAGCGCGCATCATACATGGCTGACAGGCGCTAGATGGTAGGGGAGCTTATTTTACATAAGTGAAATTGTGTAGAACAATTTAGCAGCGTAGGAAACAATTAGCATTTTGAGTGGGTGCGGAGTATTGTAGGAATTTGAATACTTTGTGGTGAATTGTGATATAAATAAAAAGGAAGAGGGACACCAACAACCTATGCAATATGAAAAATGGTAAGTCTACATAGAGGGAAATTTATCAGCTAAAGATTTTTAATAAAAATAGCAAGCTCCATATACAGCGCCCAGAATATAGAGAGGATTTTAACCCCTCTGTCCAAAACCGCACTTGGTAAAAGTGAGGCTCGGTTGGATTTCAAGGCTGACATTTCAAAGCTGGTTCCCAAACAAACAAAGTTTTTTCATATCGAACTATTCGACATTTGTTCCAAATGTTGTCGCCAAATATTCTTCGTACTCACATATTTGGGGAGAAGAAGTTTCTTTAAGCAATTTTTATAAAAAAAAAAACGTTATTTTCACGCGTAACGCCGAAATTAAGCTTTAAAAAGCTTTTTCAGCGTGATTTTGTTGTTCGTGACTTTTTTATATGAATTCACAAAAAGTAAAGGCTCTCTCTGATCGTCACTACACTATAAAGTCATTCTCAGAAGTATTTGGCACTGATTTTTTTACAATATTCAAAATGTTTTTCACGGTAACTTTTTCATAAAAATAAAGCTCATTATAAAAAAACCATGTAAAAAGAATTTAAATTTTTTAACAACAACAAAATTGCATTTTTTATACTAAAATTGTATTTATAAATTTTTTAAATTTTCCTTATTTTTTGCAAAGTTTGAAATTTTGATGTACGCGGTTTTTGTTGTAGAATGAGCTGTATTTTTATGAAAAAATCAACAACAAAAAAATTACGATGACAACCATTTTGAATATAATAAATATATCAATATTAAATAATTTTTGATTGACCTTATGTTGTTTTGCTGAAACTTGCTCTCAGAGGGCAGCAGTGAGATTCGAGTGACGAACTGAATAGCTACCGGTTTCTACGCCAAGATTTAATCATTTTTGAGCTTTCTATAAATTGTGTATAGATGCGTGCAGAGTAAAAGCTCTATGTGGCCATCGTTAACGTAGCAGAACTCTTTAAAGCTCGCATACCGATTTATATTAACGCGCACAGAGTAAAAGCTCTCTCCGCGCATCACCGACGAAAACCAGAGTTGGCCAGCGAAGGCTTTTCTTTTTGTGACAGCCGTATGCAAATTGTACAGAAAGCTTTTAAAAGCTTTGGCTTTGTTATAGAGAGATCAGAATTTATGGTCGTTTAAATCGTCAATCATGATCTGGGTCTTGAAAGCTCGCTAAAGAGTTGCGCTTAGACGCTTCAACCATCTCTTACATCCGGGCGCAAATGACCTACATACATATGTAGATGTTGAAGAATTTCTGCAAATTGTAGCGAAAAGCTCGTTGAATAGAGTGAAGGACAGTACTCGGCGACGGATCCTCTCACAAATTCAACAAACCTACAAGGTTTGATGTTTTTCTTTTTTTGCCAAGTCCAAATCATTCCTTCTATAGCCTTAGGGTATGATTATGGCAACTTAACGTAACTTACGGCTCTCTCTTTAATGCCAC
>NW_023458556.1:43827082-43828160 GCF_013731165.1 Rhagoletis pomonella | reverse complement strand
GTTAAGTTGCCATAATCAGACCCTAAGGCTATAGAAGGAATGGTTTGGACTTGGCAAAAAAAGGAAAACATCAAACTTTGTAGGTTTGTTGAATTTGTGAGAGGATCCGTCGCCGAGTACTGTCCTTCACTCTGTTCAACGAGCTTTTCGCTACAATTTGCAGAAATTCTTCAACATCTACATAGGTCATTTTTCCCCCCGGATGTAAGAGATGGTTGAAGCGTCTAAGCACAACTGTTTACCGAGCTTTCAAGACCCAGATCATGATTGACGATTTAAACGACCATAAATTCTGATCTCTCTATAACAAAGCCAAAGCTTTTAAAAGCTTTCTGTACAATTTACATACGGCTGTCACAAAAAGAAAAGCCTTCGCTGGCCAACTCTGGGGGGGGAGGCTGTCGAATAGTTCGATATGAAAAAACTTTGTTTGTTTGGGAACCAGCTTTGAAATGTCAGCCTTGAAATCCAACCGAGACTCACTTTTACCAAGTGCGGTTTTGGACAGAGGGGCTAAAATCCTCTCTATATACTGGGCGCTGTATATGGAGCTTGTTATTTTTATTAAAAATCTTTAGCTGATAAATTTCCATCTATGTAGACTTACCATTTTTCATTTTTCATATTGCATAGGTTGTTGGTGTCCCTCTTCCTTTTTATTTATAACACAATTCACCACAAACTATTCAAATTCCTACAATACTCCACACCCACTCAAAATGCTAATTGTTTCCTACGCTGCTAAATTTTTCTACACAATTTCACTTATGTAAAATAAGCTCCCCTACCATCTAGCGCCTGTCAGCCATGTATGATGCGCGCTATTGTGCGCCTGTTTGTATGCCTCTCCCGGCGCATCTCTAATCCATCCGTCCAACTAAATGTATCTGCCGTGTACATACAGTAGCACATGTTGAGTTGTCATGTTTCTGACAGTTTGTTTGCTAAATTGTCCTCTGACATGGCTTAGACATAATTTTATGAATAAATACATAGAAAATGTGCAGCAGCGACCAACACCAGCCAGCGAGCCAAAGCACTCACTCACGCGCCCGCGCACTCACATCATTTTTTTTTT
>NW_023458556.1:43813244-43826982 GCF_013731165.1 Rhagoletis pomonella | reverse complement strand
GTTAAGTTGCCATAATCAGGCTTGTAGTCTTTTCGTGGACATCAGCCAGATGAGCAGCCTGCGGGTAGGTTCGATGGCCCGATTTGCCAATTACTTATGTACTTGCTAATTATTTTTCTCATCTGCGTATAGCAACCTAGAAAATCAACTACTTAAAGTGTTCTTACACGATATGTATTTGCGTATGTCTGTCAAATTCACAGCCTTTAGTTAACTATTTCAAAAATAAGTTCTTTGAAAACGAAATAAACTAAACTCAGATGATTCTATCTGTGTGTCAGATGAAAATAGAAATATTTCTATTTCGTATGTACTTGCATCTGCTTTGTACAAAAACAAATTTAATTTGCCTTTACACGATATGTTGGTACTTCCATATGTAAAAAGTGGCATGTTCACATGCAAATACATATCGTGTAAGAACACCTTTATTTAATTTATCTAGCTTACGTAGAGATATCTCTTTTTCTTTTGATAAATTAATTTGATAGCAACTCAAGAATAATACCCGCAATTTTAATAACCGAGCAAACCAAAAATCTTTTTCTTCTCAAGTGTCAACAACTACAAAACAAAAACAGACAATTTGAGCACTTGATTGCTGTGGCTTATCAACAAACTAGAAAACTTACATAGTAATAAACATTGTACCAAAAATATGACGCTTTTAGACGCAATCAAATTTATTTAGTTTCAAAATTCGTGAGTGTCTTGCCATGAAGGGGACAAACAGAACTGATTAAGTATTTTTTAATTAAATGAGTTTCCCACTTTTCATAAGAACTAATCAGTAAGCTAACTAGTAAGTATGACACTGCTAATATGTAGTAATAACGCAAGTCACTTGATGTCAAGTGAACGTGCCAGATTTTTTTTTTCTTTTTTGTGTATCACTAAACATGTTTTATTGAGCTTATTTAAGTAAATAGCTGTCTCGTTTACTTTGCTTATCGGCGATTTAGTGTATTTGTATAGTATTTTTCTAATTCTTGAAGCATTTTTTTGAGCAATAAATTTTTGTGACATTTTTAAGTGGTCGCATTAAAAGCGTAGGTAATTAAAAATATAATTTAAAATATGGAAAATATTTAGTAGAGCAGGGAGTGAAGAGGTGAGCAAAATTAAGTGATGAAAAATTGAAAAATTAAATTAAAACCTCAAGTAAATAAAAAATATTTGCAGTGACAGCAGGTAGTTAGTAACTATTAGTGTTCAGAATTAAATTTAAAAACAAAATGCATTAAAATGGGGAAGCTACCTTAGTCGTTTGCTAAATGGATTTTAAAACCATAAATCAAAAGGCTTTAAGCATTTGCTGACAAGAACAACAAAGTGTTTGCATATTTTGCTAAAATTAAAAACCAAAATAAACAAGCAAAATATTTATTTTGCATTAAAGCTAAGGATGTCAACATTAGCAAAGGGGATTTTGAGATTTTTTTTTTAAGGTAAAAAAAGATATTTAAAAAGACATAAGTAAGTAAGTTTGCTCATTATAAATGCCTTCTCTGAGTGACAGAAGGAGGCTCATTAGACCATACCAACCTGCAAGCACACAAAAAAAGTTCTCCGTAGACTCGGGGGTAAAGTACTTTTGCAAAGGCAATTTGAAAAAAAAAAATATTTGGCCGAACATATATCGATGGTTTTCCGGATATACTGTCAACGAATATAGTGACTTTCCCTGACGGAGCTACTTTTTGATCTTAGTATCATCATTTCCGGTTAGTAAACCTGCGGCCAATTTTTCCCAAGTGGGAAATCGTATAAGGATATTCAAGCGGAACTTTCAAAATAACGTGATGTATTCAGCTGGCTAGCATCTAAGTCGACTCTGATCCCGTTCTTTCGCCCTCTTTTAAGTTCATTCAAGATCGCTGCGTGCCCATATTCGGACTATTACCTCAATTTTTATTCGCTTAATCTAAAGGAAGGTCCCTTTTGCGGATGTGCTAGTTACGAATACTTGAGACGGTTTCAAGTGGACGATTCATGGGGTTCCCGATCTTTATTGTGTCCAATGCTATTCACTAGACTAGAGCTCCTTAAGTTATAATCGATCGTATGACCCCTGTTTCCAAATGTCATTTTGCAGGTACATACTAGTTATAATATGCTGCTAGGCCTGGTTTGCTTTTTCCTCAAAGTAACACCCGTACGTAAGTTGGGAGTTAAGGATAACACCTTTCGCCTCGAAGGAAATCTTCAAGTCAGCCACATCTAGCCTTGGTAAAGACAAGTCAGGGATATTTATTTATTTATTTATTTTAGTCTATGAAACAATATTTCTTACAGACTAGTAGATAAATGGTTTTGCTAATGCTAGTACAATATTAACATTACAAAGTATTGTGAAGGAGATTTAAAAAAGCTTGTTTTGTCATAGAGAAATCAATTATGATTCTTTCCGATAATATATTAAGTTCTCGCATAGATCTCGCCAAGGGAGCATTACTGGAAAATCTTGTCTTGACTTGTAAAATGGATAAGAGACTCGAAGATTGCGCCTGGGTACATTGAAGCTTATCCGTTCCAAGAGATAGGGGCAATCGGCGACACCTTGAATAACATTAAATGTAAAGGTTAAAGAAAGGATAGATCTCCGGCTTTCTAAAGATTGTAAGTTTATCAGCTTGAGACGCGAAGCGTACGAAGGAACAGGACTTTCAAATTTCAGTGACCGAAGAGCATACTTAAGAAAAACTTTTTGTATACGTTCCAGTCTTTTTATAAAAAGTTGGCTATGTGGTCTCCAAACGAATACGGCATATTCGAGATGAGAACGCACTAAACTTATAAATAACGCTTTGAAAGTATATGGGTCAGAGAAATTAGTGCTATTACGACGTACAAAACCAAGTACTGAGTATGCTTTCGCAATTACATAGTTAACATGGTTGTTAAATGAAAGTTTCGGGTCAAATATAACCCCTAGATCTTTAGTTTCGCCGACATTATTGCGAATATGATTCGATTTGCAATAAGACGTATTGCGAACATTCAAAGTCTTCGCAAACGTCATCTTAAAGCATTTATTTATGTTAAAGATAAACGAGATTTCAGGCACCAGCGATGGAGAGCGTCAATATCGCATTGAAGCCTTACCTCGTCAAATGAATCTTTAATTATAGTGTATACCTTAAGATCATCTGCATAGAGTAAAAAATTTGCGAATGAGAAACAGCTACTAATGTCATTTATAAAAAGGACGAACAGTAGAGGACCCAAGACACTTCCTTGCGGCATCCCAGAGGAAGCCACAAAAGAGTCAGAAGACACACCATCTATGGTTACAACACAGGGTCTGTTGGATAAGTAGGGTCTTATCCATTCCAAGAAGCATGAATGAAAACCTAGGCAGGCAAGTTTTTCGACTAGTATACTATGAGGGACTTTATCAAAGGCTTTCGAGAAGTCCGTATATATACAGTCCACCTGTAATCCAAAAGAAAACGCCTTTACGCAGTAGTCGGTGAAAACTGCTAAGTTTGAAACTGTAGACCGCCCAGAAACAAAGCCATGCTGGTTATGACAAATAAAAGATTTAGTAGCAAAGTACAGTTTATCTTTAACTACACACTCGAACAGTTTAGAAATAGTTGAGAGTTTAGAGATGGGTCTATAGTTCCTAACATCGTTTTTCTTACCACGTTTTAGAATAGGGGTTATGGAAGTAACTTTCCATTCATCAATAAATATACCTGAAGCAAGAGACTTATTAAAAATGATTTTTAGTGGTTGAATTAGGGCAGAACATTTTTTCAATAGCAGGGCAGACAGACCATCAATATCAGTTTGAGAAGAGGGTTTAAGGGAAGCTACCCCCTTTGTAATATCTTCAGTTGATAATGTCAGGGAGCCAAAATTAAGGCTCGAATTGATATCGGAAGAAATGTTAGCTGTGGTGCTACTATCAGCGGAAACAAAATTCGACCTAAAAAAGTCGGCGAACAGATTAACCACATCTTCTGGAGACTCAGCAAAATTATCGTCCAGGAAAACTGAAGATGGGATATTTGAACATGACCTCTTGGATTTGATATAAGTCCAAAAACATTTCGGATTAGATTTAATGCTCACCTCAGCAGATCGAGTGTAATTTTTGTGGAGGTATTTGTCTAAGCGACTAAATTCTTTTGAATATTGTTGGTATTTAAGAAACGAGTTATGGTTTCTGGTTAACTGAAATCTTTTATAATATTTGTTTCTTAAGTTTTTAAGCTTTTTTAAATCTTTCGTGTACCAGGGTACTTTATATGATAATTTTTTCTTGACAGGTATATTTTCCAGGCAGAATTCATACATAGCCCTTTTAAAAGTTGAAAAAGTTTTCTTTGTGAAGAAGGCAAGTTAAGTTTTCAATAGAAGCGCCAAGTCTTAGCCTATTTTGTTTTGCCCACTTAGAAACATTGTCCAATGCTGATTTCATCTGCTCACTAAATGTTGGCAGGATATTAATATAGCCAGGTCATCAGCGAAGGCAACTTTCAGCGTTCCCCTTACTTTATGGCTTTCTAAAAACACATGTAACACCTCCCTGTGGTGTGTTCCACTTGTTGTACTCTTGATCACGGGACTCACAGACCCAATGCTAACAGGTTTATTACTCTGGTCTTAGGGATCGCGCCACTTTGTGACACAGTTAAGGATTGCATTCAGTGTGCGAACGAAATGAATCGCTTATCAGCAGCAACTAAAGAGATATGAAAACAGCAACAACAGCATGGGTCTCATTTAACCACTTAAAGATTGAACTATTTGCACTTAAACAAAGTAACTAATTATTTTTAGGTTTACATTAAATTGATTAAGTTTCGAAATGTATGCTTTAGTTAATTTTTGTTATCACTTATTTTTTTACTTCCATCAACTTTTCTTCTGACGCACTCCACATTACTGTTTATTATTTACTCGTTACTATTAAAATTTCTTTGTAATCAATTATTATATTTTTTTTAAATTAATTGACTGCACGGGCACTTTTGACCTTATTAAAAAAAAATACTCGTAAATAAATTGTTATGAATATTGATTTGATTACTGATATATTTTTGAGCGTTGTTGATGTTATTCTAACATTTTTGATGTTACATTGACTGTTTATGATTTTTAATTTGTATGTAATATGTATGTATGTACAATTGTTGATTCGACACGTTATTTTTGTTTTTATTTTTAATATTCTGTTAACTAACAGCACCTAACGATCACAATTCGCTATACTTCACCCTTAGCGTGGCGAAACACTCGCTCTGAGACACCTCACCTCTTCCCGTTTTTCTTTATTCTACTCAATGATCGATTATTGCCAGTCATTAGTTTGCGGCATTTTTAATTAGTTAATAATTATATTTTTACTGAGAAATACATACATGCATATAGAAATATGCATATAAGCATACCTATACATTAGACTGCTGACCAAAAAAAGTTGCGGTTTTTCCGCCGGGATTACAAAACTTATTATATTTGAAGATATTTTCAAATCGGTCCAGCTCACGTAAATCTTTTTAATATTTTTCCGAAATATTTTGGTGCAAGTCTTAAAATATAATATATTTTAAAACTCCAATGGAAAAATAGTACCGATTTTTTTGGGGGAGTTATGCAGTCTAATATACATACATACTATGTACATTAGAGCGTACCAGAAAAAAAAGGTCGCCGTATACTTTCGAAACTAAAGAAAAGGCGAATTCGAAAACAAATCAGAAAATCACACCTTCTGAATTTACAATCGTGAAGAAAATTTTGTACGGCGAACTTTTTTGTTTTATTATAAGGTGGTACTGTCTAATGTACACTGGCAATCAAAACTGAGTGCATGGTGTTTTTTGTTTAATATTTGCAATGTTTTTCAAGTTAACATTTTTTGTTTTTTTTTTTCTAAAAAAAATATGGTTCGTGCTTTAATCGAAACCACATAAGTCAAACTCCTAAGCTTTATACAGAAAGTAGTATTTTCATATAAATTTTGAAGTTTTTAATCTGCGTTTTTAGAAAAATGTAGTGTACAATCAATCAACATGTCAAATATGTAACTCTAAAAATCACGTACATTTTTAATGAATTTTTTTCCGATGGATTTTGCGGTTTTAGCGTTTTTTGTTTTAATTTTTTTGGCAAAAGGTCTTCCGCATTTTATTCTACAGTAAATTCCTTTTTGTATGGTAAAATGTGCAGAAAGCCGTCAGCAATAAAAATCCATTAAAAATCAACGCTATTCTTTAGCCGCTTAAAACTTACACTTATTTTACTAGAATTAAAAAACCGATCTATCAGCGTACTCAAAATTTTCTAAAAAATTAGATTAAAAAGTTCAAAATTTAGCGAAAATTTTTGGAATTTTTCTAAGTTCTGTATAAAGTTTGAAAGTTTAACTTATGTGGTTTTGATTATAGCATTGACCAAATTTTTATAAAAAAAAAAAATAACTTGCAAGTATTTAAGAAAAAACACAATGCACTCACTTTTGATCGCCAGTGTACATACATACTATGTATGTAAATGATGAGTAGAATATTTTAGCGATCTGACCCGACCAGTAACATTTGAACGTAAACTCAATTTGCTGAACAGAAACATAACAAACACGTTGATAATTGATATTAAATTGTATGATACGACTGGGTACAGTGTGTCTATAGGTGGGTGAGAAATTTTTAAACCTAGCGGAAATTTGTTGACAAATTTTTGAGTGGAGTATGTAGCAGGGTTTCGCGCCTTTAGAGGCCTAAATTCAAATTTTGTTGACACATTTTTGCGTGGATACGTAGCAGGGTTTCGCGACTTTAGAGACCTATGTAAATTAAAATTTGGTGATAAATTTTTCTGTAAAAAAATTGTAACCCTTTAACTCTGCTCATTACTGCTGTTTTTGATACTATCATCTTTTATCATCGAGATTTTGTTTAATGAATAAATGTTATTTCTTAATTTACACCCACATACATTTGCAAATGCGTTATTCCGATCATTTTTACATCTTCGGCGACCCCTAGTAAAATGTCCGTCTTAAATAAAAATCTTTGGATGACTTTGAATAACTACAAAATATCGTTTGGATTTAGAATTCGAAAACTTACTTAGTATACAGCTTTTAACTAAAACCTTCAGAAATTTTGCTTACCTGCAACGAAAAGAAAGAGAAAATAGATATTAGGTTATTTAGGCTTATCACATATTACTTAAATATAATTACATATATCAAAATAATTTAATAATAGAGCCACTTGAGAAACGCTAGAGAAATTCAAGTAAAACTTAAAAGCATATGTAGAAGCTTTCTAGCTGAAACCAATTATGAAGTTCGAAATTACATGTCAATAATGCCAAGTAGCACAAGGTTCAATCCGCGGACAAGAAGAAGCTTGAAGAAAATTTAACCGAAGCCATGATAAGACCCCAATGAGAGCAATAATAGCGTGAAAAATGCCGTCAATTTTTTTTTTTTAATTTTCAGGTGAAACGAAAAATCGATGTAGTTTCCCATTATCTATCATTCTGCATCAAAAAATAATAATACAAATAAATACATAAATAAAAACTAAATTTTGAAAAAAGTGGCTTGGCACCTTTTCACCTTTAGGTAACTTTTTCATGTTTTTTATTTTTTTATATACATAGATATTTGTTACATTTTTTAATGTTTGTTTTTAATTAAATTTTTTGTGTATTTTTTTAATAACAAAAACGTTACACCTGCTCACAAATGAACATTTTTTCTTTGTTTTTTATATATTGTTTTCTTTTAATTCATTTTCATTTATTTATTTACAATTTTATATTCAACAATTTTTATTGAGCTTGAGGCCGTTTTTAATGAAAAACTTATTGTGGAAAAGCAACAATAATTTGAAAAAATGATAGAAGTGATAGCTATTTCGGAAATCACCACATTTCCTCATCAGAAGGCCATAAAATAACAAAAACAAATTTTAAATTTTATTTAATCTTAATTAGAAACTAAACAACTGCACGCAATTAAACTTGATTTCAATCTAATTTTTACTTTTGTAGTCATTTTATAATTAATTTTTAAATTTTTTTTAATTTTTTTATTAATTTTTTCCTTTAATTTAGTTTAATTTTATTTTGCTTTACTTGAAAAACTACACACTGTATCCGCCCATGCGCACCGAAGTCACACTCTCGCACTCACGGTCACACCAAAAGCTGCTCCATCGTGCTTCACACAAAGAATGTTTAATTAATTACTTTTTTTTTGCAAATTTACCTGCTTACGCCTTCGACGATTCAATTAGCGCTGCTATAACATTTGTTTTGTTTTCTGTTGTCTTTATGACTGAATATGCAAGCACTTTGCCATTTAATTAATAAATCAATTTCATTAGCGGAAGCAAATCGTAATAAATATTTTAATTAAAACTTATAATAAAATTAAATTCAAAGAATATGAACAATTAAAATAAATAAATCTTGCGAATCGCGGCAATTGTAAATCACATGCTGTACGTATGATATAAAAAAGCATATGCTTAGGCGCTGAGCAAGAGGAAAGCGTATAGCGGAGCAACATGCGCAGAGATGACGAGCAGAGCTGAGCTGACTATAGCGAGCAGCAGCTGACGACGATAGCAATGGCGGGATCGACGTCGATGTCGACGTACATATAAAAGCACTAATTAGTTTGTTATTCCATTTAAATTAGACAAACGGCTTGCCTAGGCTAGGCTAGGCTAGGCTAGATAGCAACAATTATAAGAACAACAACAATAATGGTAACAGCTAGCTAGCTGACTAGCGCTATTCAGCCAAAGCCATAACAAGCGCACAGCACACGAATCGCTGGCTGCTGTCAGTGCCGCACTAAGGCGTTTTTATTTATGATCATTAGCGCAAAAAATGTACAAAATATACAATACAAAAATAAATAAATATTTTAATTGTTTTTTCTGAAATCCTTAGCATCCACCACACAACTTTAGCTTTACTGTTGCGCTACTGTGTTGCTTTTGCTTTTGTTGTGCAAGCATGTGTTTGCTCTATGTACATATGTATGTATGTAAGCGAGTATGTGATTTTTCGTTAATTGCATAAAATGTAGAAAAACTCATAAATTTTAATGAGGTCTCTTTAATTAAACTGCAAATTGTTGTTATTTCGCCTTAGCCGTGAAACGTTGTGACTATGGCGGCAGCGGTGTTGCCGTCGCCGTCGTCGTTGAGTGACGTGGCTGCCCACTCGCAGTTGCGCTCAAGTAGCAGGGTGAGCAGCCAGCTAATGGAGTACCGCGAACAGACTATTTACTTGGACAAATATGTCCAGAGCTGCCAGGGATCACGAATCACATAACTCCAGTTCGATTCTAAGTTATTTTAATGAGACTAGTTTATGCAAGTGTGGCTAAGCGGAAGGGTGAAATACACTGAGGCGAATAGGAGGTAGAAGATCACATTGCTGAAGTTTTTTTGGTATCCAGTTGTTTAGGCATATTTTAATATTTGTCATTTATGGAGAGATAAATAGAAGACGCGGTGAAACAGAACGAAGGCACCCACCCTGCGGGCTAAAAGGCCTTTGGTGCTAGGTAATATGTTCGTGTTACTGGCTACTTACGATACTTTCAGTCTTTTAAATAGTTTCCATACGGTTCTTGGTAAACAAATGTTTACCTATTAAGATCTATTTTCTTTAAGATTCAGACGAGCCGTACTTTAGGCCTCCCAACGGCTCCGGAGCCCTTAGTCCTATTAAGTCGCATTGTTACTCTTTGTCACCACCTTGTTCGAGAGGGACGTTCTCTTTGGACGTCTGTGACCAGATTTCGATCAGCCTCTAGTGAAATTAATGCACTTACTTTCTGTCTAGCATTCATTCCTGGCTAATTTACTACTCTAGATGGTCCTACCTCGGAATTGGTCGAAATGACGTCGAAATTAAGTTAGAGAAAAAAAATATCTATATAAAAAAAAACTAAAAATTATAAAAACATAACTAAATAAAATAAAAAAGTATTGAAAATACATTAAAAAATCAATATAAAATATTAAAAAAATCTATGTAAAATATTTAATAAAATCTGAAAAAATAAGAGCAAATATATTAAAGATAAAAAAAAACAATTAGAATGTAAAAATTAAAAAAGAAAATTTAAACAAAAATAACATAAACTTTAAGAAAATACTAAAGATATAAAAACCAACTAAAATAAATAAAAAAAGAAAGATTAAACACGTTTCGAAAAACTATAAACATTTCACCAAAAAAAAATAAAGCATAAAAAACATTAAAAAAAAATAAAAGCATTAAAAAATCAAGAACAACATTAAAAATCAAAAATGTATAAAATGTTTACAAAAATTAAAAAAAATGCGTAGAAATTAATTATAAAAATTAAAGATATGATAAAATTGAAAATAAAAATAACAATGAATGAACAAGAATCTCAATGTCTCGTGACCTAATAGTTTATAAAAAAAAAGTTCAGAAAGGTTAACAAAATTTATTTTAAAGAGAAGTAAATAAAAAAAATCCTCTTTTTATTCATTAAATTTTTATTGACTTTATTTTCATTTTAATAATAATAATAATAGATTGGCGCTCACACATATGTTAGTGCTGGCCGATCTTCTCATCCGATTTGTGGCGTGCGCGTTGATGTTGTAACACAAAGGGGAGGGACCTACAGTTTTACTCCGACTCCGAACGGCGAATGTATTTTTATGAGACGCTGGCAGAAATACACTCGTAGGTTTGCCATTGCCCGCCGAGGGGCGACCGCTGTTAAGAAAAAACTTTTTTTCTAAATTTTCTAGCGATGTTGCTTTGACCAGGGATTGAACCTTGATTGAACTACGCCACAGCGGCTGCCAGAGTATATTTTTATCGAAAACATGTGTAAGGTTTATAAAAGTCCATGAACAGTAATCCAAAATAGCCCAAATTTTATCGTCGTTACACACGAATAAAGGTACGCTAGTGTTTTGACGGCGAAAAAAGGCGCGTAAAAAAATTTTGCGAAAAAAGATGCTTATGAAAAACTTCGGCGAAGTATGTTAAGAGTCTTTGTCAACTTTTGAGCTCACGCCTTTATTCGTATTTAGTGACGTTATATAATTAACATTAAAATTCAAGATAGCGTTTCTAAAATTTTGAATTTTTCAAAATAGTTTGGAGTGATAATTTTCTCATATTGAACTAAACTTTGAAAATGTTAATATTTCTGACGTGCCTTGATATAAAGAGAAAAAAAAACTTCAAAATACTGAAAAAGATTGCAAATGAAACCTTAAATCCAAAGACTGCAATCAAATGACTTAAAGGAAATTATGACTTACAAATAATAAAAAAACTATTCCAATTAAGTATTTTAGATTGAATTCATATGCAATCTTTATGATGACTTACAAGTCATGAATAAAAAATTAATATTTTATTGCTTTAATTTGCTGGCATTAATCGTGACTAACAAAAAAAAACAAAAGAATGCAATCACTTCAGACTTCAATCAAACGTATAATCTGGTTAAAATCAATTGCATTCTTTAATATTCTGCTACGCAGCTATCAAAACCAATAATCACTCATAACAACAGCTTGGCTTATAGCACCAATACATCACCCATTAACTCATCCCAATTAAATTCGCTGCACATTAGCGTGCGCACCTAGGAATAACAAAGTTAGAAACACCGTGACAAAAGCATACGCTTAATTGCCAACGCTTTTACCAAAAAAGGACAACTATGCAGCTAGTGCCAGCCACTCCTTTGCGCCAAACACAAAAGCGTTCAATGTCATTGTGAAGCGTTTAAACTTTTTTCCGCAGTGCACTCATTTTTCTCCGCTTGCGGAATTCCACCTCTCACAAACAATAAAAAAAAACGCCAAAAAAAGAAAAAAAGAAAACACACGAAAATAAATAAAAATCAATAATCAAGAAAGTGTATGAGCGTTACAGAAAAGGCAAACCCAGGCCGGTGGTACGCTGATACGTCGAACGCATGTGAGTGCCTATGCAGCTGCTGATTGGCATAGCGTTTATTTTATAATATCAACTAATAAGTGCATCAATTGCAATGTAAAAAAGCCAACATTCCCGCGCACCACTCAATGCTGCTTGGCCATTAGCCATGGCCCATGGCATGGCGGCTGCTGCAAAATCACAGTTGCCGCCAACATTGGCTTGCTTGTTGCTCACTCGCCCGCTCACTTGCTGGCTGTCTCTGACGACTGTTACCATGGCCAAGTTCGCGGTAGTTGTCGTTCGCCACCTTAGGCAATGGCTGCGCGAAATGCGTGCGCGCATGCGCGTTGCTGCTGCACACATTGTTGTTGTGTTCCCCTGTATACAAGTGCAATTTAATGAAAATAATGAATTGCGTTGTTGATCGAAAGGAACGTTTATGAGACATGTCAGAGCGATTCCCAATTCTGTAGCGAATGTAACGAAAAATAAAAATACATCTCAGACGGACATCTCAGATCGAGCGCGCGAACGAACAAGGGGAGCGAAACACAAACGGGTTAATGCTTTCGTTGTTCTTGTTGCCTTCGAATTCCTCTAAATACATTCAATGCAATTTATGATGAGCGAACGAGGAGACCGCAAACATGCGGCCAGCTCCAATTTAGATTCAGTGTGAGGGAGGGGAGAGAGAGACGCATTAGTTCTGTGGCATGCCAAACCATGTGTTTGCTCGTTTGGTGACACTGATTAATCCGCATTCCGGATTTTGGTAACTTTTTTTTTGTTGTACAAAGAGAAAGAGGAATTAAGCCGGCGGTAGAGCTTACTCGATGAAACGCTTGGAATGGCGTTTGCACCTTTTGGCGGATCTTCGTGTATATTTTCTGGGGTTTCTACAGCAACAAGTGGCGATAAGCGAAGAGGACTAATAATTGTGTGTTGAGATAAAACATAAATCAACGTGTATTTGGGGTAATGGTAAGTGAGATTTGTGGTGTTCACTTTTGAATATCTTCAATTTGTTTTTAAGTTTAAGACATCTTGTTGAATGGAATTCAGAAAGTGTTTGAGAACAGGTATGATTTCAAGAGGAATAAAAAGGTTAGGACAAGCCAAGATTTCAACGCGAATACAACTGTACAAAAACTAAGCTATTTTTTGTTTTCCTGATTGGCTATCGCGGTCCTAGGGTTGCAGGGCAATTCTGGCAACTGTCTTTCAACTCAACCAGTCTTTCGAAAGATAAAAGTCGTTCGTAAACTATCCTGAAAGCTATTTTCAGTCTTTCGAAAGATTAATTGAAATAGCTACTATCGAAGAGGTCTTAACGTTATTCTGTTTGTCATATAGCAATAAGTTTTCTAAAAATTTAATTGAATATCTTTTTGTATTATAAATAGGAAAATAATAAATTAAATAGTTTCTAAAAATTATATTATATAAAAAAAATTCTTTTTAAGACACTAAAATCTTAAAATTCAAAAAAAACATAAGTTCCTTAAAATTAAATGAACTAAAAAAAAAAATATTTTTCTTTTTAGACAAAAAAAAATCTAGAAAGGAAAATAAAATTAAATTAAAAAAATAATAAAATCACAAAAAATTCAAAAAAAATTAAGTATGAAAACTACATACATATATGATATTTTAAAGAATTTTGCTTTTCAAAATAATAAAATCTAAAACTTAAAAGAAAATTTAGTTAAAAAAAACATTATGTAATTTAAAAAGACAAAAATACATAAAATAAGTTAATAATAACACTGGTCTACAAATTTCAACTTTTTTTCTGCGAATAAGACGGGAC
>NW_023458556.1:43807525-43813144 GCF_013731165.1 Rhagoletis pomonella | reverse complement strand
TATGTAGGTAGTATTTTCGTGAGTGTACAATACACGTAGATACTACTTACTCACTCGCCGTTGCTCTGTAAACAGGCTATGTAAACATAAAAGTAAACAACATACAAATAGCAAGTTATTACCGTCCACTTTAAACAACGGCACAGCAACAATACACCACCATCCTCCGGATCTTCACAGCAACCGATCTGTGCGATTTTTCCACGATCAGAGCCAGCATTGTACATTTTTTGTTTCTGTGTGTTTCCTTTGCTTTCATTTCAACGTTTTCGTTTCGAGTCTCTCACACTTTTTTGTACCCAATTTCTTACGCCGCTGACTCTATGACTTGCCTGTTGCATGCAAAAATCAGCAGGCACTCTCATACACAGATATGTACACAAATGCACGTGTGTGCATACATACATTCGTAGGTGGGTGTGCATGTTTGTGCAACAGTATGTTTGCTCGCTCGACAGCAACAGTAATTGCCAATTAATGTTTTTCTTTAGCTGAAATTTCCGCTTTCTGCCAAAGCATTGGTCGCCCCTCCTACAGCTCGCCTGCGTTACCCTTCTTATCCATTGCGCCACGCACCAACGGCAATTACACAGCAACAGACAGTGTGTAGCACTAGTAAAAGCCGAAGAACAGTGGCGGTGGCAATTGGTGGGCGGTACAGAGGAGAAGCTTTGCGGACAGCAGTGTGCGCACCAACGAACCAAAGCTGGCACCATTACGAACACCAGCGACGGGCGAATGTGAATGATTGAGGCTGCTGTTGTTGCTGCTGTTGTTGCTTCTGTTGCTACATATGTGTTGGCGCTACAATCACAACAACAATTACAACAAAAGCAACAAGCACCAATTATGCACCGCTAAATCCACATACAATTGGCCGTTTTCTTCGTTAATTGCTTCCTAAATATGCCACCCGCGCGTCCCACCAACAAATGCTTACGGCTGGTGGGGAGGATGAGCAGGCGGTCTAGTAGGCTGTATGCGGTTCGGTTTCTTTTGACTGTATATGTATGTACATATAAAATTGTAGGTAGGAGGCTAATGGTTGGATTTTTGCACTCAGCAGCCGTCAACCACCACATGTGGGCTGCTTGCTGCTCCAAGGCGTCACACTGATTGGCGCTTTGCCTTCCCCCTTTTCTTTCGTTTTAGCTTGCTATTTCTTCGTTTTTGTATACAAATAAAAACCTGTATTTTTTATTTTGCGTCAATTATTTTTCTCATTCCCTTGCTTCTTGCGCTCTGGCATTTGCCATCAATAAATTTGCGCACTAATTAAAAATAATTAATAATATTGTAAAGATTTAAATAATTGCTGGGCAATCGCTGTGTGCGCATAGAAGTGGAAAATAAAAGCAGTACGAAAGCAAGAAAAAATACATCCATACGCTACCTTGTGTGCGACTACTATGAAGACGTCGGTGTACACAGTGAAAAATATTTAAGTTAAAGCTACCAAGTTATTTTGACCGGGCTTTTCTGTTTTTCGAAAGACCAAGTAAAAGATCTGATAACGATATGTTTTTTTTTTTTAAGTAATCGGTATAATTTAAAAATATACTTACAACTATATATGTACACTTTTCTTAAAAAACAAATTGAAGAGAAGAAAAAATTTATAAGTTTCAAAAGGCTGATTTTCAGCAGGGACCGAGAACAAAAGGTTTTGTTAGCAAGAACGCTTCAAACCCAAAACCGGAATTAGAACAAAACTGTCAAGAACGCTCTCAATGGGAATTATATAAGAACAAAACGCTGTGGAATGTTCCCAAAGTGAACCAAATGCGAGCAATACTTTTGGTAACATTTTAAAGAAAACAAAGCGGGAACAAAAGTCTAAGAAATTTTCTCCCGAAGAACTTTTTCGGAACGAGAGTCTCAGGAACTTTCTGACAGATAAAGAAACGGGAACAAATCTTCTCTGAACTATTCGCGAGGAAAGGAATCGACAACAAAATTTCTCATAGCGTTGCATTAGTTTGAAATATTTGAATATTAAAATTAATCAAAAAAGAACTGAAACATAATTGGGCAAATAGAGTCAACGAAAGACTTAAGACACGGAACTTTTTTTGCAGAGAAATTGAAAAATTCTTCCATAAATGGACAGTTCACGACATGAAAGTTGAAATGATCCAGATTTTTTCTGGCTTAGTATTAACAATCGTGGTTCTCACTGAAACAACTTTTCATCCCAACACGCGGACGTAACGTAAAGTTCTCAAAACTTTTGTTCTCGTTTTCTTCATTAGCAAAACGTTCTCCAGACTTTTGTTCTCATTTGATCCTCGTTCAAAACATTCTCGATAATTTCGTTTTTATTTTGTTCTCGTTGGAAACGTTTCGTTCTTATTCTGTTCTTCTTGAGAAAATCCCCGAGAGTTTTGATCGTATTGTGGTCTTTTAGGGAACGTTCTCGAGAGTTTTGTTCCCGTTTGGCTCTTTTGTGGGGAATGTTCTTGTTCTATCGATTGATTTAGATCAGAATAGGTCTAGTCGTGTACATGTTGCTAAATCGGCTATCTGTCCGTTTTCGGCCCGTAACATAATCGGTGAAGGCATGGTTAAAGAGATAAAGTTGTGTCAAAATAAGTCGAAAAATTGTGTAGTTAAAATATGACTTAGTGAGGAGAACTTGCTCTTAAAATCAAATGAAATTAAAAAAAGAAAGTATTTTTCTTTTTAAAACAATAAATTTTAAAAATTAAAAAAGACAAGTTCTTAAAAATGATATGAAATTAAAAAATATTTTCCTTTTTAGAACAATAAAATCCAAAAACAGGAAAAAATAATATGTTTCTAAAAACTTATTTAATAAAAAAACGTTTTTCTTTTTAAAACAATAAAATCTAAAAATTAAAAAAAAAAATACAAATAAGAATAATCCTAATACGCATAAGAAGTAAGCCCGTTTATTAATCAATATTTTTCAAACGTATTTGAAGGCAGATTGGTACATTTGTACAGATTTACACACTTTTTATATTGGGCTAAACCGAAGTTTTTTTGAATCACTTTTCTACTAAATACCTTTACGAAACATTGCATAAAAACGTAAACCAGAGTAAGTTTATTATCGTAAGCTTACCGCAAATGTATTTTGCTTATTGCGATATAGAACACTGGCAGACGTATGTACATATGTGTGCAAGTTTGTTAGGTGAATGAAAGCACATGGCGTCTAAATACAATAAATACGTTGAGAGGTCAAAGTACCAAAATAAATTAAAGCCATGTCCTTATCTTTTAAAATTAAATAAATTCAAATAAAACACATTATACTCGCACATACCAAATAAGAGTTTTATTTTAAAACAAAATGAAAATATTAAATTTATTGTTAATTAAAATGATGGTGCAGCTCCATGACATTAAGCAATTAAAAGTTTATTTTTAAGCGCAAGCACTAAAAATACAAGAGCTTTTTGTGTGTTGAAAAATTTCACAATGAACAAGGCGGGAGCAAAACAAAACATAACAAAGTGGAATAAAGTTCAAAGCGATAACCTACGCTCCATAAGAAAATCAATTGTTAAATGAAAGAACTTGCAATAATTATAGTACCACATGTGTCTGTAGCTATACGCTTCCATTATTTCATTTTAATTACTGTCTTGTTTTGTTCTAATTATTATTGTTCTTATTATAATATATCGCCTCCCGTAATGGTCAAATAAATGAAAGTAGGCCTTATCTCTAGTTTCATACAATAATTGATACTGTCTTTTGCTGGCAACTAAAATGAGAGATTATGTAAAAAAGAATTGACGAAGTTTGATACAAAGATTTGTATAGCTACATAGCTTATTCGATGGGAGCCCACAAAGGCCTATGAGAGGTCTCTTAGTACAAATAATAGGTAAAAAAAGCTCTTAAATAATGCTTTGCTTTATAGTACGTGCTATCCCATAGGATATGTATTAGTGCATGGTTGCCACTTATTTTCGATTCAACATGTTTCTAAAACAATGGATATCAAATTATATATATTTGATAACTTTAGTCCAGAAGCTTTTTCGATGAGGGCCCCTAAGTTTTTATTCTAGAATATTAGCGTGGGGTTACCATTTATTTCCTATTCTACAAAATTTAACTAAAATAACGGAATACGGATTTAACTGAAATGCATTTTTGACAATTTTAATCCAGAAATAATTTCGATCAGGGTTGCCACTAATTTTCGATTCTGTAAAATTTAATTAAGAAACGAAATATGGATATGAAATGAATTTATTTTCAAGAACTAACGAAAAAAAGTAAGATGCTTGCACCACTCAACAAAGATCTCGATACAATTAATGGCGCCATCGTTGCCAAACTTCTTTGCGGGTACAAAGTCTACCACAGTCGTGACTTGATGAAAGACCAACCTGAAAGAGGGCTCCAATTCACAACAGAGTTTCATAATTCGTTGAGAAAAAAATCGTTAATGATGCTATTACGCTTTTGGTATTTTGGCTCATGACACTTTTGCAGCAAATAAGCGATATATGTATGTTAGGGCGGGTCGATTTTTTCCAATAAAATCGCATTGCGGAAAATGCTCTACGTATCATTCTAAACAACTTTGCTTAAGAAACTATTGGTCTAAAACCAATGTCGAGCCGGCGAATTTTAAGGAGAAGTTTCATATCAGGTAATACAAAATTTTGTAGGAAAAACTTAAACAAATAGCTAATTTATGAGTGTAAGGTTACAAAAAGTAGTTTATTTATTTTTTAATACATAAATGATCACATGGTCTGTGCACACGATAACTCGATTAGAAATTGAGATATTTTAACGAAATTTGGTATGTGTACTTCTTTTTAGCGTAGGACTGATGGTATTGAAAATAGGCAAAATTGGACAATAAACACGCCTACCTCCCATATAACGGTAGTTTTCAGGAATACGAAAACTGCAATATTTTAGTAACTATGAAAGCAGGTGAAGGTGTGGAAATGAGTTTTACAGCGCATCCCGTACATCGCTTTGTTTATCGCGTTCCCGGTCGTGATCTAAGCGTCGTACAAAAAAAAAATGTAGATACAAAAGTTGTGGTAAATGAAATTCTCTACAAGTTTGGAATTTCAATATGCTATGTATTTTCAATAGAAATTGTCAAAAAATGGCGAAAACCGTGAAAATGTAAATTATTTTTCGCTGTTTTTGCTAAATTTTTACAATAAAAAATTATATTTTAACAAACCCCTCTATAAAACAAATGTGGGAAATGCAATTCTCTACATAGTTGTTTTTAACAATTTTTTACGAAAAATGCAAAATAAGCTTTCAAATCGCAAAAAACCCAAAAACCTTAAATCCAAGATGGCGGAATGTTGCCAAATGAGGCATTAGGGGCATGATTGTGGATCCATGACCTACATGTCAAATAGAACTAAACTGCATCAACAAATCGCTGTTACAATTTTTTTTTCCAATTTTCTACCAAATTTATCTAATTTTACTGGGCTATAGGTACTACATATAAAACGCGAAAGCATATTTTGTTAATGTGCGCATGCTAATTAAATATAATTTTTGCCTTTAGTTATGAAAATTCACATTCTATTATTTTATTTTTTATTTTTTAAATAAATTTTTCACTGTGTGCCATACTGTGCTGCCAATAAAAAA
>NW_023458556.1:43781810-43807515 GCF_013731165.1 Rhagoletis pomonella | reverse complement strand
AAAAAATTAGCTATTTTTGATCTGTAAAAGTGAAAATCTCCTTCCTGGACTTTACCTCGTACAAACTACTTTTGCTAATTGAAAATGTTTTTTGTTCCTCATTGTTTTTTCTTAATTTATACACCAGCACCTTCTGCTGCCACTTCCCTTACAGCTTATTCACAAACGTGTCTATTTGCCATAAATAATTTCACCCGCTGCAAATTATGCGAAACATAGTCTGTTGATGAGTTATTAAAAATCGTGTTGCAACATTATTGTTGCATTGGTGTCACTGTTTGTGCAGTTTTCTTTTAATAGATGTATGAATAATATATACATGTATTTGGCACTTTTCCCTCAACACCACAAACAACAGCGACTGCAATTAAAGGTAGCAAAGCAACAACAACAATAACAACAGCAGCAAAAATAAGCAACAATTGTAGTACATAGTTAACTTGATTGCAACTTGTATAAATTAACATTTAAACAATAATTTAATTATGCATAAGCATCAAGTGGCTTGTTTTGCCACTGCAAGTCCCCAAAGGTTTCGGAAAAAAATAATAACAATACAACAATAAAGAAAATAAAAATGCATAGATTGCAGATAACGCAATTGATGATGATAAAAGGTTGTATTGCTTCGGTTAAAACAACAAAGAAAAAAAACAACACAACTAGCAAAATTATATGGCACATAATTTAACAACAGCAATAACAATTGTAAATGCGCGTGTAAGTAATGAGTGCCCCTAATAAGTAGAAGGCATCTGATAGCCACCACCACCGCTGCACTCAGCAGCAAGTCATATAGGGTCTCCGGGTATGCATGTCTGCAGTGGCAACATATACATACGTCCCCCTGCAGTAAATCGCGCTAGTTCAGAACTAGCTCTTTAAGAGGCGGTACTGGTTCTCGATCTATCCCAACGCAATGCTTTCAACTGTCTCTTTTTACACGGCAATGTCCTACGAAGTGGAAATTGCCACCTATGCAGAACTTTCGAACTAGTTCTGAACTGGTTCCATTTTCGACAGTTCTGGGACAATAAGTTTTTTATGAGAAATTTTAAAACTGGATTACTGGATATTTTTTCTTATCTGAAGAACTGTTTCCATTTTGGACAGATCTACGACAATAAGTTTTTTATGAAAAAAATTTGATTAAGTATTCGATTTTTTTTTTTAATTTTTTCTGTTCTTTTACAGATTACATTTTATTTAATTTTTTATACTTTTATTTTATTTATATTAAATTTGATCATTTTCTCATCAATTTTTAAGCGGCACTCAACAATTTAAATTTATTAAATCTGAAAATCACAACTGCCCCTACCGCGATTTGAACTCGCCACCAACGATGTTAGAGTCGGAGGTCTTCCCGCTGAGCTATCTGAGTATTGTACGAGACATGAGAATTTGTGCATTTACTTCTCAACAGAGCGCAACTAGCACACCAAAAGTTTGAACTGTCCCTCTCTGCAGCCGTTTTGCACTAGTTCAGAGATAGTTCTGAAATGTGTAGGGCGGAACTAGCGCTTTAACATACTGTCTCTAAATTTTACTGCAGGGTACCGAACTACAGGCGGCGCTGTTGTTGTTGTTGCAGCACACCATTGTACCTACCTTTGAAGTGTAAAATGTGCGTCATTGCCATTTCCGAAAAAGCTGTTCCGCTCTTAACTGCTACTGGTAAACAAGACCTTTACTTTTGCTGTCCTAGTCTGCATTGGTGTTGTTATTGTTGTTGTTACTCTTAATGCTCCACCATCGCCTCCGTATGATCATTGCTGATATTTTGGTTTTATTTTTGCAGCGCAAGTCGATCGACTACTGTGCAGCCGCGCTGCTGACACCTTCAATAGGCCATCGCAGTTTCTGTTGCTACTTTGCTTTATTTCTTGATTCATCTCTTACTTGTTGTTGCTTTAGTTGGCCCAAGTTTTATTGCCAGTGATTTTGGCTTGTTACTCATTTGTTGTTGCTTGTTGTTATGTGCCGCTTTTGCTACTGTTGCATACAACGTTTTGGCTGTTGCTTTTGATATTTTATTGTTTTTTATTAGCTACCGATTGGCAATTCTGGGAGTATGCCCATTTGAACACTAATTAAACGCCTGCCGCCAAGGTACTCGAAAGAGAAAATTTGCGAGCAAAGGGCTGGGCAGCAAATTATGATTTGATATTATAAAAAGGTCTCTATTGAATATTTTGTTTTGAAAAAAAAAAAAAAAAATAATATTAAGGCTTGCAAAGAAAGAACCACCTGGACTACTGCTCTAAATTCAATTAAAATTTTCTAACAATCTGCCTAAAGAAATTTGTTGGCGCTGGTCTGGCTTAGATTTCAAGAATGGTTTGATGTTTGTTCTGTGTTTTGTGTCGACGAAAATTGTCCAATTTCACACTGCTCCTTTTCGAGAACAGCAGTCACACTATCAGATGAGCCATTTTAATGTAGAACCTTTCTAAATCTTAAATTTTTATTTAAAATTTTTTTATATACAGTGACGCGCAAAGCAAACAACTACTACTTTTCTTTTATTTATTTAGTGTTTATTATATTTTTTATAAAAGTAAGTATTTTATTTAAAAAAACGATCAGGTGAATTGCAGCGGAATAGCTGCGCTTGATTGTAGTTGGCTTAGCAAAGTGAAATAGTGGAAAATAAGCAACAAGAATTAACAAGATAAACTTAGCACAGTGCGTAGGCAACTGGCTGAGTCAGTGGTGATCGTCGGTTCGAATCCTACTGAAAGAAGTCTGATGAGGAAATGTGGTGATTTCCGAAATAACTATCACTTCTACCATTTTTCAAATTATTGTTGCTTTTCCACAATAAGTTTTCACTAGAAACGGCCTCAAGCTCATAAAAAATTGTTGAATATAAAAAAAATTTAAGTCAAAATTAAAAAAAAAATAGTTCCAACAAATGTTCATTACAATTTTAAATTTTTATTCAGAAATTTAGGATTTACCATTGATTTTCAAGAACTTTTCCTGCTGAGGGTGTTGTGCATTTTCTTTTTCAAATGCGACACACCGTCAGAAAGAAAGGCCAAAAATCACCGGTAAGCTAGCTACTTCAAATAAAAAAATAATAAAAAATAATTAAAGAAATAGCAAAAAACTGGTTAAAATTTCGCGTCCCCATTATTATTTTTTCTACTGTATGTTCCTAGGGTGGTCCAAAAATGCGTGTGAAAAAGTAAAGTCGGAATTTTTATGCTCTAACCCCTTAGGATTATTCTATACCGTAAAAAAGTTACCCCTGTTTTTTCATTTTTAAATAAAAAAATATTCAAAATGGGGACCTATTTATTTGAGGTTTTCAGGGGTCCTATGAACAATAGTATATAATAGAAAATGGGTTAATAAACAATTGGGTATTGTTATCGGAAGCCTCCTGAATCCATGTCATTTCTACGAAAACTTGTTTCCCATATAAAATATGTACTTGAAAAACTTTGGGCGCTTTGAGCGAACTCTGAATATTTTTTGATTACAAAAAAAAAAAAAAAGGGATATATTTTTTCGATATAGAGCAATCTTAGGGGGTGGTAGCATTAAATTCCGACTTTACTTATCTTGGACCACCCTAATATTCACTCGTTTCGAAAAATACCCATACAAAATCGTAAAAGTCTGGATTAACTCCATTTTTTTTACAATATACTTTCAAGTTTAATTTTTTTGGTTGCTTTTTAAAGGGAATTCTCAATAGTCTTAAACCAAGGTAGAATTTTATGTTTCATTTTCACAACATCTCCTCAGTTTTCAATAAAAAACACCATCTCACATCTCCGCAAAAATATGCACTAAAGTCTTCCAAGTAAGTATTTCAGCAATTCCATAAATTGCTTCTTATAAAAGTTCCAATATTTCAAAATCTCCATTTGTATATTCATTCGTTTCTACTTTACATCCAATTAACAACACGCCTTTCCGCCTCCCCAGTCATTCACTATGTACTATGTTACTTCAAATGTAATCGGCAAACTTCAAAGTGTTCGTCCTCCGCACATTATTGCTAATTGGACAGATTGCAACAGTCACACTTAAATCATTGGCGGCATAAAATCAAGTCAAATAGGTGCTGTTGTCGCCGCTTGATTGAAAATACACTATTCTACAAGGTATTTACGCTGGAAGTTCTGTCATATGAATGTACAGCATATTCAGCAAGAAAGGAACCAACATGAAATTAATTGAATTTTAATTAGATTGTATATAAAAAACTAGATTTCATTGCGACTTTGGACTCGGCCTTTTTTCAGATCCTGTTTTGATCCTTGATTTTTACCCTACCAAAAATATCAAATAATCTTTACAGTCAACTTATCCTAGCACGAATATTATCAAGTATCCTGTGAGTGAATATGTATCTTCTAAAGTCAGCGAATAATTCTAAAAACATAACATTTGAGGCTTCACAGTACAACGCTTAGGAAATATGTTGACACCCACCAATAACTTGAATGCTAACTTCATCATCAAACCAAACCTGTGCAGACTATTGTCTTACTCTTTGTCCCAAATAGTTGGCGCCTCTGCAAAATCGATTACCTGATTTCAATTGTTCGAAGTTCTTTAATCGGTCCTGCTAATCGGTCGAAATTCCTCGTTTTGAAAACCTGTTGCATCCAAATTTTTTGCATGTTGATTTTCAGAATTTTTTTGTGATTTTTTTCGCGATTTTTTCAGGTCTCGTAGTTTTCGGAATCTTGGAATTTTGTCGGGCCTTTCAAAAATTTTGCTATGGTCTTTTTCGGAATCGCTCGAGACCGTTCAAGATTTTTTATTTTGATTTCTGCATTTTGCTCGTCAGAGCTTTTTTCGGGATTATTAATTTTTAGTTTTTTTTTCAGAATTCTTCATGTTTCATATTTCAGTTATCTGTTGGGGTTTTTCTAGTAAGTTTCCGCGATTTTCGGCATTTTCTGTGTCTTCGGTTTTTTTCGGGACCTTTCGAGACCGACGGTGCCCTTCGGGATTTTTTCGAAACTTTTCAAGTTTTACGAGAGTTTTCAGTTCCAAAAGTACATGTAAATGATGTAAAAAGTGTTTTTCCACTCTGTTGCGCAGTGTTACAAAAACTTGATAATTCTGCACACCCACACACACGCACACAGCTAAAGGCATTGCAAAGTGGAATGCAAAGTATACAGTGGCGATGTGCGTATGCGATACCACCGCCTGTTGCATGCAACAATGCAATAAATACCTGCAACTACAAACTACTTCTACGGCCGATCGAGAGAGCAAAGGAAATTTGCAAGAAGGCGCACTTGCTGCTCGAGGCGGACAGAAGCAGCCAAATTGCAAGCAGGCGGCAACAAATTGCATATAAGCACTATTAATAAATTGCAAGAAGCATTGAGGCGCGCCGGCACGACAGCTGCTGTTGGGCGCAAAGTTGTTGCCATTTGAAGAAGCTGCCGGGAAGCTGCACATCGATTCGGATTTTAATTACACATTTTCTTACAATCTTTTTTCTCTCTCTCACACATCCTTCGCCATAGACATACTGTTTTACTGTTGCCTCCAAAATAGTGAACAAAATTAATTAGCAGCAGCAACTACAATTAAGATTGGAAAGCAACAAAAACGAGCGCGGTGAGAAAGCGGTGACATTGGGATTCGCCCATATTTAATTGAATTAGTCATAAAAAAGACAGCAGCCATAAAAAAATAATGAAAATGAAAAAATTGGATGGGATTATAAAAAAGATTTACGAAGCGCAGCAAGAGGACTACTTACAACAACAAATACTAAGCTACAGCAGCAAAACGAGATTCATACCACAAAGCAATAAATCGGTGTTAAGAGGCAAGAATGGCTTAGTGGAAGGAAATACTGGCGAGAGGGGAAGAGCGGGAAGCGTAATGGCAAGCGAAGCGAAGGGATATAAAGTCATAAATATATGAGGGTTGCCTATCGCTGTGATTGTGAGTATCGAATAAACTGCCCATACCTTTATAAGCGAGTGTTTTTATAAAATGACATGTGCGTGTGCGTGTCTGTGTGTGTGTGTGTGTGTGAATTGTGCACACGTTGGTTGGCAAATTGAAATCGAAAAGAAAACTCGTTAATTAAAAAGTTAACATACACTCCAGTGGCAGCACGTCTGAGGGTGAGCGGTGCTGCCTGCCACTGCCGCCTGAGTTGAGCGAGCGCCTTGCCACTTTGCCTTTACCTACTTTGACTTGCAGTGCGGGTAGCCGAAGTGCAGGGTGCCACGAATGACGCAGTGTAGCAAGCGCTGTTGCGCACATTGCAATTAATTTTATTAATAATTAAGAGCGTAGGCTAAAATGCAAAAAGCTCAACGGAGGAAAAAAAAAATCATACTGAAAATGTGAAAATGTGAACTGCAAACGACGCACAATGGTCTGAAATGGAAAAGTATGGTTCAAAAATCATTTTAGATTTTTTAAATATTTTTTTTTTAATACTTTTTTTTTTATATATAAATCAAACTCAATTCGTAAGGGTACGTTCACACAAACATCCGAGCCGAGCCGAGCAAAGCCGTTCCGAGCGGAGAGAAGCTTTCAAATTGATGTAATAGCTATATGAAAGTGTAAATTTTTTCACTTAATCTTTTGAACAAAATTGAGCAAATATTTTTGCCGCTTTTCATTGACGGTAAGTTTTGTGGTATCTTTGCACTGCAAAGTTTGCAGTCAAGTCCATGCGATAAGCTCCGCTTCGCCTTTCTTCGCTAGGCACCGCTCGGCTTTCTGTAAGAAGAGAATCTAAGGGATCGATCGATCTCGATTTTTGGATTTTTATTTGTTTATATTCAACTTTTTAGTGCGAAGTGCATAGAAAGAGCAATTTTGAAGAAAATCGATTCTCCTAATAAAACTAGTTTAAACCAGCTATAGGGTGGAACCTAAACGAAAAAAATTGCTCCAGAAAAATTAGATGCTATAAAAAATGCACCAAAATATTTTTTTTTTTAAATTGTCTTCGAAATGCCACCAAGAAATACTCAAAATCAACCAATTGAATCTTGCACTTTATTAGTTATACTAAAATTGAATAGGCTATAAAACTGCATACCTAAAACTGTCCTAAAGGTTAAATAAAAAACATATATTTTTTTATTTGGTAATTTTTGTATAACATTTAAAATTTTTCTTATGTTTTTTTTGGTTTTTTTGGGGGGAAAAATAAATAAAAATTATTTGGTGATTTTTTTTATAACATTTCAAAGTTTTTCTTGTGGCGTTTTTTATTTTGTAGGAACCCTATAGTTGTTTTTGCTAGTTTTTATTATGTAAAATTCATTAACAGGAACAAGAGAATCGATTTTCTTAAAAATTGCTACTTACTCTGCAGGTGGCACCAAAAAATTTAATACAAACAAATACAAATTCAAAAATGGAGCTCGAGTGATATCTTATAAATTAATTGAATATTCAAAACAAAAGAGAATAATTCAAACCGTTTTAGAATTGAAGGTTCTACGCTATTTTGTACCCCTAATTTTTAATCTCCGACCACTGTGCGACGTCTAGAGGGAGGCGGTGCAAGCAGTGGTACTACTTACTGACTGCAGATATATTTGCATGATCTGAGACAACTTAACTGGCTGACCGAGCTGTCGGCTGCTTCGTTGTTGGTTGACTGCTGGTGGTTGGCTTGCTGACTGACTGGAAGGCGGACAGCGCATAGCGGCTGTTACACGAGTAAAAGCGCGAAATGCTGCAAAAGCCGGCGATCGGCTTACAATTCACCCAACGAACCAAGCAATCGCCTCTGCGTCCGACCAAGCAAACAAGCTACATATACCCATAAAAACCGTATACGTACATATGTATATGAACTTATGTATGCCGACACTAAACATACACACAATCACGTCCGTCCGCGCGTCCTTCATCCGACAGTTTACTTTGCTTGCGCTGGACAGCCATCGTCGTACGACAGGGGCGAAAATGAATAATGAAGTGCACGCACATTACATTTTTATTAATTATTATTAAAATTATGCGTCGTAAATGCGGGAACAACAAAAACAACAACAACAGGGTGTAGCAGCACTTACACTTTACGTTAACTGCAACAGCAATAAGTACAACTGCATTTTAAATAACAAATACAACAAGTTTCGGTCGGGTTTTATTCTTAGTGTTGTGCAGAAATTGCATTTGTTTTTTGTCTCCTTTGTGTTCTTCTAAGTGTGTGTGAATTTGCTGTGTGTGTGTCGTATGCATTTCATTTACAATTGGCATTTCGAAGTCAACCAAATGTGCGGCACCATTCGTTGCCTGCCTGCCTGCTTGGCTGTGTTGTCTGCAATGTTTGTGGCATGTCTCGATTCCGTTCGTAAAATGTTATTCGAATGGAAATTTCGTGTACATATTTCCCACCTGGTGCGCTAATTTACTTGCACTTAGCTGTGTTGAACATGAAAACGACCTTTATTATTCGTCATTCGATATCAAAATGTGTAAAAAACGAGGTTAGAAAGAAGAAAAGTGTCTTAGGTATCACAGGAATTGAAAAAGTTTCTAAGTATCCGTTTTATTAAAAAATGAGCATTTCTATATTATCATCCGATGCGACGTTAAAAGTTGTTGTGTTAGACCAGAGGTTCCCAAACGCCCTGTTGTTACATTTCTATATTCCCAAAACTCGTCAAAAATGTGAGGATTAGATCTAACAATGGAAATTTGCGTCGCGGCTGACACCCAACGCAAAGTTCGGAGTAGTAAAAATAAAAATGAAAAGTTATATATTTTCTTGTGTTCTATTTATTAAAGTAATACTTTAACTGACTAGTAAGTTTTTAGTACAGTCGCTGACCTTCTTACAGCAGAGTTGATAAAGCCATCAAAATATGCTCTCGCACCAAGGAGTTATATTTTTTAAGCGCACTCAAATTTCAAAAACTCAGATGTTTGGCGCATTCATGAATTTGCAGCAAAAGTATTTGTAAAAGAGTTTATTCATATTGACGGCATCACTTTTATTTTCATCGCTCCGAGTTTTGAAGTGCTGCGAAAAATATTTATTACTCACATTTTTAAAACACAAAACTTGAAAGAACAAGACCGCAAAGCTTTTTACGCCAACCTTTTATGTAAATCAGAAACAGACAATAGAGAAAATACCGAATCTAGAAAAATCTAAATAAAATGATTGTTTAATGCGCGCTCCCTGCTGCTTTAAAGAGTTTAACACTAATAATAATCACTTTTTTGAGCATCTACCACACAAGGTTTGAAATCTACCACATATACATGCTTTTGAGTAGTTTTATTTTTTCTCGACATAATTTTCTTCATTTTAAGAGCAAAAATTGTCCAACACTAAACACTAACAACAGGCAGAAGGGAGGATAAAATAAACTGTAAAAAAAATTTTCTCGATATTCAATTTTTCCACAGGAAACGTGGTTTTATTGTGTTAAATTGCAAAATATATGATTTATAAAAAGAATTAGTAGCGAAAATGTTAAAAAACCTTTACTTGAGTATTGTCAAAATCGGCAAATCCTAAGTAGCGATTTCTGGAACGTGCCACATTGTTCGCTACATCGTGATGTGATAAAAAGAAAAGCTGGCAGCACTCCGCAAGGTTGCAGAAATCTTTCAAAATATGTTCGAAAAATATCTTGATATGGAAGGCACTGCTTTACACTGTCAAGGAAAAAAATTGCCAAAACTCAACGCAATTTTTAGCAACTTTAATCTTGGACTTTATTATACTAAAATAAATTTTTTTTAGATTCTAATTAAAATGTTTTCAATTTAGGTGAAACTTTGCAGAATTTTTTTAATTTTTGTACAAAGTTTGATCCAAAACCCCAGATCTACCACACAAATTTTTTTTAAGTCCGATCACTGATAAAAATAATAGACAGGAGCTTACACAATATGTTAATGTTTGACCGAGCCTCTCCTTTAATGAGTTTATCAACGATTAACTACTGAGTGCTGAAAGCTATATAAGCGAAAGAGACGGAACGCTATTTTATGAGGAGTAATATTTTGAGTGGCATGGGAGGCGAAAAACTGAGTTATATTAACGATGAATTTAGTTGAAGAGCGTTTTTTCTTTTTTAACTCACAAAAGAAAAAATCAGAATTGATTGCTCTTGAATTGAGTTGAAATGAGGAGGATGAAAGAAATTTTATTCCCCAGTAAGGAATTTTTGCGAAATCTGTCTTAATGTATCCAGCTCAAAAAAACAAAAAATAGGAGGGGTAAAAAAAAGAAATTAAAGCTAAATAAACAGGCTATATATATATCTGATCTATATGCCAGCCTAACTGGAAAAAGTTGCAAACAATTTGCCAAAAAAGCAAACAATTTGTAAAATAATTTAATCGCGTTATCTGTTAGGATTGCGTCAGAACCGCAACACCTAAAAATTTTTAGCCAAGAAATCTAAAACTTAGAATCTTAAAGCTTCAAAATCCTCATCTTAAAATTTCAATGCCACAATTTTTCACCGAAATACAGCCTGTCAGAAATCACAGAAAAATTTGGAATTTTATTTTGTCCCATTAATATTTTGAGTAATACATTATCTGCTTACATTGCTAGGTGAAGGCAAGCCAACATGTTCGTTCTTCACTATCGAAACCAGTTAAATTTCGTGAACCCCCATTTTATCTTCACGCCAACGTGGACCCCTGTCGAGTCTCTCGTGGTCCCCCGGGGGTCCACTTGGACCACTTTGGGAATCACTGTATTAAACAGCAAGCTAGCAAGCTGAATCTTTGAAACCGAATTAGGTCTTCCTCCATTCTTCTTCTCGCTAAATGACGATTAGACATTCTAAGCGAAGTTAATTTGCTCTCCACTTCATCTTTCCTCTTCTTCTGTCATCATCAGTAGTTAACATCGCATTCTGAATCAACCGCTCATAGAACTACGTATTTACAAAACCGTACCCAATTTTGTAATCGGGCTCTGGTTGTAAAGTAAGGCTCAAATTTTACAGATTTCGAGTAAAAATTTTGTCGAATTTGTGCAATGTTTTTTTTTTATTAAAATTTTTCAAACCCTGGTAGCGACCCCTAAAAATTTGTATAAAATTAAAATGTTCGCGGATGCCTTCATTTTCTATGTAGAACAAAATAAAGGTGTGCCCCATAATGCTGATATTTTAGGGATCACCCTAACGTATATACATACATATGTATATTTGTACTTATCAACCAACTCCCATTTCCCACCTCAACTCACTAGTATGTAGTAGTTACAAATTTTATTGCGTCGCCTCTTTGTGTACCTACCTACCTTCTCGTTTTCGGCCTCCCTACGCGCATTCGCTTTGCACACACGATAATTGGTTTGAAATTAATTTGCCAATTACACGATCTCACATTTAATTGGGGCGCGCTCCTCCTTTGCTACGTTTCACGCGAGACTTCATATGTCGGCAATTTGGCGGGATGTGCATAAAACCGGCCTAGAAAGAGTGCACAAAGAAAATGCAGAAAAAGGCAAAGATAACAGAAAGACACCAAGAAAACATTGCTGCGCAGGCCAGACAAAACTCGAAAGATGCCGGCCGACCAAGCACCGCATGTACCTTTGTACATAGACTCGCCAGAGTTGAATAGTGTTGTTAATGCCAAGTGTTGTTGTCGCAGAAACAGCAGCAATTCGCATCGTCATCATGATCAGCGATGCCGCCGCCATCGTCGTCACCACCACCACCAATCGGCGGCACATCATTACGCGATCATCAAGCCGTACCACGATCGCGATCTTTGTGTTCGCTCACTGCCGCCGGTGCTCGTTCTTCCACGTGTGCGCATTTTCCTTAGCTTCCAAGCGGTTGGCATGCGTGAACGTACGCAGCATTCGAAGTGGTAGTGCTACTCAAGTCGCTGGTGGTCGGTGATTGGTGGTGGTGTTGCAGCAGCCTCCAGCCCGCGGCCTGTTGCTTGCCCCTCTTGAGGGTGTCCTGTTTATTTTATTGCTACGCATACAATTTCTTGTTGCCGCTTATTATGCTCGGTATTATTATCCTTGCTTTTGTTGCTGTTGCTGCTGCTGCTGTTTGTTTGAGTGCCTTCTACTCGCGTAATACGACTGCAGTGATTGCATCGTTATAGAAATTTAATAATGTGGCAACATTTTGTCGCAGGGCTGTCTGTTTGCCTCATTGCATTTCCACTCCACACGTGTCATTTTTGTTGCACTTGTCGCGCAAATTGCCACTGTTACGGCCCACTGCTGTTTTGCTGGTAGTTATTGATGCTTTTAGCCGGGCTAGTATTGCTATTTGATTGGCATTTCGTGCGCGATTCAATGATGGTAATAACAAATCTTTATGGTTAAAAATTGTGGTGTCGGTTACGCCTATTAAGCGACTGGAAATTATTTGAAGATTTCTCTGCATGGACTAATTGGGTGGTTGTTATACATATTCTTAGAGGATTTGCGGTGTATCGATTCCCGGAATATTAATAATGAAGCTTGCGATGTATGTATATATGTATGTATGTATGGTATGCAGGCAAGAGTTTAGAATTGACGATTCAACGCGCATTCCCTAGCCTTCGCCGCTCGATTAGGTGTGAAATGAATAGCAGTTTTCATTAAATTTGAATTCATTGAATTTTCAGTTTCTAATCTTGGAGTAAGAAGTCATCTGCAGCGTCATTGGCATATCTACTACTAAGTGGAAAACAAAATGTGAGCTGAAGCTCAGACTTCTCATTTCTCTCGATACTATGAGAGGCCTTGACTACCCCATGGATTTCCTCGGACTAAAATAAATATTTTAGGTTTGCCTGCGTACGAGGCTAGGATTTGTATGATAAGAGAGGAACTATGTATTTGTATGAGAAGAGTGGAACTGAGAGACAGAGGCAGGCTTTTGTCTCTGTATAGTGATAAAGGCTGCTATCAACGAGCCAATGGCTCGCTTAGGCGTTGCAAGTCCATTGTGATACCACTGCGAAACACTGGAACCTCAGTGAATATTCTGCATAGAACCAATTTGAAGCTCTTATGAAGTTTAGGATTGGTTTTATTCCTACACCGGATAGTTCCGTAAGAGCCGAAAAAGTGCCTACCTAGAAAGCCTGCTCTACTCTTAGCTAAAGCCGGGAAGCTACAGAAGAAGCGCTTAACTGTTCTTCTTCATCTCTGCAACTTCTGCATTATCCATGGCAGAATATTCCTAGTCTCGAAGCGTGCCTACGAAATAGCGAATGACCAGTTACAGATGCCATCACAATCGAATGTCCTCTCTTCAATTTGTTCCCATCAATTTGCGGTCAAAGTAGCCTAGTTGTTTTATAAGTGCCCTCGTCTAACCATTGCGTATTGGCCTCTTGAATGATGTTAGATCTAATCCTTAATTTGCAGGTTGCCATAGGTATCCCCATCTTATCTCTGCTTTCACACAGTGGAAGATTGGTAACTTTCCTGGGTAGCTCATCGACTCTGCAATTTCCTTCGATATCTCTATGTCCCGGGACCCAGATGAGGCTGACATTGAGTACGGTGCTAATATCACTTAGAGCTGCCAGGCATTCCTGTGCAACCTTTGATCTTAGCATTACGGCGTTCATTAATTTGATGGCCGCCTGGCTATCGTAGAATATATTAATCGTGGTCTTCGTTACGGCATGTGTATTAAGGTACATAAGCCACCTCTTTTATAGCTAGAACTTCTGCCTGATAAACGCTGCAGTGGTCTGGAATTCGCACGGATAATTGCGGCCCAAATTCTTTCGAAAAAACTCCGTAGTCGACCCTGTTCTCTAGTTTGGATCAATCCGTTCATTCATTCCCTTCTCCGCGGTCTTGGTGTTTGCCACTTTCTTCTTGACGGTGGGTTTGTGTGCGGAGGAGTCGATTTCTTGGTATAACTACCCATAGTGTGGAGTACAGAAACGTGGACGAACCCGATATGCATAAAAACGCTATTTTTTGGACCTTACTCAAGGTAACTTGTCTTTCGAGTTGATGGCCACCAAGAATTCCTGACTACAGAAGTGTAAAGCCATCACGTCATACGGGGTGTTAATCCCCATCTGATTCCGACCGCTTGTTTGCATGTGTATACTGCAACATTGACCTTCTTAACTCTTTATTCTATATTGGTGGGGACTTATCAATATGATTGTTTTTTCGGTATAGAGATATTGGATAAGCCAACGAAGAAAGGTGGTAAATTAAAAAAAAAAAAAAAACTTTAAAGTTTGGTAGAACTTTTTTATTGGCAACCCTTTTGCTTAGCTTGATGTGAACAGCTCAAAAAACTTGAATTGAAAAATCTATTCCTTTTCACCTTTGTAAATTACAAACAAATCCATTATCAGATCCTTCCTGGAGGAGTTTTAGAAAAGTCATCAAAAATTTCGTAAGAATTATAAAGGTCTTTTGGTAATAATTATCAGCGAGATAGATATTTTTAAGTCTTCAAAGACTCTTATTTTGAGACTTTTATTATAAAACTCTTTTCATAATAATTATGAGTGCGATGAAATTGCTTAAGTCTTCCGGAATGGGGCTTGTTCAGGACCTATACGGGATTAGTTCGGGGCTAGTTGGGGGCCAGTTCGGACTAGATTGGAACTATTTTATATGTATAGTCCCGAACTGATCTCAAACTAAGCCCCAACTGGTCCTGAACAAGCCCCGTCTTTTAAGACTTTAATTTTTTTTTCGCACACATAATTATTATGAAACGACTTTTATAATATAAGTTTCAAAATAAAAGTCTTTGAAGACTTAAAAATATCTATCTCAATGATAGTTATTATCAAAGGACTTTTATAATATAAGTCTCAAAATAAAAGTCTTTGAAGACTTAAAAAAATATATCTTTCTGATAATTATTATGAAGGGACTTTTTAATTTAAATCCTTGAACAATAATTATAGGTGACTCGAAATTTTTTTAACTTAATATAATAATTATTGATTGACTTATTTTTTTTTCTCTTATAATAGTTATGTCTCTTCCTGCGACTTTATCGAATTTTTTACAGACCAAAGAAATCGGTCTTAGAAAGATCTCATATCGATATTTGTGATCTATTTTTTCCACATTTTTATAAAACATTAATTTTTAATAGATTTTACTGATACTTTTATTAATTTTATCAAATTTCCATCGATATGTTATCAATGTTTCTCGATATGTTATCAATGTTTCTCGATATGTTATCAATATTATTTTTCGATATGCTATTGATCACATGTTATCGATAATTTTTTTCAATGTTCCAGTCGAAGTAGAAGCTTTAAATAAATCCTATTTATATCTACGCTAGGTTCTTCTGTAAAGCTCCCAAGAAAAGAAAAAACTTTATATAAACAAATAATTTTTAAGTAAAAAACAAAACCGACTTCAATTCTCATATACAAATTTGGGAGTACCGTTAATTTTTTCATGATCCAATGATCGGATCTAAATCAGATTAGTATGGGACCACCTCTGAGACACTACCTCTCCGATGCAAAAATAATTATCGAAATCGGTTGACGTGGTCCAAATTATTCGGTAACATACAAAAAAAAAAATAATAATAATAAAAAAATAAAAATATTCCGACGAACTGATAACCTCTTCCTTTTTTTGAAGTCGGTTAAAAACTCTGAATAAATGGCGAATAAATTTTCCTGTGTCAAAATTCCTTAAGGCAGTACGGAGTTCTTAAGAAATTTCTACTACGGCTTTCTAAAGTTTTTTTCAGACAACAGGCTGTGAAATATCAGATGTCAAAATTTCTTTTTTTCTTGACCGTTTCCTTAGGAGCTGAATACTAAGTTAAATAATCAAATTTTATGTTTCTTGAATACCTGCGCCGGGTGAAAGAAATACGGTTTTAGTCTTCATTCGTCTTCCAAGTTTTTACACAGGTTTATCGGCTTGAATTCGTTAGGAAAACGAGCTCCGGAAACCATATATAAGCCAGCTATGCAGTTCGGTGGAATAATACAATATAACTGCCACGTTTTAATCGCTCCTCTATGTGTAGAGGGCGCGATTTTCTGACGATCCTCTGGAAGGAAATGACACACTTCTCTGTATCTGCGTTGTCTTTAGATTATTTGGCTTTCTAAATTTGAGTTACATTGAGCATCTTTAATTGTCTGAGAAAGTAGTTGATACTTTTTTTTAAGTATTAAGTTTCATTTGGGCTGATAGACAAGATCCACTCGTAGACAAGATGCACTTAAGATCTTAAAATACCCAGCCCCATCTTGCCCTAGTAAATCAGTACTTCAATGAGGCGATTGGTGGCAGAAATGTCATACAAACAACACAAATCGGTTGCGTTATCGACAATGCTGATGGCGATACTGATGGCCAACGTTATTGCTGCCATTGCTTGATCACTCTTGACGTGTTGCTGCTACATACTTGCCACATTTACCTTGTCGGTTGTCGTTTGTCGCTCGCATTGTGCCATTTGAGAATTTTGCGTGTTTCATCATTATTTTTGTGATTTTTAGTTTGCCGTGACAAGCCCAAAACCAGGCGATAGGGTAAAAAATGAGTAAAAACAGCAGCAAAGACAGCAAAACAGTAGCAACTCATGAGTACATATGAGTTAACCACCGAAAAGCACAAAAAATAAAAATAAAAATAAATAAATATAGCACCGCCAATAAATGTGAATGCAGCACTAGTGAGTCGCCCGCCGCTGCTCGCCTTTCTTGATTTTTGTTACTTTCTTGAGTAGAGTTGGCTTGCTGTGCTGTGCTGTGCTGTCCTGGCATTGCTTAGCTTTGTTTGCTGGCTGACTAGTACTTGGTTGATAGTTTTGTTAGCGGCTTCTTCGTTATATTGGTTGGGTTAAGTTTGGTTTGGTTGGCTGTACGCTGTTGTTGCTGTTGCTGCTGCTTGCACTTTGGAGCGGCAAACAAGCAAAAAATCTGTTAATTGGGTTGAACGTACCTTTGCATTGTTATTGTATAATGAGGCGCAGCCAATGAACGAATGCGATGCGACGCGACGCGAAGACTGCCAGCCAGCCATCCAGTTGCTCGCTTGCCTGTCCATTGCTGCCTGTGCTGCCAGTCAGCAGCAATTGTACTAGCAGCCACTGCGGCAGTGAACAATTTTAACTAAAGCCTAAACACTTTTAGTTAAAATGCCAATTAAAATATCTTCGTTGCGCTTCCTCGCTCATTCACTCGCTTCTGAGGCCAACTTGCCAGCGGCAATGGGTATTTTTCTTGTTTTCTTGATTTTTTGTTTTCTCGTTCACTACTTCTCTTTCACATCTCCTTGCACTGCTTTCGCGCGGCCTCGCGTCATTTCGGTGATCGATGAGCTCTCTGTGCCGCCATGCTACTCCGAGTATACGAACGTCCGTTGTCTGTCCGTCAGTTGGTTTCTTGCCTTCTGCTGCTGCTGCTCCTGCCGCATGTGCCGACTGACAGTTTGCTGCAGTGCAAATAAATGCAGATGTCAATTAGAGCCTCATTAAAAATATCTATAAGCGCGACTGAGCGATACCAAGCAATCAGTGGTGGTCGCGATGTAGGGTTTCGTCTGTAGCGCGTTCGCAGAGGCAGCAATCAGCCAGAGATAAAAGCCAGCAGCAGCCAACAATACTTCAACTTAGTACGCGCTTACATACGTCCGTTGGCGGCCAGTCCGGCGCGCCGCTAGAGACTATCAGCATTCTGCATGTTGCCCACCAAGCTGAAGAGTTCTAAAAATGTTGCACGCCCTTCTGACAGCGCACTTCGCGCCGCCTAGCTGCTATGCGCGCATCACTTGCACTTTTTCCATACACGCGCATATACATATGTACATACATATGTAGGTAACCATTTTGGCGTTTCGATTTCATCGAAACTTATTTATGCTTATTTTGACTAAGTTTTTTGCGTTTAAGTCCAAATATGTGTATGCGCGTCACATTCTTGGCCAAGGAGAAGGAGCTGGAGCGCCTATTTGTTGTTGCACGGCTGCCCACAATCCATCGCATCCATCCATCCATTCTTCTCGAAAACCAGCCACTGCCATTCGTTCATCAGTCAGTCAGTTATGCATTGAAGCCGTCGTCGTCGAGTAGGTGATTTAAAAATTTTGTCACATTCATTGAGTTGAGATTTTGGAATTTTTTAATGAGCTCTCTCGCTCGCTCGCGCGTTCTCACTCGGGGATTCGCGCTGTATTGCTGCTGACAAGCGCATACACGATCCGCCTCATTATGGCCTACGCCATGCCATGCCATGCCACGCCACCCATTTTCAGCGTCTCACCTCGTTAGCTCTCCTCCTCGAAATTTCGCTCCCATTCGCTGTGATATTAATTCGTTAAAATTCATTGGTTAAATTCTTCATTTGTGTTTATGTTTATGTAGTTGCGCACATTTGCAGAATTCTTAATTTTTTTCAAGTGAAAAAATAGTTGGTTTTTTTTTCTATGTGTTGTTGTAGAAGAACAAATGCTTAGTATATATTTTGTGTCTCCAAGCGCGATTTGTTGATTTTAATTGAAATTTTAGTGTTGATGCGTTTTGTCGCAGGAACACTCGGAGTATTCCATATATGTATGTATACACATGGCGGCGTACGCCTGCCTTTGCTTCTCGCCTCGTCTCGCCGTTGCATTGCCTTTTTTGCGGCTCGTTGACGATGCGTTTGAGCGTGGAAGAAATATTTTCGTACTTGTTAAAATTCTTTTCGAACGCAGCAGAAATTATGCAAAAATGTATGCGAATCACTTAAGTTTTTGCAAGCAAATCGTTCTTGTTCTTTTCATGGGAAGTGTTTTTTCGCAAGCAACTTCTTTGAGAACTTAAATCTATGTAAACTACTTTTACTTAATTTCTAGTTAGTATTTAGTTCTAAGATATAACTCTAGTCGAACACACCAAGTAGATGGTGTAGTGTGTTCGGGGCATTATGTACATAGTATAACAGTTAAGATGACACTTGGGAAGAGAAACGATTAGAAACAAAGAAACGAAGTAAATACAAAAAGTTAAGCGGCAAATCATTGTGCTGAGGAAAATTAATAAATTACAAATTATAAGCTTTAAATGTCGTTTCTCTTTATAGGTAAATAAGTTAAGTAAACTATTGTGATAAGAATCAATATTAAATAATATAAACACTCTTTATAGAGAAACCCAATTGAGTTTATACATTTGTTGCTGTGTTAGGCGGATCGAGTTAAACAAACATTACATCTATTTAAATGAAGACTCCAGTAAATACTTATTTTAAGTTGGATTGGATTGGATTTGTGGTAGGCTGAAATGCCGAGTTTGTTTTCCCAATACTCGGGACTACCTACCGTCCTTATTACTGTCTCCATATTTCTTGTAATCTGCTTTAATTCCACACGAACTACGATAATAAATCGCATCGCAGAGCTCAGCTGTTTGTCTCTTCTGTGAGACGAAAAGTGGCTTAATACAGCGAATGGTTACCGGCGGTGTACCTCAGGGACAGGTGCTGGGTCCACTGCTTTAGAATGTAGTGTACGATGACGTGTAGAAACCAGTTAGGATAAAGGGAGCGAAAAACATTAAGTTTGGGTACGCTATCGCAGTGGTTGTGGTTGCGAAACATCTTGAAGAAGCTGAACCCGAGATTACAGTAACAGAGATTACTGGCCGGATGGAGGCGAATTCGCAGCGGGCGACATTCACCGATCCTGGCTGCTCCGTAATATTGAGCGATGGGAATCAGCTATCAATGGCCTATGGATATATCGCCTCATCCCTGATACTGAGACCAGGAACTTTGTGCCAAAAATGTTGTAATCAAGAACCAACTAGGAAGCTGTTTCCACCGCCGCGCCGCATCATCAATAATTAGCAAATTGATAATTCACGGGGGGGTTGCGATCGGTTCGACAAAGAGAAGGAGCCTCCCTGGCTGTTGTCCTCAGATATCTTCCAGATGTACAAAGACTCCCAGCTATTCCGGGATAAACAAAGAGTTTTAATTAGGATTGAAGTTTAGGCCTAGGGTTTCGATGCGTTCTTCATGTGCAACAACAAAAAAATGCCTTAAAATTTTGGTCGTCTGATCCTTTTCTAGACAGGAAGGTCTAATTGGGTTGCAAGGTTTCTGAAATCCAATCTGGTCAATGCAAGCAGGTAATTATGTAGCTATGTAGATTTTATGACATGGCGGACAATATGAGTTCTGCCACCGAGAGTAAAACAAGTTCGTTAAGTTTTCCTACATAATTTGCATTGTCGAACTAGTTTGGAAGACCTTTGCCTCCAGTAGAACACATTTATTTTAAGACCAGAAATACACTTAAGGGTCTCCCCGCGAATAAATGCATTACTTGGCGTTGGTTTATATAGAAGTACATCGAGAGCAGTAAGTGGAAAAAAGAAGGAGGCCAAAACAAGAGTGTTATGAAAGACGAAGACGGTACGAGTATGTGATGTGAGATCGTGAATGGGCGTAAAATTACCTGGACGCATACGCATAAGCGAGTTTAATGCTTTTGCGCCTAATTGGCGAAACCAACCCGCGGCCAAGTGGCGCGAAAAACATGTACAATAAAAAAAAAAAAAAAAATGCAAGCGCATCATAAAAGCAATAACAATAGCAATAATAAGCAGCAATAACAACAAGCTGAATAAAGTGTAAATTATATTGCGTGGCATTGGCAGCACCGCTGGGGGTGATGGGCAGCTGGTGCCAGTTGCAAGATGCACATTGCAAAATATGTATGTGCAAGTAAATTTAACAATTACTAATGTACATACATATGGAAGCAAATATACATGTAGTATGTACAAATGTATATTAAGGTGCATCACTACTACTACTATTTTTCAATCAGAATTATAAAATCTATTACGTTTTAGGCTTCCACCCAAAAATTGATTTTTTTTTTAATAAAATTAAAAAAAATTTTTCAAAAAATTATTTCAATTGATAGAAGAGCGTAAGCTGAGAAGATTTGCATGAAAATGTTTAAAAATTTTATCAGCGGAATCAAAATAACGAGATTTTTGTTGGTACAATTTTCAAATCAGTCCAACTCATGAAAATCTTAATATTTTTTTTTCGAAATATTCGAACGAAAGTGTCAAAATATAGCAAAATTTCATAATTCCTCTGGAAAAACAGAAACTTTTTAAGGTGAGGCACCCTAATGCATATACATATACGTGCACATATGTTAATATGAGTAGGCACACACACATATTTACACATGCATAACCATGAGTTTGCATGTAATTAATAACAACAACGCAAGAAATTAATTAGCAAAACAGCTAAAGTTATAAGCGTTGTAATACTAATAACAAAAACAACACCAAAACGTATGCATATCAACAACATTGTGAAAAAAGAACGTAATTAAAAAGAAAAGTGCCTGGTAATTATGCTGGCGGTAACAAGAAATTAGCAAAAAGAAAAACAACAAAAAAAAAATGAAACAATATAATTATGTATAACGAAAATTAAAACAACAACAACATGCATGCAGCACATGAGTTGAGTAAAACGCATTGCAACTTACGACCACCAGCATGGGAGTATCGCAACAACAAACTTTACGGACCAACATTTCAGCGCCTACACCATTGCTGCATCAAAAATCGACTGGTAGTGCAGTTGTTAGTTGTATGTATGTAGTTGCCACAAAGCGTTGCAGGTTGCACATTGTACGTTGCCCGCATTGTTTTTTGCGTTTTTGCATGTATGCCAGTTGTAGCTGCTGCTGCACATGAGTGCTGTTGCTTGTTGTATATTTTTAAGCTGATGTTGTTGTTGTTGTTTGCGCATGAACGCATTAAATTAAGTTGAAAAGCGGCGCAAAAATGTAAATTACACAGCAAACTCATTAGAATTAATTGACTTGCCATAATTGAGAAAACAAACGCAGCAAAACAACGGCAACAACAGCTGAAGACAGCAACATTAGCGAGTCAGCAACCGAAAACAAATGGAACTTGCATTTATTAGCGTATTAATTGTGGCTAAAATGTACGCCAAGCTACCACAATTGCAATTCAAAATTTAATGATTGTTGTTTTTTTCTGCTGCTGCTGCTGCTGTTGCTGCTGCTATTAGTGCCAATGCAATAAAACTAAAATAATGCAAATAAATTGCATTAGCAATGCACCCTAGTAACTAGCATGCAACAAATTTATTTAAAATTTCCATACCCACACATGCGACACATATATATGTATTTACGTTATCCAAAAGTGGCAGAATTCGAAAGCGCAACATTGCGTTCGAATGCAACGATTGCAATTGCAAAAGAAAATTTATCTGACGGCCGCCACATTAGCATTAGTTGCAACTGAAAAGGTTGCCGCGCGCATAAAACTCAAATTAGATATTCGAAAAAAAAATAACGCATAACTTTACTCGTCACTCACTTGCACATTTTGTGGCTCGAAATTCAAATGTTGCACGCATGCTTAAAAAACATTGGTGCACGCACACTATTACACAACAATGATAACGATAAATCTAGTGCATACACAACTTTCCCAGCAAGAGAAAATTGCATGAGGAAGTGGTAAATTAGTTCGGCGCTGATAAACGAATGGGGTCGCCATGCTAAGTAGTACGTTAAAGATTGTTTCCCAATGTCCATTCAGTCTGCTTCGTTGCCCGTCGCACACGCAAACAGGATCATAAATACATATTACACTTGGCCCAAGAAAGTGAATCGTCTGGCGAATAATTGTTCTCTCGAAAGTCTCAAAAACCTTTTCGACGTTGTTCGAATTCGTCCAAGTTTCTGCGCCACAAATATAAAAGGATGGACATGATGAGCGATTTGTCGCGCATAGTTTTGGTTCGTCAAAAGAGCGCTTTGCTTTTCGATTGCCTACCATGCTAAAAGTAGCAGCTGTCGGCAAGAGTAGTTCAACGCTTTATTTCCAGACTGACTTTATTGGGGATATTTGTGCTGAATTCTAAGTAGACAAAGGCCTTCACTGCTTCAAAGCTGTAGTTGCCAATAAAATGTGTGTTATAATATGCGAAGACTCTTTGTGTTGCCCTCGTTCACTGCTAGACTAACCGATTTCGTCTCCTTCTCTTAGCCAGAAAATGGCGCGCTGATGGTCAAGCCATTGATGCCGACGATATGCTTTGCATATATGGTACAGTCGTTATTCATGGGAAGAGTGAAGAAGTACCGCTAAAGTAGGTTAGGACCTTATAAGCAATGTTAATTAGGCTTATCCCGCGATAATGGGATATTTCTTCTTGTTCTTAACAGCTTAACCGCTGGCAGACAGGGCTGCCAACTTGGCTCAAACCGTGCCATTTTTGGCCCTATTTTACTTCAAATCGGACTGCCAAAATATTTTTTTTTTTATTTCAACATAGATTGATTAAAAAAAAAATACTGATAAAACGAAAATATTTCACTCAAACAGGCTTGAAATTTTTAAATTCCTGCCCGTATTTTGTTTGTAATGATTGCACGACCGAGTAATTATAGTCAACTTATGTACAGTAGTCGAAAAAATTATAGGCGCACCAAAATTTGACAAGTTTTAAAATATTATTTTTGTTGTAATTTAATTTTGGTTAGTTTTTTATTGTTCATTCTTTAACAACATCCGTATAAATACAAGTTTAAAGGCAGTGTCACACGATTGGGTATTTGCTGAAATTCGGTGCAAATCGTATCCCAATTGTGTGAATACCCGAATATATTTTTCTTTATCCCAATTACGAAAAATAATTTGTTGAAATTTTTCAATAGAAGATTGCTGTATTGTACCAATCTTTTGACTATAAACAAAAAATTGTCCCAATATTTTTATTTTGTACCAATAGCCTAATAAAAAAATGCACAAATCTGTACAAATGTACCAATCGAGTGACACTGCCTTAAAAATTTATGCAATTAAAAAAAAAAATCAACAAATCTTCTTAAAAGTGTTGAGTTTTTAATTAAATAACAAAAAAAAAAAATTAAATAACAAAAATAATACGTTAAAACTTGGCAAAAAGTGGTTCGGCTATAATTTTTTGACCACTGTATGTATTTTTTTATATATTTAATTGCACATGCACATGGTACATAACGGTATGTACTAGAGATGTTAATTTTTCGTTTTTTACAATCCCGAGATTTTCGGGATGTCGTTCTTACGATCCCGGGATCCCGGGATTAAGATGTTCATTACTTTTCAACAACTTAAATCGAAAAAATTGCTTCTATATTGTTTGAGAAGCTCTCCCCCCATAAAATAAATGCGTTTGAAACCTACTTTATTATTTAAAGTGGCATTTTTATTTTTTCTCTCTGACGTCAGGATTTATTTTAAAGGACTTTGTAATTTCAAATATATGAAATGAAAGAGGAAATTTGTTTAGAATTAAAAAAAAAATAAAATTTTTTTGGATTCACAAGGACGAATTTTTTAAGCTGACAAAGTTAGAACAACAAAACGCGAGGATGTTATCGACTTTATATTAGTCCTTAACATATAATTTTTTCAAAAACAAACATTGCGAAATTTGAGGGATACAATTTTAAAAGCACATTTTCAATACTTAAAAGTCCTTATGCACCAAACAGTTGAATGCGCATAGTTTACTTTTATGCGTCGTTTTAGTTTAACTTCAGAGAAATTGGTTCTCACAGAAAGATTGTGTGTTCCTTACCATCACTATTTAAAAAAAAAAATATGGAAATGCATACATTTGGCTTTCGGGTGCTGGTGTAGCACCTGTTTATGCCTGTATTTGCAACTTGCAACATTTGCATATGAATATGAGCTGTTGCGAATTTAATTGGCATAGTAATTAACAGCAAAAGAAACTATGTATGAGAAAGATTGCACATTGGCATGCTTTCGAAATTTTCTTAGCATTTGGAGTTGCATTGCAACAGAGAAACGGCAGAAAATGGGAAATCACTTAACACTTTGTCCTTAATTGGCATTACAAGCATATAGGCATGAATAAAGTGATTTTTTGAGTTGGGGTTAATTAATATCTATGTACATGTACATATTTGTATTTTTAATTGTTTTTATTTTATTTTTTAACTCAGATACATATGCATGCATGTGCTATGTACATTAGGTTACCTCGCCTACAAAAGGTTTTTGTGGCACACTAAAATATTTTGTGCAATTAGAAGTATAGTCTTCAACCGAGCGCCTTTAAATTTTCGATAAAACGACTTATTTTTTTTAAATGTTTAAAATGAGATTATTCTTAGAGGAGTAACAAAATGCTATTCCGTATAAAGATTTCGTTTACTTACTTTTAATTGGGAAATCCCCTAGTTCATGTGTCGTGCGATTCCCTTAGTTTGAGGGCTTAACAGATATCCGGCGTCCCACAATATTTTCATCAATACTCTGCAGTGATAAGAAGGAATCTTTTGGGCTCCCAACTGCTTTACTATTCTGATTTATTCCAGCAATGTTAGGCTTCGCTTTCAATATATGTAGGTATAAAGATTTCGATTAATAGAGCTCCATGATAGGCCCCAGGATACCTATACTATGCACAGATACGTAGCCCATTAATAGTTGAAGGCAACCCTACATTCACTTTGATCTAAATTTATACTCGTATGATTTTATAATATTTCAGCTGGTAGAACATATTTAGTTGTTTTCCCCATGGTGGTGCAAAGGCACGTCAGAGGACAACAAGCCAGCCAGTCTTTGAAGTGTTTCGAGCATGAAGCCTTAGACGGGAGAAGAATATAAACTTTAGAGAGAGTCTAATATAAGGACAAATGTACCTACATATCTAACACAATTATAGTTGTGTCTTCGTATTCTCCAGCAAA
>NW_023458556.1:43780232-43781800 GCF_013731165.1 Rhagoletis pomonella | reverse complement strand
GAGAGTAAGCCAATATTTTCTCCCAGTGAGAGAAACATGCAACAAAGTACGGAAACGCAAAACTAGCAAGAAATTGCGAGTTTTATGAACTGCTGATTATTTTCTTATTTTCTGAAGCGATTTCCCAAGTAAAATATTATTTTCTGTCTTATTATATATTTAAATAGGTTTATTTTGCCAGCTTGAAATATAAAAGCTCCACAAACAAATTTCTTATTAGTCAAAAAGCATTTCCTTCCGTTAACAATACACATTGACTTCCTCTAAAATGCCTTATCACAAAAGCCAGTGAATTGTTAAACCTTAACAAAAGGTGTCTTTCTATTTTTTTAAGGAAAAGTAGCAGAAAAATCCAAACTTGAAAAATCCAGATCAAAGTTTTGATCAAAATATTGAGTGCTCTAATAAAAATTTTGGCAACTTTCCAATAATATTTGCATACAAATTTGCCAGATTTAATGTTGTTGACCGATTTTGATATGGAGGAAAATGCCTAGCGATTTTCTAGCGTTTTAAAATTTGCACTTTAACCTACTAATATCCAACGTACTATAAAATTGCATACCTCAAATTTTTCTAAAACAAATTAATACAGGGTTTAAAATTTTTGGGTGTAACTGTTAAAGTTTGTTTAATTTTTATAAGTTTTGTACGAAGTTAAGAATGTGGACTTATGTTGTGCTGGTTATGTAATGTGCCAAACTTGTATACAAAAATTATAAATATTAAATAGCCAAAAGAACAATTGGCCAAACTAGTCAAAATGTCACTTAACTTAATCAGCTGGCCACAAGTGTACGTACATATTTTGCTTTACTTGTCGATAGAAGCATCTACTTGAATGCCGATTGAATTCCAAGCACCTCTTTTTTTCTTTTGGGTTATATCTAACAATGTTCTTTTTTCGTAGCACTTTGCAGTATTTCTAATTTACTTAGGACTAACTATTTACAACGATCGCCATTAGCTGCTCATGCCTTGCTCTAATTGCATTTTGATTGAAACTAAAGGGAAGCAAAAATTTAATTAACACAAAATTCATTAGAAAATCTTAAAAAGTAACAATTTTTTTTAATTTCAAACAAATTAATTTCTTAAAATTGCTCACAGCTTCTGCACTTATTTGTGGGCATGGGTAATGGTGTACATACATACATACATACATGTGCCGTCAACCATATGCATGCAGGCATATCTATCAATTCAGAATGACTACAACAACAGCAATAACACAGGCAGAGGCGGAGGCGCAGGCGAAGGCAACATCAAATTACAGTCAACAACACAACAAATGACAATGCCAAAAGGAAATTAAACTAAATTAGCGAAAATGCAGTAAACCAAGCGCATAATTTAATTTTATTCGCCATAATTGCTTGCGCCATTGTTGTCGATCGTTGTCATTGCGCGCTTTTTGTTGCCGATGGTGGTGGCGGCGGTGGCAGTAGTGATAGTGCAGCCACAGCCGTAGCCATAGCCGCTGCAGCCTCAGCTTTAACTGCTGCCCATCACTGGTGTTGCTGTTGTTGTTGTTGTTGTTGTTGTTGTTGTTGTTGTTGTTGTTGTTG
>NW_023458556.1:43770145-43780222 GCF_013731165.1 Rhagoletis pomonella | reverse complement strand
TTGTTGTTGTTGTTGTTGTTGTTGTTGTTGTTGTTGTTGTTGTTGTTTTTGTTGTTGTTGTTGTTGTTGTTTTTGTTGTTGTTGTTGTTGTTGTTGTTGGTGCGCTGTCAGTTGCCAATTGCCAATTGCAATTTGCCAGCATTTACTCTGAAAGCCACATAGCGGCACGGTGCAGTGGGGGATTTGGCGCTGTCGTCGCGCGATCAGCCGACTAGCCGTCTGTCAGTCATTCACTGTTGGCGCAGGGGAGAGGAGTTGTGCTGCCTGCCTGCCTGCTAGCTAGCCTGTCGTCCATTGCATGTTGCAAATTCGTTTAGCCTTCTTACTTGGTTGGTGTGGATGTTGTGTTCGTATTGTTGCTGTTGTTGCTATGAAATTTGATTGCATTAATTAAAGAAACTGTCGCCGCTGCCGCTTGCGAACAAAGCGACGATCAACGTCGACTGCATGCAATTACTGAGAGTATCATACAAGACATACATATCTACTATATAGTACATACACACATATGTATGTACTATATAAGTACATAAGTTCTTGTTCGTACCGATTTTTTGTTGTTGTTATTCTTGCTTGTGATCTGCTCTTTGTTGTTATTATTTATATTTTTTTTAATTAGCTGCAGTTTGGCCACGTTTGACATTTTTAATTAGTCTTATTGCTCGACTTCTTTTGCGCTTTCATTTTCATCGCATTCTCTGCCGCTTGGATATCGGACTGCTTTACGATCTTCAAGCAGCCAGCAGCAGCTAGGCATTGCAAGTGGTCTACTTACGTGGATTTATATTTTTATATATTGTGCCTGTGCACTTGGCTTAATTGAATTCTTGCTGGCAATCGACATCATTCGTCTTGCATCAATTTAGTGCCGCCTAAAACGTCCAATTTTTTTTTAAAATAAATTACATGGAGTTTAAAAAACTGAAGGAGCTTTCAAGAATTAGATAACGCTGTTATTGGCAACAAGTCGTTCCCTTTCAATTAACACACACCATTTTGCCATATTGGGTCCCTTTGTTACGTAATTGAAATGAAAGAATTTTATGGTCTGCTTAATTTTTATTTATTTTTCTCGCAAAGTGATTGAAAAAAAAATGTAATAAAAAATTAATTATCGCAAGAGCGGTGTAAATCTACAAATAACTACATAGAGGGAGAAAACTGAGTTACAAATGTACATTAGGATGCCACGCAAAAAAAAAAAAAGTTTCGGGTTTTCCACTGGAATTGTAAAATGTATTATATTTAAGGACTTCCGCCAAAAATAAGGAAAAATATTACCATTAACGTAAGCTGACCGATTTGAAAATGCCTCAGGCAATCATATTATGTATTTTGTATCCGTTACTAAAATTTTTAAAGATTTTTATACAGAGTTTTTTTAAACTCTTATCATTTGAGGTAATTATTTGGAAACTTTTTTAAAAACCCATTTTATTTACACCCCGCGACAAACGATAGCACATTAATATTTTTACCAGTTTTGACTACTTTTGTTTTGATTTTTTTATTCATTATTTCATGATTTCATTATTCCATTATTCATTCATTATTTTTATATACAAAGTAATTTTTTATATGGAAAAGAGTGCATAACACCCTCAGCAAAAAAAAATTACCAAAAATCAACGCGATTTTTTATACTAAAATTTATTATGATATAAAACTGCATACCAAAAATTATCATAGAAATTAAAATTAAAATTCTTGGAATTGGGATAAAAGGTTTTTGGAATTTTTATATTTTTTGTACAAAGTCTGAAATTTAGATTTATATGGTATTTGTTAGATAAAGAGCTATAATTTTATATAAAAATAATGAACCTTCATAAAAGCAAAACAAAAGTAGTAAAAACTGGTAAAAATGTGATGTGTTTTATAATTTTGATGGAAAAACAGTACCGGTTTATCTTTTGTATGGAGAGTGATGCACTCTAATATACACATGCACATGTATTCATACTTTTTTCAATTAAAATGTTAGTGCCATTAATAATTCGTCGTAATTAAATTTTTTAAATATTCTGCTGATTCAATATTACTTATTTGCGTTAATTGAAAAATTGCACTTCGATGTGAATAATTTAAAGTTTTCTTACTCCTTCGCTATTTGGAATGCTAACTAAAGCACTTTGCGGGCAAAGTCAGAAAATGCTTTGGCTTGACCCTTTTCGATGGCGTATCAACAGCAGAGGGGCTTTATTTACAATGCGGAACAGCCATTTGTCCACACTCTCAAATATGATACAAACGCGTATTTATTTTTATGTAAAAAATATCTACAAACACCAATATGGTCTCCAGAGATTTATAGTAAAATTTTAGCGAGCAATGTTTTCGTAGAATATTTAAGTCTTTTCACTCCAACCAAAATGGATAATTTTGACCAGGCATTTTGAAAAATTTGCTTGTGAGCCCATTAGAAATGAAGTTGGAGGGTTAAAATGTTCTGCAAAAATCTTAAGTACGGAATTTTACTAAGGGCCACAGAAGATGACAAAACCTTCCAATTAAATTTGTGTCCGTTAATTTCCCCGCGACATAAGCAAATTGAGTATGTAAGGAGTGGATGAAGTCAATTTATACTTAATATTGAGCTATAACATTTAATTTCCACCAGGCCTTAACTGTAGTTTATTTCTACTGGAAAAAAGGAGATTAAAACTCGTATAAGCAAATGAAAGTAAGAAAGCAAAAGCTTTTCTTCCCGATTCAGAAATAGTTAACGCGAATACATATGTCCGCCAAGCTTACGGTATGTATTCCCAGAAATAACTAGCCCTAAAAAGGTGGATAATGGAGTCAATGATGTCCCTCTTCTACTTATCTGCTATAGTGCTGGAAAAATCCCATTACCACTCGCTGCTTGGAAAGGTTCAAAAGACTCTACCGCCCAACGTAACTTGCCACAGCCAGAGATGTAGCCAGAATTGCTTTGGCTTCCTCACTCTAGGGTACCTGTGTTTCGAGGAAACAGTTGTCATCTGATCATGCTCCTCCCAAGAGCCTGATAAATGCACATCCAGCAGGTGATCCAGTGTCTCACTGTTATTGTTCATAAAGGTGCCATCTTGCCTGCTTAGGAGGCCTATCCCATAGGAAGACTCATTTGATACCATTTTCTATAGACATTAACAGTAATTTAAGTTAATATTATTAATATTTCATTACTAAATTAAAGTTATTTCACTTCTCAAATTAAATACATTTATTTGGATGTTCGTATATTCTATTTACATTTCACAAGAGTGACAATGTAAATGCCGTATACTGGCTAATCAGTTGTCACCTTCAATTAAAATACAAACAATTTACAATACGTAAATAAAGTAAATAAACAAAAATAAAAAATACACTAATCAAGTATAAAACAGCTATCAATACTCCATAATCATTAGATAATGAGTACATTGACTTAATTTGCAAAATTTATAACACTTGCAATTCATTCATTAAATAAAAAGTAATAGCTCGCGAAGTGTGCACATGTAATTGTCAAAAAAAAGAAACAAATAAAACAAGCAAGTGATTACTTGGAACAGAAAAAGCAAAACGGGAAATATAATAACTTATCAATTCAACTGAAAAACGTAAATTAAATGCCTAAATATATTTTGACGCAAATAATTGATAGAGAACCGATAAGAAAGTATATAATTTTGGACACATACATACAGTATCGGTCATACCTATAGCACGCCATTTCAAAGTGATATTGTGTGCCACTTATGTTTATTTATTTATTTTTAAGAGTTTTCAATTAAAATACAGTTCTTTCTCTAACAAAACCCATATAAACCCAAGTTTAAAAATTTGTAGAAAACTACAAAAAAGTGCAACAAATTTTCACCTAAATTTCAAACTTTTTTCTCGGAAGTGTTTGAATTTTTCTGAATACACAGTTTTATAGCCCAATCAATTTTAGTCTGCTAATGTGCAAGTTTCAAGTGGCTAACAGTTACCGTTGATTTTTTAGAGTTTACCTTAATTATCCCCTTAATACCCCTCAAATCTCATCAATTACCCTCATCCCACCTTAATTCACCTCAACTCACCTTAATTCACCTCAACTCACCTTAATTCACCTCAACTCACCTGAATTCACCTAAACTCGCGTTAATTCCCTTCTACTCACCTTGATTCACATAACTTCAAATCAACTCACTTCGCCTCCACTCTCCTTGATTCACCTCACTTCAATTAACTTCAATTCACTTTAATTCACCTCATTCGCTCAATTACCTCACCTCAACTCAACTCACCTCAACTCAGCGAAGGAAATCACCAAAAAATGTATTTTGAAATTTATCAGTGAATGAAATCACAAATAAAATTGATTTCTGATCAATTGAAATTACACAACCAGTATTATCGAATTGTATATATATCAAGATTATGGAAGGATTGAGGAATGAATCAAGTAAAGTTTCATTTCTGTAGCGCGGCTAGGCGCACTCACTACTTTTTTTAACGAAAGGACAATCTTCATTTTCGGAAATTTTAATCCAAAGCTAGTATGATAAAAAGAATTAAATTTGAATATGTATTTAAATACTCGTAGTATGGGAAACAGTTGGACGGACAATGTTATACGGCGTAGTCCTTATTTGGTATATACTACAGGTGTACAAGAACAGGTGTTTCCAATTAGATATATTTATGTCTCTAGCACTGTTTTGATTAAAAACTTGTTCAGTCCTTTTGATAATTTTCAGTTGCCTTTCCTGTGCTGACTATTTAGTATTTACCTAGATACTAATTAATTGTTGCTGTGATTTCCTTTTAATTTAATTGCCATTGGACATTTGCTTCGTGCTTGTTTTCATATTACACTCGCGCGCTGATTATTGTATCACAAAATTTATGATTAGAACGTGCAAATATTGCAATTATTCGCACCAAATCAAATGCCGACTAACGATCGGTGAATGCTATTTGGTACTAGTTGTAATATGAGTTGTTATTGTAACAACTGCAACATTTTAACTTATCGCCGAAATGCATCAATTAAGTGGAGCAGTGAAGGGGAGCAGCACCGCAAATAGCTGGCAGGCAGGCAAGTTGTTGGCCGCGCTGGAGCCGCAAGTTGGTTACTACGAGTGCAGTGGGGTGAAATATGCAGAGCTTATGTACAGGAGTATATACATACATCATACATATGTATGTATGCATATGTAAACGTGTGCTGTTAAGTGAACGGCATGTTTGCATGACTTTGCCTTAGCGATATATATACATACATATGTGTTGCTTTTGTAATGCAATTTTTCCAACTTAATTAAGCGACTAACGCAGAAAAGTAGCAAAAGCATTTCTTAATTGCCACTTAGGAATTGTTGTTGGTTGCCTATGCGATCGCCGATGTTGCTAACATGCGTCCTGCCCTCGCGTCTCAGCTCACACCTCGATCGTTCGCTTGCACGCTTGGACGCCAAGCTACTTTTGCGCGCTTGTACTCGTTGGTTTGCTTGCCTTTTAATATTAATCACATTTAATTAAAAACCAAACAACTGCACACCCAAACGCACGCACACAGACTTGCTCGCCCCTGGCGAATGCATATTCATGGGGAAGGTGGTGCCTGGTATTGGCCGCGGCGTTAGGAGGCTGCAAGCGCGATCGATCATTAGTTGTTTTCGTTGTTAACAAGCTTGTTGCGCCCTTATTAAGCAGGAGCTGCACTGCAACTGTTGCTGTCATTAGCACCGTTAGTGCAGCCTCCACTGTTGTTGTTGTTGTTGCTGCTGCTTGATTCTATTGAAATACTTAGTGCTTGAAAAGCAAAAATGAAATCAACAAATTGAAAAAGGTGAGGGAGTGGGCGTTGCACTGTCAATAGAGTGAGTGGGCGCGCGCGCGGAAGGCGATGTGACACATTTGTAATTTTTTAATTTTAAAAATATTTTAAGCTATTCGCAATTAGCGTCAATGAGCAACAGCAAATAATTTACATATTATAACAACAAAACTAATAGTACCCTTGTTTTTGCTGTTGCTCTAACTGGTGTTAATTTTTACAAATGTATTGGCATTAGAATCACGTGTCGGCGCGTCTAACAACTCACCGCCGCGTCCCACCCATCCGCCGCCAAACCACGCTACCCACACTGCTTTTAATGAGTTTCAGCACGTTTCGCGCCTGTTGCGCCCACATTTTTGCCCATTTACAATATTTAATCACGCTTGCTGCGCGTTTCAAGAGCCGTACCTCTAGTATATTTTGTTTTGTTCCGTTGCATTTATTGTGTTCATCGGTTGCTCTTGCTTCTTAACTAAATATTTGCTAATTAAAATGTCATGCAATAACAAAGTTGCAGCAACTGCTGCTGCTTCTTCTTCTTTGTCTTCTAATTTAGCCTTCGTCTCCTGCATAGCCACTGAGTCTCTCTCATACATACTTTGCATGCACGCGCACGGCCCAGCTAAAAAGATGTTGCATGTCTTCGACAGTACAGCCGCCAGTGAAAAAGCCCACGCATGTGGCAATTGTCACCAACTTTGCTGTTCTCTGTTGTTGTTGTCATTATTACTGTGGCCACTGCCACTTTTCGTAAGTTAGTTGTTGCTCCAACTGCCGCTGCATTGTTGACATTTGTCAGTGTTGCCATAAATCTGTCACGCATTGTCGCTCGCCATTTTGGCTACTGTTCATTTATTAGCTTGAATAGTTGGACTGAGGGAATGTTCTTCACAAACAACAGCGATAACAACAACAACGCAGAAATTAAAAAGTACGAAGACAAAAGGGGTACCTATATCTCTAATGATGTGCCTTAAGGTCACTTAGTTTCTCTCTTTTGTTGGCAAACTGGTTGCCTTTATCTTTGGCTTTGCCGCGGTTCAGCTTTGGCGTGTGTACATTCAAGCCGCATACAGTGTTTTATTTTGTTTGAGAAGACAAATAGCGATTATTTCTTTAAAAAATTGCTTGTTGCGGTTACTGAACGTGTGTCCAAACTTTAAAATTAAAAAGGGAGTGCTATTCAGTTTTAGTTATTTTTTAGCCGTATTTTAATTTTGTTTGTTTTTCTTTTTTAGTTTTTGTTTGCTGTTTTTCAGTTTTTGTTTGTTTGTTTAGTTTTGGTTTTACTTAGTTTTGGTTTTTTGTTTCGTTTTAGTCTTTTATTTAGTTTTGGTTTAGTTTTGGATTTTAGTGTTTCATTTGAATTTTTTGTTAAGTCTGTTTCTTTTTTATTTTGTTTTGCTCTTGTTCTGTTTATTTTTTGTTTTAGTTAATCTTTTTTGTTTAGTTATTTTTTTGTTTGTTGTAGTTTGCTCTTTCTCGGTTTGTGTTTTTGTTTTGTTCCTTTCTGTTTTGTTTTGGTAATTTTTTGGTTTGTTTTAATTTTTTTGGTGGTTTTTGTTTTGTTTTGTTCTTTATATGTTTTGTTCGTTTTTTGTTCTGCTATTTTTATGTTTTGTTCTTTTTCTCGTTTTTTTTTGTTCTGTTCCTAGTTTGTTCTTGGTTTGTTTTATTTTTCTTTATGTATTGTTCTTTTTATGTTTTGGTAATTTTGTTTTATTTCCATTCATTTTGTGCTTTTCTGTGTTTTCCTTTTTTCTGCCCTTTTATCTTTATTTCTTGGTACAGTGTTTTCGTTTTGTGATTTTTGGTTTTGTCCCTTTTAATTTGTTTTGTTTTAGATTTTTGTTTAACGTTTTTTTTTGTTTAGATTTACAACAACAAAATAGCAAACGTCATTATTAAGGATGTCAACATTATGCAGTAATAATTTAATGTATACTTTCCTTTCTAATGGAACCTGCAAGCATTGCTCTTCCGAAAGCTAGTTTTTGATATTCACGCCTTTCCTAACAGGGATCTAGGGTGAAAAAATCACCAAGAAATTGCAACTAAGACCAATCCTTCTAGAAAGTGTTGAATAAATCAAATTTCGTAAGCTTATCTTTAACAAATAGTAAAGGAAAATTTAAATATAAATTGCTATTGGGCCAAAAATGACTAAAACAATTAAGATTATTAAAATTATTAACAGCAAAATTTTGTTCAGTTAGACCCTTCCTGGCCAAAAATCCCATCACGGGCGCCACAACAATAATTTTATCTTAAATAAAATTGGACAAATCGTTTCCGATGGACCAATCGTTTCCGATTCCACTTCAGAATCCAAGACTTTCTCGAAATAATCGATTTTAGAGACTCGATTCTAAATTTTCGTAATCGATCGAGAACTCGATTCTCTATTTTGACATATCTTTAGATACGCGTCAGTTGTTAGGATTGTTAAATTTTCGTCGTTGACTAATAGAAGTATTAAGTAACACTAATTGGCACATAATCATAGAGATGCTAGAAATGAATTTACGAAAGGACAATTTTAAGGAGGGTATTCAAATTTATTATTAAATCTCTTGTTACAATAATTTTAACTGATTCATTATAATAGCATTATTAGCTATGATTGACCGTAATTATATGTAGATAATTGACCGTTTTTATAGATTTTTCAAGCGAAAGAAAGATTGAAATAAAGAATCGATTAGCATCGAATAATCTGAATCTCGTCGTCGATCATTTGATTCTAAGGGCCAAATTCACAGTGCGTAGTTAACCACTGACAAAAGTTTAACTATTGATTTTGATATTCACAACGCTGAGCTAACAAAATTTTAAACCAGCATGCTCCCATAGTTAAACCCTTGTGAAATTAATTTTTTTTTGTGGAACAAGTTTCAAATTTGAATAGAAAAGTATTGATTTTTAGAATTTGTATATTTTCAGGCGATATGAATTTTTCATAGTTAACTATTTGGCTGTGAATATAAATTCAAAGTTAAACTCTTGTTGGTGGTTAAGTTAACAATCGTTTAACTAAGCTCTGTGAAGCCGGCCCTAAGAATCGTAAATAAAATTATTATTATTATTTTTTGTCTTCTGATGAGCAATTATCAGATGGGCATACATATACATGGTTCAAAAGTAAAACTTCTTTTGAAAGCAAACGCTGCTAATATTTACCTATGTGAAATTAGAGAAAAACTTTTTTATGAAACAGAAAAGTCGGAAAATTTACTTATTCTTAGCACTGTCGGGTCTTATTTATTAAAAAATTTTGAGTTTGTATTCAATTTACTGTGTGTTTGCTTAGCTGTTGCCAACTTACAGCGTGGTTCACACTTTTAACCCATTTTTCCACTGTATTACCGTTTTATTACTTTACTCGCTTCTCTATCGAAAACACCTTGGCTGCTCTTGTACATTAGTTATCTCTACCCTCTCGCCACTTCTCTCTTCTTCGCATGTTTCCCGATGCATAAGTGAACAAGCAATTGCGGCTGGAGGGTCCCCATTAAGTTAATTAAAGTTAGTCGCAAATAAATTTTTGATCTCAATTTTGCGTTTGTGCCAGTTTGGTTTCTTTGGATTTCCCTTTGTTCAAATTTACTATTTTTTTTTTTGTACTTTAACGTTCTCTTCCTTGTTTTGTGCGTTCACCATCCAGGCGTTAGTGTTCCCTGCTGTAGTCAAATGGCCAAGAACCTAACTTAAGCGCACACTTATTGGAAAGCAACAGTCTCCTTCGTCTCACCACTCAATATTTGCGTTACTACTCACCCTTCCGCCCTTTCAGTTTTTCCGCACGATCAAAACTCCCAGTATCAGACTCTTAACTTTCTTGTTTCCTCTGCGTGCAGCACAAAGATTTGCACAGCAAAAAGTTATAAAAAAGTCCAGCAAACGCGGCAACTTAAATATAAAAAAATACGCATCCAATTTGCTACGAAGCTCATTCTTTTAATGAGCATTTTAATCGTAATTAACGTAGGCACATTGTTCTCTTTTCTTTCTTCTGCAGCGCCTTGCAGTATGTGCGCGGTAACTTTGTTGTTCTTGCGTGCGATCAGGGGCTTCCACTGATTGCCGTCTTCAGTCTTAGTAACTGGAATGCCTTCGCCAATGTAGTATTGGTGCGAATGCGTGAGTGTCATTTGCTGGAATTTTAATGATGTCTACTTTTAGCCAGTAGGTTGCTGGTGTATGTGTGGAGCAAAGATGAGCGATGTTGCCACAGTTTTGATAATTGGATATGACTTTGAAATCCTTTCGTTCTCAAG
>NW_023458556.1:43736097-43755145 GCF_013731165.1 Rhagoletis pomonella | reverse complement strand
TTTTTTTTTTGCACAGCAATTTGCGGATATGTTTCGATTTAGTAGACCCTCCCTGAATAAGCGTTGTGTGTGCGCTTTTGCTTGGCGGCTCCTCGACTCGGTTGGTTCAGAAAGTGGTTTGTTTTTTTCGCATTATTTGCTCCGCTTTGCTTTTCTTATTTCAAACAGCGTTGCTGTCAAAGTGATTAGCTGCATCAGCATAATTTAATAGTGCAACCAACCAAGTAGAGACAAGCGACGAAGCGCATTCGGTGTATCCGTGTGTGGCGTGTGTTTCGTATGCGGCATGAGGCGGTGTGAGTCAGTGAGCAAGAGAGTTAGTTGCTGGCTTTCAACGTTCGGTTGTTAGCCAGTGTAGGCCAATAAAACTATGTTGCTGTAAGGAAGCTGCGCGTATGTATTTGTATTTGTTGTTGCCATCGCTCCGTTTCTAGCTGTTGTTGCTGACGTCTGTTGCTGCTGCTGTCGCTGACACATTGTATGCTTCAGAGCTCCGCACTCTTTCTTCCTGCGGCCCACCTTTTTTACTGATCCCGCTCTCTGTTTCTTTTCGCATATTTTTAGAATTGTTTGAAATGCTTTTCTGCAATTTTTATGGTTCTCTGATTTTGTTTTTTCTTTCTCTTCTTACTCCTTCATCTCGCCTGTCGTGCGCTTCTTTCGCGTAAAGTTGATTGAGAAATTTTATTTTACAAAATTAATTCGTTACACTGCGCAAAGTGCACTTTTCCCCCCGCCTTTTTCCAAGTCATCTTCTCGTTCTCTGTTGCCCTGTGCCACATCGCTTTGCCACAGTCTGTCTGTCATTAACAGAATTTGACAGTTTTGTTTGTGCGGCTGCCAAATGCAAAGTGGCAATTTATACTCGCCAAGTGGCGGCTTTCAAAGCGTAGGAACACAAACAAAGCAAAGAAAAAAAAGAAGAAGAAAAAAGATTGAAGTGGCGTAACTGAATCGAAATGAATTGCTTTTAATTGATTTGATTTGCATTTGCCGCGGCATAATAATTTAGTGCCGTTGCGCGTGCTACAAAGCTATATATGTACGTACATATGTACATATATGCATAATTGTTGCAATTGCGTCAGTGAGTGCAGATTATTGCACATTCTTGGCCTAGAAATGTTGCGCGCATTTGCATTGACAGCTTGCGGATTTGGTAGCGAAGACGTAATCACTTTGGCTTAAGGAAATATGTTCTCTGCTTTCGCCAATAATTTGGAGCAACAACAACAACTGTGTATAATACTATTTCATGACGGATCTTCATTTCGTTAATTTCACTTTAAACGACAAGTCTCATCCTTTAGAGGAACATCAAAAAACCTTCTTGACTGCTGTAATTCTGGTGTAAGAAGCCTCAGTGTTGGTCGAGGAGTAGAGAATAGGGCGTTTTAGACAGCTTGCTTATATGACGTACAAAGACTGCTCTGTCTGCTAAAAATTAAAAAATATATATATCTATAATAATAATGCTCCACCACAAACCAATCTCTAAAAACGATAAGTACATCATCCTCAATTGCTCTGAAGAAACCCTGCAATATTAGAGGATAGAGGCTGGAAACTCTGTATGCAGAAATATGGAACTTAGGTCGCTGCCTGTCGACCTGCTGTTGACGTAGACGAAGTCCTTTGAACTTCCTCTTCCTTTTTGGTTCTACAACCGTTTTTTGGTTTGAGCTATTACCAAAAAACTTTGTCAATTTCCCTCCTCCTTTGCAGAATTTCGCCTTTTATTCACACTAAGCGTAGGCTGGCCCTTCTATAAAACTCTTAGATCTCAGTTTCATCCAATCGGTGAAGTTTCGAAATTTTAATTCCGAAAGTTTGACATATTTGAGCTTTAAAGGAAGTTATACTGAAAACTGTACCAACCACAGCATAGCTCCTAAGAAGATAGAATCGTTCTTACCCCGACATGTTCGAATGCCACTGACTTGAAGTTAAACTCTTTCCTTGTCAAACATATATGGGTACCAGCCTAGAATGAAATCGGAGAAAACTGATTGGCTGATCAGTTAGCGAGGAAAGTCATCCTCGAGTTGATCTGATCAAAGAGTAGAAGCACTTTTGTCTACATGTACTTAACTTTTGGACAGATGGGCCTCGTGTCAGCTCAGCGAACACTGAACGAAAACCAGAACATGTGCTGATGTAAGGTGGACCAGAGACAGTCCAAAGATCTACTTGTGGTCGCAAAGTCGAGACACACAATTTTTGTGCGTGCATTGACAGGTTACTGTTCGCTTGGAATTGACGCTGTGCGAATAAAAATCACACCGGATCCTCACTGTCACAGCTGCTTGGACGAGGGGTGGTTTCATCTCAGCGCTAAGATCGCACCTTTTTAACCAGACCGGGGGAGCTCTCCAGTACCGACATCTGATGCATGTTAAACTTCTTTATTGGTATGCAGCATTTTGCACTGTAAGTTAGTAGTTACCGTTCGTAGTGGTATCACAAATAGCCATTACTTATAGTCTAAGTATATCCACGTTTGGCAATCAACTTAACCTATCGTTAAACGATTACTGGGAACTTCGAATTTATCCCAGAATAGCATCCATTTTAACTTCCGCGTGTCTACTTTAAACACATCGGGGCTGTTTTGACTGGTTATTTTTGGACAGTAGAAGACATTACGGCCACTAATGCATCGAATAGCAGCTCTGATTGGGCGATGTTTGCTAGGAACTCACCTGGTAAGACATAATATTACTTCAGAACCGTAATATCGAAGGGTTGGCAAAAGAACGGAATTAGCTTTCTCTATTCCTAAATGCAGAGCTTCTGCGAAAAAATATTTGCATATCATTTTAAGAATAGTAACTTAACCAAATCTTAAGGGCATAATAGTCTTAAAGCCGCGATATGTGTATGTACATTAGGGTGGTCCAAAAATGCATGTGAAAAAGTAAAGTCGGAATTTATGCTCTCACCCCCTAGGATTGTTATATACCGAAAAGAAATATACCTCTATTTTTTTTTTAAATCAAAAAATATTTAGAGGTCGCTCAAAACCAACAAAAAAAACACTTTTCGTAGAAATGGTATAGAATTCTAAAAAAACAACATTTTTCTATCGGAAAACTCTTTTCATCTGCAGAAGATTCCCAATAACGAATCCCAATTGTTTATTTAACCAGTTTTTCATCGCAACTATAATTTATAGGTCCGCCAAAAACCCTCAAAAACCCCGAAATTTGCAATGGGGGGACAAATAAAAATCGATAGATCGATCGAGTAGATAGGTTCGAGGTCATTTCAAGGTTAAGTAGGGAAAAATTCATAGAATAAACCTGAAAATTCAATACAATTCTTCTGAATATAAGACCTTGGGATGACCTTGAATAAATTTTTTGTCCTATTTGACCTCGGACTTGGGTTCAGCGGGTCTAAAGCCCCATATACATATATATGAATTTTCAGGTGTTACAATGAATTTTCACCTACTTGACCTTCAAATGACCTTGAACCTGACGTGATGGGCGCTAACATACCTCGGATTCGCATTCATCGCGTCGAATAATATAGGGATATAGAGGTTTGGTTCAATATGCAGACACTTTTTTTTGCAAACCTGTTTAATTTTTTTTTTTTTTTTTTTTATAAAAATGCTTATCTAACAAAAATAACATTAGTATAAATTTAAAACTGTGTAGAAAAATGAGAAAAATACAACAAAATTTTACGATAACAAACTTTTTATTAAGACTTTTTAGAAAAATTCTAATTATGCATTTTTATAGCCCAATAAATTGTAGCTCAATAAGGCGCATGCTTTAAGTGGCCAAGGATTCGCCATGATTTTTGATATTTTTTTTTGCTGACGGACGAAAATTTTTTTTTGTATGCAAGAAAATAATAACCCCATCGGAAAAAAATTATCAAAAATCAACGCGATTTCTTAGCCAATTGAAACGTGCACTTTATAAAAAAAAAAATTATATAAAAAGTTTATTGTTTTTATTTTCAAAGCAAATGATTGAAAAAAAAACTTTAATTTACTTAACCCCTGCGTAGACCCAACTTAGCTGCGCGGGCGGCTGCTGTTAAAGTGTTAAAGCAATTATCAAAGAACAACCGATTTGAATTAATATTCATGCAAGTATGAAAACAAATCTGATTTAGTGGAATAATTCAATTAAAATTTAAAGCATCTTACGAATAAAGAAAATTTTCCTAATGTGACAAGCACTTTGTGTTACTTCATGCGTGCGTTTGCTGGCAAATTTACTCAGTGATTTTGACAATTCCATTAATGTTGACAGTTTTGAAATGCTTTAATATGTGCAATTAAAAACAAACAAAGCCTTAAGACACAAAAGTAAAAGTAAAATAAAAAGCACTTAGCACAAAAGGACAGAAATCCATAACTCGCTTTGCGTAAATGATAATATCTAGCAAGTGTCAGTCAGATTTAATTTAAAAGCAAAACAGCGTTTTTGCTGCGGAAAATCTTAGTCTCAAAATGAGCAAAGGGTTGAACGTAGGACGCAACATGTTATGTGACGTTCGCATATGCAAATGACAGATGCCTCAAAAGCAAGTAAGATTTTGTAAACTCTGTTGTCTTGTCAAGCATTGCAATGCTATTCGCTGATAGATACTTATTTCCACTCTCTATTCTTTACTTTGATTTTATTATAACATATGTACATACGTACATACCTGTTTTTAAAGATCTTCGCATGCATTGTGCCATAATCGCCCCCGCATTTCCTTGAATTTTCCAGCCTTTACATATTCTCATTAATCCAAAACATTTGGGTTTTCTATTTCACTACAGTTCTACATACATATGTGCATGGAATTGCTAAAAACTCTCCTCAGGATAGCTTGCGTGTCACGTAATACTTTTGTTTCATTTAAAATTTCCATTTCATGGTTTTTTTTTGAATATTCCTCATGGCTTATTATTGTTGTCTGGAAAATTCCGAAATTATGTGCATACCACAATCTCGGGTGGTTGTTCGTGCCACAGCTGCTAACACGATTTGGGAAAGTGAACACAAATTTGATACGCGAATACATTCGAAAATAGTGCCCATTGCATTTGCTTCCCTTCCACCCTTTCACGCTTCTTGGCATTATTTGAATATGGGATTATTAATTTTCCTTCTAATCATACTACTAATACATACGCATGTACTATATATGTATGTAGCTTTCATTTGGAGGCTGCTCACATGCTCTATGCTAATGGTTTTGATTTATTAAACATTCAATTATCATGCCACATAATTTAACAGATTTTCATAACCATAATTTGAGCTCATTCCAAAAAGGTATGAAAAATTGGAAAATTCATATTTTATATTTGTTGCTGCTTATGTTTCAGAATTATCATCATATGTTTTCTGGTTCGGCATTATTTTTTCTTCAATGAAGGTCGTGTCACACAATTGGTAAATTTGTACAAATCTGTAAATTTTTTATTTTGGGCTATTGGTACGAAATAAAAAAATTAGGACGCCATTTGTATTACATTTTAACGAGGTCTCAAGTTTTCATGTTGATTTAAAATTTTGAACCCACTTTGGCAGAATGTTTTCTAAATTGGCTATTAATTTGATTCCACATACTGTAACAGTTGATTTTTTTTTTATATTCGTAACGTTTTTCCAATTTTTTTTTTTTGTTATTTTTCTATAAAAATACCATCCAAGCTTTACCCAAAAGCACATAAATCATAGTTTAAAACTTTATACAAAATTTAAGAAAATTCAAATTTTTTTTATCAAAATTTAAACTTTTTAATATGAATTTTTGAACGTTTTTGGGTATAGCCCATATAATCTTAGTCTAATGAAGTGCAAGCTTCAATCGGCTAAAAAATAAGGTTGATTTTTGAGAATTTTTTTGGATACTACAATTTTTTTTTTATATAACATTTTGTTGCTAACAGTCCCCCGCGTTTTATTTTATAAGAAATTCATGATTGTATGGAAAAAAGTGCAAAAATTCGTCACCAAAAAAAACTTCTCATAAATCAACGGTAAGAAATCTCGAAGCCGTTAAAGCTGCGACGGTATTTTTATAAAAAAGTAACAAAAAAAATTTTGGCAGAGAAACATTACGAATATTTAAAACAAGCAACACGTGATCATTTGTTTGAATCACTGTATCTTCATTGCGCCCATATTCGGACTCTGAAAACTTATTTTTAGTTGTTTCGGAACGTTTTTATTCAGACATTTTTTAAGAAGCCTTGCGGCGTTCTTCTGGTCTTTATCTTTCGCAAAAAACTGACCCTTCCCAATTAAATTTTTTCGGCCCGCTTAAACAATTGTTACCTCTCAATATTAAGATATACTTATTGATCTATATCTCTATCAACTTATGCAACTATCCAATCCCCCCATCCTCATATTTCATCGGGTTCTGAGCTAAGTTTGAAATTTCAAGTCTTTAGCTCATCGGAAAGTTTATTGCTAAATTTGACACGAACATACATACTTACATAAATACACGCAAGGCAAGTTAAATATAAACATGTAAAATAATAGCATTTCGTTTTTCGTTTATTTATCAGCAAAAAATACTTATGTACATACTTAAATACATAAAAAGTAGGTATATAAGTATGTAAATTTTAAAAATGTGTCTACAAGTATCAATTAAATGTATACAAGTTAACAAGTGCAGCTACTTAAATGGCCGAACGGAAATTGTTAAAGAACCGTAATTGAGTTAATTAACATGTTGCGTAAAAAATGTGCAATGTAAATACTTTTACTGCGCTGGTGAATGGTAGAAAATTAAAGCGGGGCATGCAAGTAAACAAAAGTAAATTACTCAAAATCGATGAGAACTCAAAACAAAAAAGGTCCAGCAAAAAATATAAGTGAATGCTAGTGATGCTAAATTGAATATAAATAAGTCGGGTTTTTGAATCGATTTGCTTCACAGTACCTTTGTAAAAGTTGAAAAGCCGTCTAGAACATATTTGGAGCGTCTTTCAGTTAGGAAAAGTTTTATTCTACCGTGAAACTATAGTTTTAAGACTTTTAATATAGGAAACTTGACGTTTTATTTATAAATGTTACTCCATTATATGTTCTTCAGTGGAAGGTACAGAGTTATTAAAATCTGGGAAAATAGTTCTTCTATTACCTAACTATTTTCATATTTTCTACTAACTTGAGAATTTATTTTACTGCTGATAACCACACCGGCGTTTAGTGGATTAAAATGTATAGTATTAGGCTAAGGTTCATTAAAAGCTGCGGCATTGGATAGATTAAGTCATCTACGCTTTTAAGTTTTTCTTCACATCATACAAAAAGTTGTTTACGAAACTTTTCCTAGACTACAAATCGACGCCTGAGCGGAAGATCGACCTATCCCGGCAGCCAGTTCTAAAATGCCCTGTCTCAGAAAACGTTTCAAGAATAAAAATACTGAAATTTCGAAATTTAGTTAAAGAACGCACTATCTCAGAATTTGGTTCAAAAATGCAATATGCGCACAACAGTCGCTGTGTAGCTCTGTCGCCCGAAAAATAATTTGCCGTAATCCGTCGTGAAAAACAAAATACATATACTGTTTGCTTGGAAGTTTATTGTTGATTTGAACTAAGTCAAAGCGAACTTCACCAAACTTAAGTCATTTCGATGTACGTTGCCAGGATAGTCACTTTTGCTCCATAGTGTATATACTATGTATGTATGTATATCATCTTATAAATATTAATTTTACAATCTCCTGGGCCCTCGCCTCATTATCTACACTTAATGATAAGCATAATTGTTGGAAATGTAAATGCAAGCAATATTCGTATGATTTTCGAACTAAATTAAAAAAAAAACTTTAAGAAAAAAATCAGGAGGAATTAATTAAAAGCGAAACAGCATAGCAAGCAAAGACTTCTGACAAAAATGCGGCAGTTGAAGGCATTTTAATGATGTCCGATGACAAGATGGACAACAGCAATAACAACACCATATACATACATACATACACCTGCATATGTGTAAGCATGTAGGTACAGATGGCATAGCAAAAAACCAAAAAATACAGAAACGTCGACATTGCTTAAGCGTCAACCTATGTAAGTATTGTCATAAAGCTAAAATATGTGGTAATGATCGATTTAAGTTACACGCTGCAGAACGTAATGGGAGAAGATAGCATGTTAAGGAGAGAAAGAGAGTGGGGGCCAGAAGGATGGGTTTGCAAGGCAGAAATGCGCTGGGCTGTAAGCTCTGTTACAAGTACATACCTACATACATGTGAATATATGTTGACCTTATGAGGGAGATTTTTAAACTTTGCCGACAAATTTTTCTTTTTTTTTTGGTTTCATAAATAATCATTGTTTCTTCTTTAAGACGTTGCAATTTTTTTACATGTGTGTAAGTATGTATGTATATATGCAGTATATTTGCAATTCATGTAATTCCTTGTTATTTCTTTACTTGCTGTGCTGCGCTTGCAATATAATTCTTTTACTTAATTAACAACTTCGAAAAATGTTGATGAAATCCAAAGTCGCTGAGAAAGATCGCAATAAAAAATACAAGCCATTAGCATTCGGGTGAGACGGGAACATCATTAAAAAATCACCCAACTGAGTACAAACGAGCACAAGCAACAACAAAAAAAAAAAGAAACAAGAAAATAGCAATTACGAAAAGTCATTTAAGCCAATTATTGACAACAAGTGAATGACAAAAACAGCAACGAGAATGAAGGCAGAAGTTGTAAAAATAAGTGAAAAGGGAGCTTTGTAGGCAGTGAAGGCTCACGTGTCGACCGCAAGGTGATCGGAAAGTAATACAAACAAGTTCGGCAGAGATACCTATGTAAATAGCAAAACTTAATCTTGAAATTTGAAGAAAAAACATGAATGAGTTAGACCTATTGTGATTACCCTTAAAACTTTATTTAACCTTAGGCTATTTATAAAGTGTAATCATTTTGGAAGTTGTCGAGTTCCAGATGCTGGATGAATAGCCTAAGCGTTCTCCAAGCTGTTAAGTCTAAGGTTTCTCATACATATGTGGGCAATCGCACACAGTCTTCTCCAACAGATTTTATTTCTGCCGAGAGAAAGTCGGAGGGCACTATTAATTCTCTGGGAAATAAATTCTCTACGAATTATAGGAAAGTATACATATATACATATATAGTTATGAATTTTTGCACTTTTCTCGCAATTTTTTTTTCGAAGGTTATTTATGACAAGAGCAAAGGAAAATGTTAAAAATGTCCATAGATTCAGATTCTGGTGGATTATATTTAGAATTTGGCTGACAATATTTGCTCTTAGATTTTCTCCGCTAGCGCGCAGAACATGCATTTAATCACATCAGAAAGTCTTATTACACAAATTAAGTACCATAGCCTGCAGTGTCCTGTCAGTTATCCAGTGATAGATCTTAGACCCTGCCGACGAAGATTAAGTAGCCGTTCAGAGACTCTACGACACTTTGACATTCGGCTGCAGCCTGAGCGTCCTTCCACCGCCTTAACAGTTCTGCCGTGTATCTCTTAAATGGTCGGCAGTAAGGCTGTGGGCCACAAGGACTCACACACATAGCTTCACATTTCGCGAGAATATTAGTCTCTTTGTTGTCATCGGAGTCGCCATCCCCAAAATAACCTTGTTACACTTTTGAAACAGTATATTAGCCTTGACATCGTTTTACGTGAGTCGTAGGTTTTCCAATGATGCCTGGTTGTCCGATATGATGATTATAAAAAGGGCGTTGTTCCAATAAATTCTGAAATTTGCTGATAGGGCGTTTTCGAATCGGCTACCAAAATGGGTCGATCTACCACTCAGCCCCTTGTTATACCGGCCTCAGTACTACCATCCTTAAGTTTGTATCCATCAGTGTACGATAAGTTGTTAAAGAAACTTAAAAAACATCAAGTATAAGTATATATTGGGGATTTCTCAAAAAAAAAAAAAGAAAAAACTAGAATGCAGCAGAAAATTACCAGAATATTTGAAGCATAGATAGATAGCTATTAATATGACCGCGACCTGGGCACTTGGGGTCTATTGTGTCCTCTTCTCTTCACAATACTTCTGTTACGCCAAAAGGAACTGCAGAACTTCAAAAGGGCTTTAGGCGGCATTGGGTGTTCATGCTGACGCCACATTAGGTCTACATATGTTCGTCGCTCGTCTCCTGGAAATGGCATCGCATACGACTAGAAGGTGTAAAGGTGTATGGGCGCATCACAGAACCGGCAGAGATCGCTTGACTAAATGCCCAATTTGTGTCCTGTAAGAAAGCCTGTGACGATTTTTAAATTCTCTTTTAGGAGATTGATGAGAAGTTTGAATCTCTTTAAGCTGTATCTCCCAAGTAAACATTTTGCCTTAAGTAGTGCTGTTGAACATCGCCATTGCTGTGCCTCCTTTGCTTGTTTTTCGTGTGCTCGTGAGCTTTTCTCCGATTGTAGTTGAAGCTATTGTCACGTAGAGCTCAGTCTGTCTGCTATCTCGTTACTCTCAATGTCCTTGTGCCTGCGACCTATAGTGGTTGGATACTATTGTGTATTTAAAGTAGAGCTCGTTTAGCCGCCTCCAGCACTAACATCGGACAGGTGCGCATCGCCCCCGTGTTGCACAGACATGTTAGACGTTAAAGCTTTGTGAAGGGCTGTTTCACCGTGACTAAGATAGTTACTGAGACCCAAGCTACATCCTCATATGTTATCAAAGGTTGTACTATTACTTGTCTGCCGGTCTTATCACATCGTTCCTTAATTTTTATCCCACTCTAAAACATACATCTTCTTTCTTGATCCACCCCTTTGATTTGCTTAGAAAATTTAGTAAATTCACTTGCTCAGCTATCTATCTATTTATTGCCCTTCGCGTTCAAGCCTTCCCAACTTGTTGCCAGTTTCAAAGTCAATTTACTTACTTAATATATTGTATGTTACAAGTAGCAATTACAGACAAATGAGGAAGGTAACTAAATAAACAAACAAGCTCGAATACTGCTGGGACCCCTCATACAAGTACATATACAACAACAATTAAGTAACACAGTAGCAGAAAAAGCGCAGCAATTGATTGGAGGAAAAGAATGCTGGCTGCCATAACAAACAGTAGGGGCAACCACACAGTAGCATCCGTTCAACGAAAAAATGTATGTAATAATAAAGTGAAGCAGGAAGAGGTAGTCAAGTTCGCTAATAAATAGAGTAAATGTGTGAAGGCAGGAAATACTACTTACATACATATGGATATTTAAGTATGTGTGTGTTTTGTACATGGAACACATGCGCGCCACAGATTCTATGTAGCCCAGTAGCTGTGTTGAGGTTGAGGACAGTGTTGCCATTGAGAATTTTTAGAAAGTAGTAAAAAAGGGGTGGTTGACGAAAAAAAGGGTCACCATATTATTTTTGCTCTTCTTTACTAGTAAAATAATAAATCTGTTGAATTTAAAAGGAAAATACTGGGACAAGCTTTGCACAAAACAGGGTTGCAAGCATACACATAAATCTAGTTGCTGCAAGAAGAAGAGTTGCATTTCCTTTGAAAGTTTTAAGTGATGCATTTTTTCGTACATATAGGAGGAAATATTTTTTAATAGCATTATTCTGATAACAATTCGTAAAAAAATCTCTGAAAAGGGGCACATAATTTTGGAAAAGGGTCAAAAAATCAAAATTTTCAAAAAGTCGGGTCAAAGGGTATTATCGCTTAAGAAGGTTCAAATTGCCCCTTTAGTCGCACAGCAGCAACACTGGTTGAAGAATGGGGGCTGCCATCGCAACTGAACCTATGTACAAGCTAAGGTTGAATTGTACTCTGAGGTTGAGTTGTACTCTGAGGTTGAGGCTAAGCGTCGAGTGGTGAACACACATTGTTGTGAATGCTTGCCAATTATGCGTGATTGTTATTTCTAACCGTTTTTTTTCTGTTTTCGTTGTCACATGGCCTTACTTGGACTACCGACGCGTCAGCTTATAGGCAGGCAGAGTGTGACAATTAAGCCTGCAGCAAAGCAGTAATGCAACAACAGCGAAAGATGCTTAGCGGAATAAGTGGTAGCAGCAAATGGCATAAATGTGGTGGGAAGTGGATCATTAGCAGCCTAATAATGTCATAAAATTAGAGCAAGACTTTTTTTGTATCCTTTAAGTCTCTTAGTTGGCTGATAATTGATTTGTAAGTTGCTGCTGCTGCTGTTGTTGTTGTTGTTGTTGTTGTTGTTGACTTACTACTTGTAACTACTACTTAGTCTTGATGAGATAGCTAAATGGTGTGCTTACTGTTATAATAAACTGTTTAAGAGTTAACCAATGACCAATAAAGTTGTTAACATTATTTACGATTTACCTCAGCAGTTTCCTTCTTACTAAGGCAACCATTTTTTTAATTAAGATATTAGGTATTTTTATTTTTTAAAAGCCTGTGATTTCAAACGATGCAGCATTGGTTAAAATTCCGGGGAAATTTGCCTATTTTTCCAAAAATTTCAGTAAACAGTTTTAAGCTGCAACTTTTTCAAATAATTTGGCCCCATTGTGAGCTATCGCATTCTTTTATAACCTATAATCAGACCCTCTTGGGTTATTTGTGCTCACAACAGGATAGCACAACGATGTGTTTTAAAACGAATTCCCATCAACCTTTGTTAACTTTGGTTTGGTATCGGAGTTTCGGCACCTCCGTTTTGGAGGATGAAAATTGACACTGAAGGTGCCATCCTTTTGGTAGCACGAAAATATGAAGCTTCACCCCAAGCTTATCTTCTATATTTCTTATTTCTATTTCCGACTTAACATTGGACGGAATTTTGTTAACTATCTTACAAGACTCTTCCGGTGTGGATATTCCGATTGAATTTTGGCAAGAAAATGCTAAAGGAATAATAAAGTAATGCAAAATTCCAAACGTGGTCATGACCACTTTAAGGACTGAAATCCTTCCGATAAGCCTAATGCCTTTCGTGCCTATGACCATTCACTAGCCTTAAGATCCTCATTTCAAATTTATCGAACTTATAACATGTTTGTCAATGTCGATCTTCTTCTAGCAGGTACTTTCCAAGATTTGGCGTGTTTGAATACTTAGACTAAAGTGGCTTTAAAGGTCTGAAGACAAACTAATAAAACAAAATTGGTTCGTTGACGGTGGGCTTTAGCTTTTCACATAAGACGCCCGATAAGCCTTTATTTGATGATTATTTATAAGGCTGATCTGGCAGTAATTCTCGTATTTAGGTCTCTCTCTTCTTAATAGGGGGCAAATACGTATCGCTTTCCTTTTCAGCTCCCTATATCGTTTCCACATAAATACTAGGTTCGCGTTGCGCCTGATCACAACTTTTTTCTCTGCATCTTCGTCTTATTCCTAATCGTAAAAGTTATTCTTTCGAGCTCACTGAAATCCGACTACTTATTCGTCGGAGGTACGTAACGAGCGGCAGATATTGTTACTCTGCTCACATCTGTCCGTTCCTTGAAGAGTGCTCTCTGAGAGCGGGTTCACGAGTTTAGTGACGTTGACCTTCCTTGTGTGGCTGGACACAGATTTTTTTTTTGATGCGCAGAGGCGTGTACATACGTATTTTGGTTGCTCCTGAAGTATTTGATGGATTTTCTTTAACACATTTGTATAAAACTACACTTTTGTTCAATTGCTCGTATTTAGATTTTTTTGTTTCACAGCAGCCACATAAAGCTGAAAAATCAAATAGAAATTTCAAAATCAGAAACTTCTTTGCTTTCAGCTCCAAAACGCTTCTGAAAAAGCTTGATATATGAACACTTTTATATGTATAGTTACGATGTGGTTTCACTACTATGTTTCGGGTACAGGCAAGACTTATCAGCTTCAATGCGTTACCGGACGTTTCAGAATTTTCCGAAGGTGGAACCAACTGTAGGTTTGCTTAAGATGTTTTTAATAAAAAATCTGATGAAGAAAACACCTCAATGTTCCTCTGTAAATTATTTCGTTTAAAATAAAAATCATAACCATCGGTCCCGTATTTCTAAAAGTTATCTGAAACAAAAATTTGCCCTTTATTTTTATACAAGTAATCCTCGTTGTATAGATGATAAAAGTAGTAGCCAAGCGAAATTATTTTTGACCCATTAAAAGTGCTTACATCGTTTAGCTATCCCACTCATAATCACAAACCTACATACAAAACTCGTATAAAAGAGATCAAATTTTTTGCTATAAATAGTACCAACTCTTTTTTTCTTCAGATCATTGCCGCGTTGCGCGATCGAGTAGACTACATATTGCCGGCCTGCCTGCCGCGCCGGCCGCCTGTCTGCCTACTCATGCCCGTTGCTGATTGGCACTGTCAGTCTAATTAAACTGTCAAGTCACATAAAAGTCGTGCAATTAAAAATGTCCTTTTAATTATCGTTTACTATTTCTGATTTTGTATTCTTTATATGTACATATAGTTTGTTCAGTTCGTTTTTTTCTATATTTTTCTGCATAGTACTTTGCTTTCGCTTTGTTGCCTTCACATTTGTCCAACTGTTGCGTAAATTTGAATTAAGGCAATCACTTTACTTATACACTAACTTCCCGTCATTCGTCATAAAAACGTAAGCGGGTATTTGGGTGCAAGTGTGTCTCTGTTTTTTTTTTTGGTTTGGTTTTGGCATCCCTCTATCTTTCGGCGCGAAAAGTGTTTTTTAAGGCTCAGTTGAAGGCGACTGATTGACTCTTTCCACTGCGCACCCTGCTTGGTTGTCCGGCCATTCGTCCAGTTGGTCGATCGGTCGCTCTAAGTGGTCACCACCTCACTGATTTGCTGTCGCTAATGTGCTATGCACATTATACATACTCCTCATGTGTATTTGTATATGGCTGAATGTGTGCGATCGTGCTTTTTATATGCCTCCACATTGTGCGCCCCCCAACTGTTTGTCATTTCGAGTTAAAGTGCGCTTAATTGGCATTTAAAAATAAATTGAGTCATGTTGCGCGATGCCCACAGATTTCTTTACAATTATTTCATTTAAGTATAAATGTATGTATGCATTTTTTGTGTTTGGTTTTAAGGCGCCCTTGCGCTACGAACGTTTTTTTTTTTGTAATTTTTATGAGTTTGTCTGATTTGCTCTTCATCACTTGTACCACTGCTTTGTTTCGTCTTCTTCCGCGGATTTTTATTTTTTAGTTTTGTTGCTGTTTTTACAACGCAAGCCGATTCTTACTTAAGTTATAACAAGCAAGGCATACAATTTGTATTAAAAGTTATTACAAACGAATTAAAAAAAGAAAACCTAACCAATTCTCCTACATGCCACTGAGTTAAAAAATTTATTAAAGCTCATTTCAGTTACTTTACATATTTTCTTACGGCTTTAGCGCTTTTGCGCTGATTGCATAGTTCTATATGGCCAATTTATTTGATATTTAAATAATTGACATTTATTGGCATACAAATTTAAAATCAAATTAATTCGTGCATAAAAATCTTGTTTATACGATTTCTTACGATTTCAAGTTGTATATGTGTCATTGATTTGTAAAATAGCAACCAAAAGATACGAGTAATAATAAATTGTAAAATTGTATCGAAAAATAAGAGAAATATTGAAATGCAGCAGTTGTTGTTATAGTATTAGTTGTTAATGTATCATAAACACAGCGTGAATTATTAATTGAAACTTGATTGAGTTTGCGCACCATATTTTAAACATTTTCTTATTCTCCTCCAGCAACCTTGTCTACTGCATACTATCAGCTTTTGAGTTGGCCGACAACTTTGATTGTTCAGCTGTGGCAATTGCCGCTGTGAATATTCTCGCCAATTACTTTTTCAATTGTTCTTATTCAATTCAATTAAAGACATGACTGTAAAACTAAAACAAATACTACACTAGCTGTAATTCAAACGTAATGGGACCAAGCGTTAACGTACTCAATGTCGCAATGAGAAGAAAGAAAAATTAATTTGCATAGTGCTCATTTCTAAGATTCTGGCACGCGGCTAAAACGGAGTTTGCTTCGAAAACTCAATCTAGAACCTGAGCTTCTTTCATCGGCAACTGCGTATGTGATCACCATTGCCTTTCTACCCAGTGAGTCACGCCTATGAACAAAAAGTTGTCCTTATCTTTTCCTATATCTCTAAGTGGAAATTAGAATGTCTAAAGTTTTTATAGGCACTATGCAATACAGATCCTTCACGACTTCAGTGTCATTTTTCGTTCTCCGAAGATGGCACAACGCCGAAACCGGTTTTTATCCAAACCAAATTTGACGCGGAATGACGGAAATTCGTTCCAAAAAACATCATACAGGAGACAACAACAACCAAAAACCACAACCTTCATCACAATGTGAGCAATGAAGCATGAATGACATGAGCAGAGGATACGCCGGCACTTTGTCGAAACGCACGTCGGCCACGAATTCTCTGAGACCCACAATATCTATTAGAAGTAGAAAAAGTATGTGGTGGATGTGAAGTTTTTCCCTCATTAGTTCAACTAGTTGGTTGATCAAAATCGGCTAGGCGGCTAAAGCGCCTATTAAGGTCAAATGAGGTTAGGTCGAAGTTACTAGTAGTAACCAAACCAGCACACCTATTTAGGTCCGTATATATGTTGAGTCCGCGAAACTTGTAGTTGCCGTTTTCCAACTTTAGCTATGCCGGTTAGACCCTCGAACCGATCTGAACCCATGAATCGCGGCAACCCTGAGTGACTCGCTATCCGGGAACCCGCATTGCCTCCGAAGAAGTTGAAGTGCTTGTGCTCTTGACTTCTCGTTTGGATTTGGCCACCAGACCAGCACTCCGAAGAGCAAAATAGGCCTAAACACCAGTCTCAAGTTACGTCCGATCGCTCTTTTACAGCTGTAGAGTTCCAGTAAGGGGATCTGGCACTTCCTAAAGAAAAGCCTGGATGTACTGAAGTACTAAACGAATATCTGAGTTTAGAATTATAAATTACTACTCCCGAAAAATTGCACAAAGTAATTTTGTGGTGTAGTTTATTTGATACCATACAGTACAAAATAGAAGCGTCTATCTGCCTCAAATAGAAGCGTTTATCTGCCTCAATTATGCGCTCCAGTAATGGGCAGAATTAAAGGTAGGGTGAATTATTGTAAAAATTTTCTCATATTACATATTATGTCAGGAAAGTCATATTCACCAAGAGGGGCATTTCCAAGTCGAGTGTTATCTTCTCTGCTACGAAACATCGCATCTGGGCTTGATTCTAGACAGAACCCTAGCTTGGAGGTGGTGTTTACTCGGAGTAGTTAGGAATGCGTTTAATGCCCCTTTTCTGGCTGACTCACAGTGCCGCTTAAGTGGACACAAATCGAAAAATTCGTTGTCTGCAATGTGAACGTGTTTGGTATTTTTGCAAATGTAATTTATCCGCTAAAAAAATTAAATAAAAATGTTCCTATAAAATGAATCATATGCCGCCAGGAAGCCACAAAAATCGACAAATATTATACTTGGAATATTAATAAGAGCATAGCCATGCATCAGCTCTTCATGGAAACAAATGTCAAAAATTCCTTGAAGTAAAATGTTGGTTTGACGTCTTTTATTTGCATATAGATAGTAGAAAGCTACAGGATTAAAAATTTTGGAACAAAATTAAACACAGGTGTCCCTGAGGTATTCCAGAAAAACAATTTTTTTTATTCAAACTATCAAAAAGTGGTAAATTTTAATGGAATGAATAAAAAATATATGTAAAAATATGTTATTTTTTATTATTTAATTAAATAGTACGGATTTTTTAAACATGTGGCAAGCCGTCTACGTGCCGTTTAAAAGTAAAGCATTTTCAAAACCATTTCAATTGATACCCTTATTGTAATATCTAGTTCATTTAACTTATTAAATAATTCTAATGAAATTAGTAACAAGTGGCACCCCGTTGCAAAAAATAAAACTTTATTGCACATCTACAGGCCAAGCCCTGTCATTTGACACCTCACTTTTGAAAATAGAACAAACTATATGTACATACAAATTTTCAACTTCAAACTGCATCTACAGTGAAAGTGTGAAAGTTATCCAAAAACAAATTGCATTTTTGAATTTATCGTCCTCAATTTTACTAAGAAGCGAATTTTCATTTAAATCCGTCCGTAATTCTATTTTTGCCCACATTTCATATGGAAAGGAAGCACTGTGAGACTGATGAATACTCGAGCTTAATAAATAAGAATTGTCATGGTTCTTAGCTTCCTAACAATTTTAGAATAACAGAATATTAGTAAATAATTCGCTAATAGATATTACAAACAATTATTCAATTAAGTATGTAAGTACTGGTGTAAATCGGCTACATACGATACATACGTACTTAGCTCTTATTTTTTGTTTTATTAAAAAATTCTGATGTAATTTCTCAAGAAATTTGTAATGTAGGAAAACAAGTTTTTATTGCAAACCCATTTTTAATATCGCACAGTTGTATAGTGTAGTATGCGTCGCTAAACGCTTGCACATGCAGTTAGATGCTTAAAAAGTAATTTTAATTATCATCAATTAAAATTTAAAGTGTTGACTATTTGTTTTTTTTTTCTTTTCAACGATATGCAGTCACTTTGCTAAATAGCCAATTATTATTATAGCAGCAATTTTCATACATGCAATGCATTGGCGATTGCGAGAAGCTAACAGCAAGTGTATGAAATCCGTTTAATATAACTATAAAATGTAAATTTACATACGTTTTCTTTTCGAAAATATTAAATTATCCACTTAATTTTATGATCATGATTGGTTTGATGAGTAAAACAAAAATCGCTGAGCATCTACTTTGTATAGAAATCAAATTTGAATTGCTTTTGATGGTACTTCATTAGAATTTTCATCGACTTAGGACGTTGTTTGTTTTTTTTTGCAAAAATACGAGAAAATTATTAGATGTACTTGAAATATTTTGTGCAGTTTTTCGTTGACTAGAATTGTCACCGTTAAATTTCTATATTTTTATTTGTATATATGAACAGCTATATTTCTAAGAATTTTTTCCATATCTTATTAACTAACCTTTTATTTATCTAATGATTTTCTATGTTTTTTCTTTACAGGTAAGCATCACCTACAATATATCT
>NW_023458556.1:43692130-43711097 GCF_013731165.1 Rhagoletis pomonella | reverse complement strand
TAATCTATGGAAGTCTTTGCTATGTAGCAATAGCAGCAACAGCCAGCGTTTGACATTTAAGCTGTCAATTGCATGTGAATTGCTAGCACCACCAACAACAAAAACTAGCATAAGTGCAATTTACCGCTAACAATATGAGTGCTCAATGAGAGCACTTAAACGCCCATAAATACCAATCAACGACACATGTCGCACAGCCACCCACACTCAGCCATACACAGTAACATACCGCTACATGCGTATGAACCCTGCAGGGAAACCGCGGACTAGTGAATAAAATTTCTAGTTCCGTACTAGGTCTTTATCGCCGATAGGAACTAGATCCCCACCAGTCCAAAATCGGCGAAAAGTGGTACTTTTAAGAAACTAATTTTTTCAGTTTTTTTCACTAGAAATGTATATCTAAAGTGACGAATTTAGAAATGGTTCGGAACTATAGAAAAAGGGATGCAGAACGAGCTAGATCCTATTTGTCGAATTTAGAACTATTTCGGAACTATCGAATAAGGGATGCAGCAGGGGGATTGTTTACTTTACATAGATATGTGTTCGGCGGCTTTTTCTTTCAAATACGCTTCTATTCTGTGCTTCGCAAATGCTTTTTCATAGCTTTGTAATACAAAACTAAAATTTGTGTTCACATTTCAACATCTTGGGACCGTCTGGAATCTAAGAAATAACAGCGAGCACCTCTGCAAACTCAGCTACAGCTAAAGGTATGCAAACGTACATTTCTCACAATCATTCAAACAAATTTAATTTCAAATTGAAACACATTTCTTCCAAAATAACTTAAAATCGCACACACGGAAAAACCAAAAAGATTGAAAAATCATGATACTTTTTTCTTTGGTCTGTCGATTTTAGAACTGGTTCGGAACTATAGAATTTAGGACTAGTTCGGAACTATCGAAAAAGGGATGCAGCGGGGGGCAATTGACACTTCCTAGGACATCGCCATGTTAAATTCGCCAGTTGCTTGCATGCAAAAGAGATTTATCGCGAACCAGTACTGGGTCTAAATGTACTAGAAGCGCACAAGTTCAGAACTAGAGATTTTCCCCACAGGGAAGTTAGCACTGAAAAAAATAAAATAAAATAAAAAATAAACCCCGCCTCGCTTGCGCTCAATTTGCTCTACTATAATAACAACATGCCTTTGTGGCTCCAGTCTTTGATTTTTTGTTCGCTATGCTTGTTATTGCTTGCTGCTTTATTACTTTCTACACCAAATAGTAATAAATTTTCAGTTTAGTTCGAAAAAAAAAATCGACAAACGGAAGTATGATTTTGATGAGTTATGAAGTGGCAACACATGTGGCCCGGCAAATTCGCACATCCCTACATACACTCACACATGAGTGCTCTCCTGTGCTGTTTTATTGCATTCTTGAGCAATTGTAGAGTATCCCTTTTTGTTTTCGCCATTTCCCTTTCTATAATTTCATTTGTTCACTCTTTATATTGGATTTGTTAAAATTGTTTGATTTACGGCTGTTTTAATAAAAATTGCAATAATTTTAAAGGCGGATACCAATTTTGGAGGACGGCTGAATTGACTGGCGTAGGTTAGATATAGACGTAACTACTAACTTAAATAAAATTTTCGAAACTCCATTATTTTTGCCATCTAATTCTGTCTAGGTGGGAGATTATCTGGGTTGTTCATTGTGATGCCACGTAACCACTACTCAATACAAGATATGCCAATGACCAGGTTACGGAAATATCTAAGTAATATAAACACCCGAAAATTCCTCAGGGTTCATTATAAAGTGCGAACACTTCAATCTTAGCCTCGCAAAAAGTGAAAAGCTTCTTGTAAACTATTGAAATGACTCCACCTTATCCTTCTCCAGTCCACTGCGGCAGTAGGGATCAGATGTGACTATTAGTCTTGCTGCGTGACTTGTTATCAGATAGTAATCCATTAGAGCTCCAACCAAAAGTGAGAGTTGGGAGCTTCAAAAACACAAAGAGCTTCTTTGGTCGCCTCCGATGCGTCATGAGACACCCGGACCTTGCAATCGCGCATATTACAGGATTCGCTGAGCTGACATGAGTACCCATCCGTCCAAAAGTGAACCATAGATATTCAGTGTCGCTCCCAACCCTTGTCCGGCGATATAATTTCAACGAAACCTTTCCTGGCCGTCTCATCATTCCTTAACCAATTTTAAAGGAACCATCATTTAACTGTGTGCCCTTGCTGCCGCTGGCTATCTCTCAAGGGTTTTCTGTGGAGTATGCAGAGACTGAAAGTGTAAATTTTTCTATCGAATTCGTTCGAAATTAAATAAAATAATATGAAATGAATTCGTGCACCAGTCTAGAATTACATGGGCTTAATTGTTGTTTTTTAGAACTAAGACATTACTTTAGTCTTCCTATCACGAATATTTGTTGCCTAAACATATTATATAGTCAAAATTGTATGGGTACATATATAAGAGTCGTTAGCTTAACAAATTTAAGAAAATCCAATCGAATGCAATGGGTTTAATTCCAATACAAGCTTACAAAATTGTCAGAAAATTTCGTTTGCAAAGAAACTTGCTAGACGACGAAATTACTCGTCATGCCACGATCCTTTCTGATTCAGAAATCTAGATATCCACCAAGTGGCCCATTAGAAATAGACAAGTTCTTTTAATCAACGACAAAGTCTTTAGGATTAAGAAACATGACTTTTCTGCGTTACCTAGCAGATTTGCTTGTAAGATTAAACGCGCTGATCAAAGGGACTGACACGAACTTTGAGCACTCTAGAATTTTGAAAGTTCTGCAGGTAGACTTCAGGCGCCTGAACTACACAGTCCCGCCTACTGGAATAAAGAATCACTTCCAGTCAAGGATCGCCTCGAGGTGTGAATGGGAAGAGGATTCGGCCCTGATATCGTATTCTGACTCAGCAGCCATCTACACTGATGGCTCCAAGTTGGATCTGAAGATAGGAAGTGGGGTATACTCGGAAGAACTCTCACTTATAGTTCATTTTGTCTGCCAGATCTCTGTAGCGTTTTTCAAGCTGAACTGACAGCAATAAACGAAGCTGCAAGATGGCTGATCGATTCTCTTAATAGTCTGAAGGCGGTAACCATATTTTCTGATAGCCAGACATATCATATAAGATGGTGTGCGGAGCCTAAGTGCAGGATAGCAAGACATATCTTACCTAAGCTGGATAAGCGTAGATCTCGCCCTCTCCTTCGCTTGGAGCGACAACTGACCCGACATGTTATTGGAGTTCTTCACAAGCACTGCCTGATGGGAACTCACACTGATAGAATGGGTTTGGGTGATGAAGAGGAAATCGAAAGCATGGAGCACACCTATGCCACTGTCCCGCTTTGGCGAGGGCTCGTCGACGGTCGTTCCTCCATTATTCTTTTGAATGTAGCTATGACTTTGTGCCCTTCATCAGAGCTACGAACTGGCTCCATTTCTAAGGAAAGAGTAGGGACATAAGGAGTCTCTAATATGGTACCACAACGGGATGAGGGCAACCGAGATAACGAAACCTAACCTATGTACTTCGAAGTCTCAAAACATTACGGCCCTTGAAACATCTTTCTAATAACACGAGTATCAACTTTAATTTTGGGACCGATGTTATTATTGCAGTCAGATTTTATTAATCACCATAGACTTGGTTCTTGGCATTACAGAGGTGTGTGAATCTATTCCAAAGAAGGCGGGAGTTTTCTTACCAATCTTTCAATATTATACAATGCCGAATGTAAAGATTTTTAAAATACATTGCTACAAAAATTTTCTGTGAAATCTTTGTGATATGTTTTATGGTGTTTCCGTTAGTTCAATCTCAGCTATGATCTTATATTCAAGTAACTGTTATTTTAAGGATTATACCTTTACATCTTCATTTTTCCAGAAGGGAAATAATAAATTAAAAACAATAAAGAATTGGGAAGGAAAAAGCATAACAGGTGATCAAGATTTAAACAAAAGCGGCAACGAAAACAGAGCAAAAACATTTCTATTTAACCAAATCGAAAACCACCCACAGTTGTTTTTCTGCTGTTAAGAACAATGGCCCAACAAACATAACTTGTAATAAGAGTTCTCGATATCAAAACGTGCAGAAATAATAAAGTTTTTAAATTAGTTTCCCTTTTTTTGGACTTTTAACTTTTAAAAAGTAGTCTGTGCTATTGACCAACACAGATTTTTTAGGCTTCACTCGTAGCATTTGTGCGATTGGTAACAGCATTCAAAATAAATTAAAAAAAAAAATGCCATTTAGTTGGTATGCAAGAAGCATTACATGTCCGAGGCGCCATTAGTATTACATTTGTCAACAGAGGTTGACGTTCTTTGCATATTCTTACATATGTATTTATGTATAAAAAAAAGCGAAAACACAAAAAGAAAGAACACCAACAGAAAAACATTAAAAATGAATTATGTAATTTTTTCTCATTCTATTCTTTTTCCTTTGTTTTATTATATTATGCAGATTCGTTTTGCGCATTGTTGACTTCACTTTTTGTGCTGAGTTTCTATGCCATTGCATATGTTTGTATGTATGTGCATACGTTTTGTGGCAACTCGCTTTCCTACAACGAATTGACCCACGTTTTTCTATTTAATTGTTTGCCGTTTATTTCCTAGTTTTTTATGGTTTTTATTTATTAACAATTTCTTGTTCTCGTCTGTTTGTTTTTCCACTTGTAGTTTTTATTTAATTGTTTTCGCTGAAGCCATGTACTTTTGTTTTTAAATTACATTTTATTGCCTGCTCTTTCATTTAGCGTATTCGCCCTCCAGCACATGGCCAATATGCAAATGCTGCCCATACTCGGCCCATGCTCAAACGTGCCACAACTTGTTGTTGCTATGCAGAAGTTTTCATGTATTATTATAAAATTTTTTCTTTGCTTCTAGAATTTGTTGTTGCTTTTTCTCATGTCGATTTGTTTCTTTTTTGTATTTGCTTCACAGAAATCCTTCATTCAACATTAAATCCTGTTATATGCCACCACTTAAGTCACTCAGCCATATAATTTTAATAAAATGCAATTTAAATGTTTACACAAATGTTCGAAAGTCAAGTCCGGTTGTGGATTTGTGTACGCCATTGGCGCACATTTGCCTCACGACCACGGCTGCGTGCGTTCGCGATTGTATTTCCGTTTCCGCAGCCTGCGACAGTGACAAGCACCAATACAGCTCAGCTCGCTTGTGGGCAGTTTTATTAGCTCTGCTTAATTTCATAATTCGCATTTACCGTTTTGAACGCAAAGACATGTCAAAGTCACATTTTATTTCTTTCCGTTGCATTAGACCGAAAAGTTCTTTGGCGCTTGCGAGTACTAGAGGTCGTTCGTTTCGTGCGCTATTGGTTCTGAGTTAAAGTTGGTTGAGTTTATATGCAGGTACAGTGATGGATAGAAAATGAGCATACATATCTCGGTAGGACAGTTGTGGGGTTTTTCTTCACTTAAAGAAAAAACACAACAATAGATAACACCACAGGTCGTGACGGGAATATAGTTATAAGAAGAAGCCTCCATAAAATTCCTTTCCAACCACTCATACCTACCATTGCCAATTTGATTGTAGCCGTCATCGATTCGCCACTTCGCTGCTTGCTGTGTTTGAGTTCCGGTCGCTTAACGAAAAATTTTGCATGTGAAAGCAACAACAAAGTTAGCTAGCGCGGATAGACGATAGCGAGTTTGGTTGTACCTCATTGAGTTCGTTCGTTTCGCCACTTGCTAACTGTTGGCGAATCGATGAAGGCTTGTGTGTCGAAGTTTTAGAAAAGGAAGCCATATCGCCACTGAAGAACTGCGTTTTTTTATAAAAGCCTAGGTGGTCATACAACAAACATCGTATAAATCCGCTTTTCAAACTTTGAACAAAAATTAAAATTCGACAAATTTTCAAACTTTTTATTCAGAATTTTCAGAAATTTTATTTTAATATATTTTATTATAATAAACCACAAGTTTCAATTGGCTACAAAATACCGTTGATTTTTAAGATTTTTTTTGCTGCCGGTGTCACGCATTTTTTCCCATACGAACTGTGTTCGAAAATTTTTTTATATCGTCCACAAAAAAAATTGTCAAAAATTAACGGTATTTTTTAGCCACTTGAAACTCACACTTTATTATACTAAAATTGAATGAGCTACAAAACTGCATACCATATTTTCACAAAATACTGAATAAAAAGTTTGAAAATTTGTCGAATTTTTATAATTTTTGTTCAATATCTCGGCTTAACAGCCGGTTTTTATAAAATTTTTGAATTGACAATTTAATTTTAATTTTTTATTTTTTTTTTCTTTTTTTTCTTTATTTTTTTTCCTTTTTTTCTTTATTTTTTTTTTCTTTTACTTAACATATTTCTGTCTCACTAATATTTGAGTTAAACATGTGAAAGTTGTGAACAAAAATTTTGCTGTCAAAACCGTTGATAACAAAAATGAAAAGAATGTTGACCATTTTTATATGTAATGCAAATTTGAATGGTCATATTTAAAAAAACAGGGTTGCCACTTATTTGAAATTTTAAAGTTAGTCACGAAATTTTTCATTTGAAAACTTAATTTTAATTTTGATTTCTTTTTTATTTTTCAAACAAATTTTTTTTTTTCAGTTCATTAATATGTAGTTGAATTAAACATGTGAAAAAATAAAAAGTTGCTGTCAGCCGATAATAGAAAATTTAAACTTTTCAAGTTTAAATGTACTGTCGTATACATTTGAACGAGATTTGGATTCGAAGGCGGCCAACTTTAGAAATATGTACATACTTTTATTTAAATTTATGTAAGGCTATCTGTTATTTAAAAAGTAATAACTAATTTAAGTAAAATAAAAACAAAGATTTTGCAAAAAAATATTTTTAGAAAATAATTTAACCTTACCTAAATAAAATTCAACTGAAGTAAAATACTGGCATTTAGCCTGTAATTGAGCGCAATTGTCTGAATGCTATTTCAAAAAAATTTGTCATTAATATCATTTCTTTCGTTTAGTTGTCCAGTAAGTAAATAATTTTGTTTTGTTGAATTACGTCTGCCGGGTCTGCTGGTACTAAATTAATATGTATTATATTTCTTCACCCACTACTGTACATTTGATTATTCCTGCGGTCATTGTGTCTCATTAACTGCAATCAATATTCCAATTTTCCGTGTCCACTTCATTATTTTAATAATACTACTTATTTCCATACGTCCGTCCCCCACCCGTTCTATGCCATTTCATATTTTCACAGTTTAGTTCGTTAACTAGCAGCACTTGCGGCATATGCGCCCTCAACATACATATTTTCCTGCTAACACTTTTCTCGCTCCATTCGCCACAATCCCTCTTACCTTTCGACTAAGTTGTACGAGTAATTCCTTGAGTCTGTGTATACCCCTTAATTATACCGTTTTTCGCCGTCGTTATACGCCCGCTGTCGCATTACGTGTCCGTAACTGCCTTTAAACCCTTTTTTTTGTCCAACCCCTTGCCCCTTGTTAAAGCCTTGTAGTCAACCCGCAATTTCGACTAAGTTGCAAAACTCTCAAAGTCCCTGCCGTCACCAAAATTAAAGCGACCTGTAAAATTGCCATATTGCACGCCATTTAACGGAAGTTTGTTACTTTGAAATTCGTTTCGTGCACGATTTTGCTAGAAAATTGTCGCATACTTTTACTTGTACTCCAAGAACATTTGTACACACATATTTACATAGAAATTTCTTACCAGGAATTATGTATGTGTGTGGAGGGGCGCTACTTGTTTTAAGTGGTGTGTGTGCGTGTGTGGTTTAGTAAGGATATGTGTTTGAAAGCGTGTGTCCGTCTGACTTTTTTATGCGGTAATTGCCAGTGAGCAGCTAACATGCTGTCCGCCAACAGCGTCAGGTCGCTTAAAGCCATTGCGTTTGATTTCCTTGGCCAGGTGTAATTTTATGTCATGTTTTATGAATGAAAAAGGATCCCTGCTAAGATTGATGATTACTGTGTGGCTGGTGGTTTATTTAACTAACTGCGTGGTCAGTGGTGTAATAAATGTGCGCTCGCACTCAGTCGACTGTCTACATCGATTGCCTTTAGGTTGTTAGTTTTGTTAGCAAAGGTGGTAATTAATTCGAAACGTCAAGAGGGTGGAGTTGTAGTTTGTATTCTTGCTTAAAGAGTTAATTAGTAGTTTTAACAAGTTTTCTATTTAACTTGTATGTAAGAAAACTCAGTAGCAGCTGATTAAATTGAAATTAATTATTATGTGACCTATTCGATGTGGATTCGTGGTATCGGAATTAAAGCAAACTTAGATTTAATTAAACTTTGATTAGATTAGGACAGGGATCTGATAGAACCATATGATAGGACCCTTTTCAAAATTCTTTTTGAGACAGTCTTCATAAAAACTGGCTACATTGCTTATGCAAGCCTGTGCTGGTTTAGTTTCGTTGGAAAAATGCTATTTAGAGAAATCTAATTGTTTGGAATCTGGCTATCAAAGCTTAGATCATGACAGTTAATTCAGACATCGAAAATGAGTTTTATTTAAAGAAGTTGGGGTCTCCTATATCAAGGCCAGCCCAAACTCTGTCAAGGAGGACCATAGTTTTGTCATATCAACGGCAAAATTCTTTATATTTTACTTTCGTGTCGGTATCTATTCGAATAATCTGGTGAATTTGGCTAAATTCATATTTTAGATGGGTATTATTGTACTTGAGTGAAAGAGCTCTGACGACGACTGGTGCATTGAGTTTATCAAGGCAATGAATTACGATTATAACATCTTCACTTCATTCCAAGAGGAAGCTTCATCCACTGTTGGGTCTCGAACGACATTGTAACGTTGATAAACCAGAATTTCCCCTCACGCTGCTGTGACCTACTCCTCACCTATTTAACAGTAGACAAAAAATAGCCATATGAACCTTTAAAATCTCAGCTCATCATCCTTTAGAGCTAACCCGTTAAATATCGATTAAGTTCATTAATGGGGCGCGGGCCGTGTGACTAAGACCCCTGTTAGGATGGTGGATCTCTGCTTGGGGGGTTTCCCTACCTTGCTGCATGTGTAGTTACCTGCAATATATCCTAGTACGTATATGGCCTGATATTTAAATGTTTTTATTTAGAGGTGACCAAAGGGTATTTCAGCACCAATTTTGCGCGCATCATAAGCGAATCTGAGGCCCTGGTAATGCCGGTAAGGTAATGGAATAAATGTTTCCGTCCTCCTTACTGTTGTTTTTTTTTTAAGCAACGTTACTCCAACCCCTCAAGACGTCAGTCAGGTCGGTTGAGTTGCCCAGGGCTGTCATAGGTGGTGTCATCCACCGGTGGTTATTGAAACATTGAAATTTCGTTCGGTGTTTGGTGAGTGGGTTAAGATTGGCATGCGAAGATATTGATGTGCGTGGGGTTGGCTTTACTTTGGGATAGGTAAGAGCTTAGTCTAATAAAATATCCAGAATGAAGTTGTGCTAATGTTGCTCTTGTCCAGTTGGTGGCGGCTGGATTCCTGTTCTAGCATTCGTAGGGCGAGAGCTGTTGACGTTTTTGACTGATATACATATACACGCTCACGACAACTGGTTCTAAGCACTGGAATGACTCGAGTTTTACCCAATCAAGAACTGTTGTTTTTTGCAATATAAACCTGTTTTGTTCGCTGAAAGTTCTGAACTAAAGTTGTTGCCCTCCCTGACGGGTTTCGTTTCCTGTAGAAGATACTTCCCTAAATCTTTGGCAACTTGACCTCATTCACTATCTCATCAACAGTGAGCTCTATAAAGGTCATATATAACCACAAATCGGAATTCTAACAACGGTGTCTCTATGGTAATTTCGATCTTTTAATTATATAATCTTAAGGATGGGTGACATTGCATATTTTTAGGCAGCCCATTTTATCATTCAGAAATTTGTGGTGAAAAATATGTATCCAGCCACTTCTAAAATCCCACAGCTGTATATTTATAGAAATTGTGCTTTATTAAACTTCTAGCGAGAATTCCTACTGCTTTCCACCGCGGCACCATCTATTCCTAAATCGAAAATACATTGAGGCTTTGAAATTCAATCTTGTTACATTTTGCATAAACGCAGAAAAACCTTGCTCTCATTCTATCCATTTTTCAAATCCTCTTCGCCAGCACTTTAGCAGACGTGTAGGTGTTTGAAAAGCGTAATTTTTCGCACGAATTTACGAGCACCGGCCGACACAAATCCTATCAAATGTTTGACTGTTCAAATTGAATTTGTCTATGACAACAGCTTGCCGCATGCATTTTACCGCCGTCCAACCATGGCTAAACGCCTAAAATGCCACCACAAATTCCAATGCCAATTTAGTGTGCGCTTGTTTGTGCATATGCCAGTACACCGAAGAGTATTTGTAACGCGCCTAAAAGTATGCGATTTCGCACAAAAATTTCCCAACCGTCAAGAGGTGCAGTAGCCGCCGTATTGCCCTGCCTGACTGCTATGTTTTTACGGAAGGTGATTATGATTACAAGCCATATGATGGCCAGTCGTCGGTATACGCATTGGCGGCGTTGATGGCGTTGATGGCGACATTGGTGAAAGTGTTGCTGTTGGTGCGGCCTCTGATTTGGTTTTCCAACCGAATGCCAGGTTTACTTTTCGTGGCTGCTGCTGGCTGCTGCTCCCCTCTCATGTTGGCGTTGGGTGTTGGTAATGGAAAATTGTCGCAACGTCATATGGACCGTATGTAATGACACTAATTAGTGGTGAGTTTCATATGACAAACGCCAACAGCGGACCCACACCGGCAGGCAGACAGACCGATTGAGGGAGGGTAAGGAGTGTATGTATAGGCAACCGTCTGTTGGCGACACCAACAGCCTGTGTTGTGCTGCAACACGATGATGGCGGCAAAACACGATTTGCTGCTGAAATTGCGCGTCGCTTTATGCTTGCTGCAGCAACTGGCAACAACTGAGTGGCATGGCATGTTGATTGGTGTGGCGCATCGCCGGAATTTGTGGAATGCGTGTGGCAAGTGCAGGCATGGGAGCGCGTGTGTTTGCTGTGTGGGTGGGAAAATGTGTTCAGATGTAAGTGCCTTTAATGTGTGTTTGTGTGCGTGTATGGCAAATGTGGCATTTACCGCGTTGTGGTGTCGTATTTTAGCTCGCTGGATGGCTGGCTGTTTGGCAGGCTCGCAAAAAATTGCATTACTGTGCGCTGTGATTTGCTTGCACTGGTCTACGTACATACATACATATGAATGTGCGTTGTTTCTCGTGTGGGCTGTAAGTGCCGTTTTAATTATTTTACACATAACGCGTTGACGTTCCGCCTGTGTTACATGTTTGCCGCATATGACACTGGCAACAGCTTTGCGTGGGCCTCTGACTACATAGTTTTTAATTTGAAGGGATATTTGATGTTTGCAATATTTGGGATTGTTTTTTTTTCGTTTTTAAATTTGTGTGATCGAAAAGTGTGAAAATGCCTGCAACATGTGTGCTCCACTCACACCAAGAATTTGCGTTACGTGAAAGTGATTTTTGGATGAAGCTAGGATTTTTTAAAAATCGCTTCAATCCTGTTAATGTTTGATCTTAGCCTCATTCAATTAGCACTTCGAGTACAAGCGGCTCTTGGAGTATTCGAGAGAAAGAATCTGCGAAAGATTTGCGGCCTTTTGCGTGTTGGCTATGGCGAATACTGCAGACGATTGAATGATGAGCTGTATGAGCTTTACAACGATATAGACATTGTGCAGCAAATTAAAATCTACCGGCTACGCTGACCAGTGATCGGACTTCTACCACATTGTGGTAGATCTGCCACTTTTTTGAGCTTCTGCCACATCTACCACACAAGGTCTGAAATGTACCACATATTCGCGTTTTTGAGTAGTTTTATTTTTGCTCGACATCATTTTCTTAATTTCAAGAGCAAAAATTGTCCAACACTAAACGCTAACAACAGGCAAAATGGGAGGATAAAATAAACTGTAAAATAGTAAATTTTCTCAATATTCAATTTTTCGACAGGAAACGTGGTTTTATTGTGTTAAATTGCAAAATATATGATTTTTAAAAAGAATTAATAGCGAAAATGTTAAAAAGCGGCGATTTTTGTGAAAGTATTAGCAAATTTCAGTGCATCTAAAGTTTCTAAAGCGTTTTTTCTGGAACGTGCCACATTTGTTCGCTACTTCGTGATGTGATAAAAAGAAAAGCTGGCAGCACTCCGCAAGGTTGCAGAAATTTTTCAAAATATGTTCGAAAAATATCTTGATATGGAAGGAACTGCTTTACACTGTCAAAGAAAAAAATTGCCAAAAGCTAAAGCAATTTTTAGCAACTTCAATCTTGCACTTTATTATATTAAAATAAATTGTTTTTAGATTCTAATTAAAATGTTTGCAATTTAGGTGAAACCTTGCAGAATTTTTTTAATTTTTGTACAAAGTTTGATCCAAAACCTGAGATCTACCACATTTTTTTGAAATGTACCACATTTTTTTTCAGATTCTACCACACAAATTTTTTTAAGTCCAATCACTGACACTGACTCGGTCATGTAGTATTCAATGCGGGTCGCAATGCTGGTAAAAAAGGAAGAGGAAGGCCTCCTCTGCGTGAGAAAGACCAGGTATAGAAGGGCTTGGCTTTACTTGGCGTTTTAAATTGGTGTCAGTTGGCACAGAACAGAAACGACACCCTTGCGTTACCTTTAGAATATTTTAGGGCCAAAAAAATCGGAAGGAAATATTATCTACTCCAAGTCAATCAAAATCTTTAATCATTTAAGTATCTCAAGAAATAAACAACTGATGTCCAGAAAAAAGTAGTAGATTACTTAAATTACAAGTTGGATACCATGACTTGGCAATCAGACTCAAAGAGTCAGGCTGCTGGAGGGCGCCGCAGCACGGTCGTAGTGGTATTCTTGGCGAGCTTACCGACTCAGGGAAACGATCAGATTACATACCTCCTACGAGAGACTTCAGGAAAAACATTCAGGCGAAGTTTCTTTATGTGACGGGATTGGAGTAGGGGCAGGATAGTCGAGGAGATTTTCTCTAAAATCTATGTATACTGACGAAAGTCTAAACTATTTAGAGATCCCTCTTCTGGGCTCCCGGCCACAGGAACATTCTCATAAATGAGAGCGCTGACGAGTTGGCTAAGGCCGGATCATATCTTGATGAATCCGAAGCAGAGACAATAAACTGTCCACTCAGACTCATCAAAGGTGCGATTCGCACGTATGGCTAATACACGTTATTATCACCTTCAAATTTGCAAAACTGCGAGGAAAATATGGCCGCATTATGACAAACCAAAGACAGAAGAACTTCTAAAGAGGTCGAGGAAAGATGTAGTCAAGTTAACAGCCACGATAACGGGATATTGGCCTTTTGGCGAATATGCAGCTAAAATAAGCCTTCTGTACAACTCTCGGTGCCGTAGCTGTAATCTTGAGGAAAGTAGGGAAACGATCCTATCTACTACTACTTTGCGAATGCCATAGCACTATCTTTGCGAATGCCATAGCACGAATATGGCATGACCCACTCGGGAGTTTTTCCATCCAAAATCTCAGCGAGATCTCCAAATACACCATTATTAGCCTAAATAGATTCATCGAAAAATTCAAATTGTTTGATGAAAGAGACGAATCATGAAAGCAGGATCCCAACGAAAGCGTATCAAGTTGGTACTATCAGCACCAATTGGGTCCCGAGCATGCTCAGGCGACGCTTCTACCAACCAACCAAAGTTAAAAATAATTATTATTTTCGTCGTTAAGAACGAAAAATTACACTGAAGATGGCACAACGCCGAAACCGGTTTGTCTCCAAATCAAATCTGACAAGGGATGACGGAACATCGTTCCACATTACATCACTTAAAAATAATAATTTTTCAGAGTAAATTCCTACAATAAAGATTGGTTTAAAAATTGTACGCGGCACACTATCTATTATTATCGCCACCTGTACCGATGCTCTTATCTATTATTAAAAATTTATTATTATAGCGTCAATCTTGTGAACAATTATCAACACAAAAGCTGTCAGCAGCTAGCGTAAATGTAGCTGTGGCCAACAGAGTGGTAAATATGTATAAAATTCAGCTGTGAGACAAATATAAAAATACTCTTACAATGTAAGCCATTTCAGAACTTGTTAAAAAAAAATTTGAGTGCTCGTGTGCATATAAATGAGCTGAATCAATTGAAAATTTGCAAACGAGTCAGTGGCTAATTGTGTATTAACTTATTTTGCATATTTATTGGCGCATAAACCAGTTTTTAAAGCAGCTGAATGATGATTGATAATGTGGTGACAGTAAGCCTCAACTGAACGGGTTTATTTTTCCAAGCATGGGTGAGCAGCAGAGGTAGCCGAGTGGTTAGAGGTGCGAACTACCATTCCGTAGAACCCAGGTTCGATTCCTGGTCAAAGCAACATCAAAAAAATTATTAAAGAGGTGTTTTCTTAACAGCGGTCATCCCTCGGCAGGCAGTATGGCAACCTACTAGTGTATTTCTGCCTTAAAAAAGCTACTCATAAAATCAATTTGCTGTTCGGAGGCAGCGTAAAACTGTTGGCCCCCTCCACTTGTGTAATAACATCCAGACGCACACCACAAATTGGACGAGAAGCTCGGCAAAACATTTATTTAGCAAAGGTGTAAGCACCGAAATATTATTACTGTTATGAGTTCTAGAGCATCAAAAAATACTCCAGAGACTAAAAAAATCGAGGAATATTTTTAATGCACACCCACATGCTTTAGTTGTGGAAGTTCGCTCGCTTTTGAAAAAAAGATCTCTTGATAGAGTATAGAAAATGATCCCTTAATTTTCGCTTTTTTTCTTCTAGAGAGAAAATTAACAAAGTCGACGCACAGTTGTCTGAGGGTGGCAGGAAGTCGAAGATTATTTATGTTTCGAAATGTGCAACTAAGTAGTTGACAAGATTCTAGACATGTCTTCCAGAAGATCTAAAGATTTTTTTCTGCAAAAATATTGCTTTAATAGGATTCAAAGGACGCAAGAGGTCGTCTCTCTTGTTAATCTTCCCTAGACTACACCCTTTACAATGACAGATTCCCATATAAGCTGCCGTAAGAAGTAGTAATTGTTAGCCGATTTTACAGGAATTAATATATCAATGAATGAATGGAGTGAAAAAGTATAAAAAATTATGTAGATTGGTTGACTTTCACGACCTTTACATTGGGAGTCAGATATGTTAGTTACATATGTAAATACTTATTAGCCTGTTTTAAGAAAATTTTGTTGTTATATTGATTTTTGTATGGCTAGTGGGCGTGACAGTAGGCCTATCTATACATATAATAAAATTTGTAACAGGCCGATGTCTATACATTATAGATATTAAAGAAAAATTAATGTGGGGGTCTTTGTTAGAGCGGCAGAAGCCAAATCAACAATTTTTAGAATGTTTGTCTGTCTGTCTGTATGTTTGCACGCGCATCACTCGAAAGCTAATGCATGGAATTGCATTCAGTTTTCGCCGATGTATCGCTAGAGGTCTAACTTATAATATAGAAGAAAAAAATTAGAGAGTTGCCACCTGTTTGAAAATTTCAGTTTAAGTAAATTGATACGATAAAGTAAAAATTGCAATATGGCTGCCAAAAGAAAGGGGCTTACAACAGAAAATATTTTTGTGGAAGGTTGCCACCTGTTTGAAAACTTTTATTTCATTTAATTGATAACATAAATTAAATATTGCAATATTGGCATCAAACTAAAGAGGTCAGGAAATTTTAACGCCGAAAATATTTTTACGGGTTCTGGCGCTTTGGTGGTTTCAACTTAAACTAAAAATTTTGACTTTACAGACTATTTTTGCTTTTAAACGCTCCTTTGAATTGGCCAAGGAAAAAGTTCTTATCAGGCGCCGCGAAGCCAGCGGGCATTTGCTTTTTTTTTGATTTAAATTTTCATATCCAAAACTAAGCCACATACCGAATTTAATTAAAATCGGATAAGATTTTCCTTTTCCGCCCCTAGTGGGCGTGGTAATTTGCCATTCTAAGACGTTTTTCAAAATTCTTCATTCTTAAGCCAAAATAAGACAGCTAACAAATTGCAGGAAAATCGGAGCACGCTTTAAACCTAAGTTTGACAGTTTCGGATAGGCTGTTAACATAAAAAATTTAGTTAACTTCATGTTTTGTATAGGCTTTAAAAAAAAATACCGATTTTTGGCAGTAAATGACGTTTTCGCATGCCAAACATCTGGCAACACTGATAGTGAGATAAAAATTGCCCAGCTAAGGGTGGCTCAAATAGTGAACTCAAATCGATTGAGAAACTCGACAAACTTGTTTTGAATACAAATCATTAATTTATAAACGTTTTAAAAAAAACTGAAGGCCGTGAAATATTGTAATAGCTTCTTCTACTAATCTCATTGATGCTTAATGAATTTTTGCAAGACCCTATGAAATCTCTAATAAATAGGCTTTTTGACACAAAAATTGGTCAATGAGGTGATTAGTATTAAATTGATAAATTTTTTTATATATTTTTATATACATATATATATATTTTTATATACATATATATATTTTTTTATATTAAATATTTGACTCTTTCATGCCCGATAAAGCCTATATATTTTGTTTTATAAATCTTGTTTGAATGACACTTTAGAATGTTGTGCAAGCGAACAGCTTAATTTTATGCTATTATTATGGAACAAATTAGATTTAAGAGTCTTTTCGTTCTGCAACATTAAAAAAGTGCACATAATAAATAATTTTTTTTTTTAAGTTTTTAGGTTATAAAATTTGTTAAAGAAAACAAAATGAAAACATCAAAGTTTTTGTTTCATAATGGTCAAACCAGAAATCAAGGGTCAACCAACAATAATATCATAAAAAAGTTTTAGTCACACTCAAACTTAATTGGGGCTTTCACCAAAATAGTATAGTAAAAAAATTACAAACAAAGTAAATTATGAGACTTTCCTGCAGGGCGCTAACATTTCTATTAAATTCTATTAAATTGCTACAAGTTTCAATGTCTGTTTTCACTTTATCCGATAATGTGGTTAAATTTTTTTTTTTTCAGTTTACAACAATGAAACTATAAAATAATAATTTTTAACCAGATAACCTGATAATCAAGCAAATGTGAACACCCGCAATTTAAGGCATTTCGAGGCTGCTATTAACTTCTTTCATAAGGCGGCGAACACTGAGCAGTTGAAAGCTCCCAATGAAGTGCGATTTGCCATTCAACTGGCATCATGTGCATGTTAATCATATCGCTGCGCTATAGAAACGTGAATGTATGTTATACATTTGTGTAATAAAGTAGCTACTGGCTATGCATTGGCATTCAATGATTTTCGCGCATTTGCGGCGACGTGCGCCCGCGTTGAAGCACGTACTTACTGCGGAACGGGCGGAATGAACGCATATGTTGTTGACAGTTGCTGCAACAACTGTTTCTATTATTTATTTATGTGCTTATGTGCTGTTATTCTTATTATTCTTACAACCGATTTTACAGCAGCAATTCGCGCTGATTTATTTAAATGATAATAATTTTTTAATATCTTTTTCAAACGCGCTGGCGGCGCCAATTACAACTTTTTGCCAATTCACAATTTTGCATAAATTCACTTGGAACAAATGTGAAAATAATTATGCGACTGCTGCAAGTGGCAACGTACTCATCGAGCATGACTGGCATGCGTAATTTGCTGAATGATAGAACAAAAAGTGAAAAGAAAAACTTTTCGAAATCGAGGCTTTTTTGTTTTGCGACTTGGCGCTGGGAAATCGCTTTCGTTCACAGGCAATTTTTTTATTTATTCGTTGCTGCTTTTGAGGATGACAGCCAATATTTACAGTAGCAGCATTAGAAAACAATCTTAGCAACAGGAATTGCAACTAACCGAATTATTGCTGTCATTGTATTGATTTTGCTATTGCACTTAAAACATTCATACACATCGTTCATTGGGAACCAGTTGCTTGCCGCGCTACTGGTTTTCCTTAGCCGCCACATGTGAGAGCAGCTGCAACAACAGCAGGCGGCGGCACATTGGCAACCAGCAGCGTTCCTAAGCTTTGAACGGCTAGCGGATGCTGCTGAGTGAAGTGGAGCGCGGCGCGGCGCGGCGCGGCGCCACACCAATGCCTGTCTCACGATAATTGCCTATTATTGAAAATACTACACATGATTATGATTTAGTGGCAGAACGGTGTTGGTGTTAGTGTTGGTGTTGTTAGCTTTGAGGAGCGTTGCAGCGCGGCGTGGACTGGCATTGAGTTTTGCGCTGAATATCTTTGCCAACCACCGCGTTTCTCTTGGTTTTTATTTGTTACTCGCTGCTGGGTGCTGATTACTGCGGAAGCCGCGCATTTTGCCAGCTCTCCGCGCTTCGCTTTCCCCTAGCCGACCGCCGCGCTGTCAATAAAAGCGAATAGCGGCGCTCCTGTAGGCCACTCGCCTTTTTGCACTATTATCTTTGAAATCTGTCAAAATCGCGTTTGTTCAATTATAAATTTACTGACAATTGCCACACAAATGCCAAAAGGTGCAACACAGCAACAGCAGCAGTTGCAACTCCAGCAGTTCTATTACTTGCGATTACCGTCGCAAATGAATCCAATCGAAAGGCAAATAGCTACAATAAAATAGAAAATATCGCCAGTCAACAGCACTTAGTTGGCGCTCGTAAAAGTCATTGCATGCGCTAATGATCACTAAAATCGCTGCAACATCAACATTAGCGGTACCGATATGATGCTGCATGCCGCATGCTGCTACATTGCACCTTTACTTTAGCGTGGCGGCTTTTAAATCAAATGACTGTTTGTGTTTGCGCCATTGCCAATTTAAACGGTTTCGTATGCAATTTTTTTCGACTTTTAAGTGGTATCGCCGCTATTAACTACCGTTTACCGCATGTGCAATCTTCGCTGCAACTAAATAGTTTAATGACAG
>NW_023458556.1:43663763-43691730 GCF_013731165.1 Rhagoletis pomonella | reverse complement strand
AGCGAGAGTACCAGTTTGACAGAATAAAACATAACCAAATTTCATAGAAAATAAGGATGCTGGAAGTATTTCTTAAGGTAAAAAAAAAACATTAATCTGATGCAAATGTTATTCGCTATTCTAGCCTGCGATCAGGACACTGCACCTTGGTGACTATAATGATGATAGCATGACAAAAACAAACTGATAAATAACATTTGTTGTAATAGTGAATTACCTCTGTTGCCACCAGTGTTGCCAGTTAAGACGGCAGCCGATTTGTTAGCCATTTTGCAAATAAAAATTAGCCGTTCTTAGCCGATTTTGCTATAGGCCTTATTTTCTTAGAACTAAAATACATAAGTTTCCATTTTTACAAATTTAGCGACCCAAAATCTATTAGAAATGGCTAGCCTTATCTCGGAGAAAATTTTCATGCCGTAAGTTTTTCTACTTCGAAAAGTCTTAAAATACTGGGCCAATTTCAATGATTTTTATTTTAAGCGATTATACCGTGACCTAAATACATATAAACAGGAACGCGACATTTTAGTAAGTTTTAGCTCTTTTATTTTATTTATTATTTTTTTTTTTTTTGAAAGTATAGCTGATTATTTAAAAACACTATATAAATCCAAATTTCACTCTTTATGCAAAAATTATGAAATTACTGCAAATTTTATCCAAAATATTTAGCTTTTTAATCAGCATCTTTAAAAATTTAAAATTTAAGCATAATAAAGTGCAAATTTAAAATAGCTGGCACATGCCGTTGATTTTTGACAGCTTTGTTGTATTCCGCATTTTTTTTTTCTATAAAAAAAATTTTTCGAACATACTTTGTATGGAAAAATGCGTAACACCGTTATATAAAAAAATGCCAAAAATCAACGGTAAGTCCTAGCTACTTCAAACTCGTACCATATTATGCTAAAATTTTTCTAAAAATGCAGATTAAAAAGGTAAAAATTTTGGTGGAAAAATAGGCAAAACTTGCTAAAATGTCGCGTCCCACTTTACATTTGGGTCACTGAAATTTTTCCAAAGAAGGATGTAGCGGGGATTTTCGTCATAAAATGTTTGTTATGAATGTGTTAAATTTAAGTAAGAAATTTTATTCGCAATGAGAACAGTTTTCTTTGTTAAACAAAAATAATTTGTAATGAATTTACCAGTCTCTATTTTTGCGATTTATTTATTGAATTTTAGTTGAAACATTTTAGCAGTTTATTTTGGGCTAGTTAGCCGGTCGGCCCAAAAAGTTCTGGCAACACTGGTTGCCACATTCAATTAGTTGCTATTTAATGCTTTTGTTATTGTTATGCTTGCAAAGCTATTGACAGTCAAGCACAGCAGCAAAAAAAATCATATAAACATAAAAAAGTGAAAAAACAGCAGCGTATCATCAGCAACAATAAAACAAAAAAAACACAACAATACATTTTGCCGCCAATTGGCAATTGCCTATTACTCTGAGTGGTTCCGCCGCTACGCTTATTGCTTGCTGCCTGCTATGTATATGCAACAGCTGTCAGCAAGTCAGTCAATGCTGCCAGTTTAGTTGGTTGCGCTCGCGAATTGACATAGCTTGTAACAAAAACGTTGACTTTTATTTTCGCTGACGAAGATTTAAAAAAAATAAGCAAAAATAGTTGCATACTCGTAGCTTGAAACAGCGGCGTTTTTTAAGCGAAGCGGCGAAAATCCAAACAAAGCGACAAATTATCATCGTAAATTAAGTAATTGCAGTGAGTAAGCGAGTAGGCTAAGCGAGCGTTCGAATGCATTGTTTTTATGGTTTTTTTTTCTCCTTTTAATTAAATGGCTAGCTGCTTACAAATGCTTTGTCGTCCAACACATTTGATTGAATATGAATGAACAATTGTTGTATGCAACACGAGCAAGCGCACAAAGCGACACACAGAGTCAGCAGGTTCAACATTTGCCGTGCAGAGATGGTAAATAACTAAGTATTGGCAACCCCAAAGAAACTTCTGTGTGAATGTAAAGCAAACCAAACTAAATAGGGGCAGCAGCAGCAACAGCAAAACGTCAGCACAATTGGGGAGCACTAACGGATGCATACAGCAGCAATTTGATTGGCGGCTCATTTGCGACAATTGAGCGAAATAACGGGCGAGCGTGCGAGCGGATGAGCGATTCCGGGGCACACAAATCATTGAAATAACATTCACTTTATTTATGTGTTTTTTGTTTGTTGCTGTTAAAGCGTTCAAAATTGGTTAATGACAGTTAATGACAGTAAATGCCATTTGGTCGCCTCTTAACTTCAGTTGATTTGGCCAAAGTTGACTTGAGTAGTTGCTTGCTTGGCTTTGGCCTTTTTAAAATGCTGGCGAATGTCGAATGGCAATTGGCTGGCGTTTAGCATTTGGCGTTTGGCGTTTAGCATTTGGCGTTTAGCATTTGGCGTTAAGCGACCACCTGCTGTCACCTTAATTGAGTAGCTAATTGTTTTTTGCTTTTTTATGCGACTTCAAGCAATTAAGGGTTAATTATAGCCACTTGACGCTGATATAAATATTCGTAACTATGTGGATTTGCACTTATAAGTCATACCGGCATAATTAAATCGTAAATTGCTGCTCATAAATGCTAAGTATTTTGATAAATTGGATTCATTTCGAATGAACGATTAAAATTTATGGATTTACCAAAGAAGGTAAACAATGTCTAATCGGCGCATTCAGTCAGCGGATAAGCCACAAAAAAATATTTTATAATTTTATTAACGAGTTAGTCGATGATTTGTGTAATAGCATTTGAAATAAAATTTTTGTATGAGACCACTTTTAAGTATGGTGAAAGGACTGCAGGGAAAGAGGTCTTTTGGCTTTCTAGAAATTTGTTTCCCTAACAGCCCAAGATATTATGAACTCCCCTACTAGATTCTAATAGTAACTTGGTAAATAATTTCTAATAACAAAAAGGGTATTTTGTGAACGAATTTAAGTATTTGAGTCTAAGTCTGGTCACACAGAATGTGCTCCGACGCTTCTTCGTTTAAAAGGCAGAAACAACACTCCGTTTTCGTGATAATGCTAATCCGGTACATGTGAGAGCGAAGTTGGTAAGCTATAAAACTGCATACCAAAAATTATTCTAGAAATTCTAATTAAAATAAATACTTGCAATTGGGATGAAAAGTTTTTACGATTTTTAAGATTTTTGTACAAAGTTTGAAATTTGGACTTATATGGTTTTTGTTAGATAAGGATCTGAACCGTAAAAAAAGCAAAGGAAAAGTAGTCAAAACTGGTAAAAATATTGATGTGCTATCTTTTGTCGCGGGCTGTACTCCCATAATAAAAATTAATAGTAGTAGTGAGCTACTGGTAATCGATACATCTATGTAATTTATACACAACATAGAAAAAGATTTAGCGGTAATTTCTGCGTACTTAACTTAGTATTTGTATTTTTTTTGGATTACGACACTATTGAAGTAAATAAGCGATATGTTGAATTTCACTGAAATAAATTACACTTACAGGCGTATTCCGTTTTGTTACCGACAATTTTGTAACCGGGAAATTTTGTTGCCAAAAATTTACACCACTACTTGTAACCGCACTTCAGCGATGACGTTTTGTATAAATTTTGATGTTGCATATTTCACGGGGCAATATTTTGTTATCCGATTATAAGAACAAAATTTACCGGCTACAAGAGTGCGCAGTATGCGAAAAGGATTTAAAAATTTACAGAAACTTTATTTACCGGTAACAAAGTTAAGAAGTGACCATTTAAGATTGTTTATTTATTTAATTTTATTTTTTTGTAAAAATGTGGGAAATAATGTGCCAGTCAATAAAATAGCTTGATTTTTAAGTCATTTTCTTGTTTGGCCATAATTAATTTTATACAAAAAATTTGTAAAATTTCCCATGGTGGAATATTAAATTTTTTTGTGTGGATTTTTCGGAACTTTTTTTCGGCATTTTTTAGTGTTTCGTATTTCTTAAGGACTTCGAGATTTTTTGGGACTGTTACGAGATCTTTATGAATTTTTCAGATTCAACGATATATCTACTTATATTTAAACTTTGTCTTTATGAATTCTTATGAAAAATTTACCGATTTTTCACTCAAAAATATCAGGCAAATTTTAGCTATTTATTTTGGATATCTTCGTTTCATCAAGTTTTTAGTCATTCACCAAACGGTGCTAAGAATTTTGCATTTCAAAAATCACCCACTCCGACTGAGTAGAGGAGGCAGTCAACCAGATGCCAATGATCTACTTAGAATATGTGCAACAATTTAATTACAATAACAGACAAACTGGCACATTACCACATAAATGCTGATTTCCATTGCGCTTTATTGTCCCAAATTGCATTGATGCGTAAGTGATTTCCTAAAATTTCGGAAAATGTCATAAACTCATTCAATCAAAGCAAAATCAATGAAATCATTGTGCGTATGTATGTTTATGGGCCAAAACTAGTTAGTTCATTTGACCAATTCTTTTCAAATACACAATTGAACTACATTAATGACGTATCACAATCAATTCCACCAGTAATGCAGTGAGTCAGGCAGTCAGTTAGTAGGAAATGAGTGCTTGAGTAGTCCGTGCATTTTGTTTTTTTTTTTTTTTTACTGACCATTGGCCTAACTGGCCATGTGACTCTTCACGCTGTTGCATCATTGCCTAACACTTGCCACTGTTTACCAACATCGGTCATCCATAGCTGCTGCTCAGTGTGCGCGCAGGCTCTTGCTTCGTACTGATCGGCCGCTGTCATTCCATAGTTGGTAGTTGGTTGCTGGCAGTTGGCGGCAGCAATTGTGTGCGCCTCATAAAAATTCAATCAAAATCAAATCAAATCACTTTATGTAAATTTAACGCGGCGGAAATCGTTTGTAACTCGATATGGCAGCGCAATTTCATACGCTGACGACGACTCATCCTCCTAAGCATTCCTAGACTGCTAGACTCATTTTAGCGGGTTACACCGACTCATCCACTCACCCACTCGCTCAATTCGGCTGTCCTCCACCTCCTCCAATAGCGCTTTCAGTTCCGCCGCGCACCAAAAATTCAATTCCATAGACATCAACGAATTCCGCTTACCAAATCGAATGCCGTCAAACAGCCAATTTGATTCTACCACACCCAGTCCAAGTTAGTCCAGCCGCGTGTAGCCAAATTTGGTCAAGAGTTTTGCATATTTGGGACTACGTTTGTACATACATATATAGCGATATGTGTATATGAATGAATGAATGCGTGCAATTATATTTGTATGCATACATACATATACGAGCATAGTAAGTATGAGCAAACCAGTTCATATGCACCGACACTTGATTTTCATTATTTGCCACCGCGGCGGCGCCGGCTTTTGTTTTCAATTTCACCGCTGAAATGGAAATTTAAAAATATTCATGAAATCACTTCTTGCTCCTTCCAACCCCGCTCGCTGGTGAACAATGAGTGGCAGTAGCACACCTGCACCGCTAGGTCATCCACTCAATTTGGTTTTAATAGGCCATACAAAGTTATGGGTACCTATCTACTGGATTTGTACAAATATGTATGGATGTAGCTGCGCGATTTTCATAACAATAAAAAGTAACAATTCTCTGCTCGTTTTTTGTCTGTAAATTTCAATTTTTCTACGCCTGTAAATTTCTAATCTATTTACTTTCCATTTATGCTGAAATTTATGGATTTTTGAATTTGTCTGTTGTACGAATTAGAAATGATTAGGCATTCGTTATTCATTGACATTGAATTAAAGTAACAATACGATTTATTGATGCATGTTTGAGTGAGTTATTTCCCATTGAGTGATTTACAGCGTTACTAAATTTGAATTAGGCCAAATGCAAATAATATCCATCAACATTTGAACAGTGACCCTGGTACTTTTTATGAATTAAGCTGTTTATTAAAAATTAAATTAGGTAAAATTTAATTAGAATTCGTTCTTTGCTAATTTTTTGTTGATTTGAGATGTTCATGTTTTACAGGACAATTATGTCTTAGTAAAAAGTCTTTCGTAAGATAAATGAGATACAAATGGTAGGATAGTTCGAAAGATTTTTGTTATTTTGCACAAAAGTCTTATAAAAAAAGCTTTTTCATTTACCACTCGTGGTGAAAAACTATTTTGAGAGAAAGCACTTGTATATCATTTAGCTCGCGTGACTGCAACGGTCGCAGTGACCGAGTGGAAAGGCACGGACTCGCCAATCGAGAAATCCGGATTCGAGCCCTTGCGCCGCGGAATTTTTATATCTAATTTTTTTTAATAAAATTTTTCCGATTTTTAATATTTAAATATTTTTTTTGTTTAATTTAATTTTTAGAAACTTATATCATGTATTTTTTTCTTTTTTCATTTAATTTCTTTCTTATTTAATTTTCTTTAATGGTTTAGTTGGTTTTTTAATTTTATTTAGTTTTTAAGAACTTATTTTTTTTTCTATATAAAAATTTTGCTTTTTTAGTTTTTAGCTAACTTTTCTTTTAATTTTTTAGATTTTATTGTGTAAAAAATAAAAGTATTTTTTTAAATTTCATTTACTACTTAGAAATTTCTTTTATTTGTTTCTTCGTTTTTAAGTTTATTTTGTTTTTTTGCTAATTTCATTTTTTTTAATTAATGATTTATTTTTTTTTTAGGAAAACTATATCTTTTAATTCATTTGGTTTTTGGATCTTCATTTTTTTAGGCTTTGTTGTCTGTTTTTAATAAAATTATTTGTAATCTTATTTAATTTTTAAGTACCATTCATTTTCTTCTTTATTTGGTAAAATTTTTTTTCTCTTTCTAATTTAATTTTCTTTCATTTATTAATTCTTATCGTTAAAAAAAGAAAAATAGCTATGTATACACATTTTTTTATTCAATTTACTTAAAAAAAAATTAATGATAAAATGCGAACAGCATAACGGTAAGACCTCCGCGGTAGCAGATCTTGGTCTTTCGAAAGACAGTAAATAGCTTTCAAGATAGTTGCCAGAATTGACAACAGTCTTACGACTTTTGCCCTTCGAAAGACAGTAAAGAGCTAGAATTGCCCTGTTTATGTTCTTACTTGTTTCGGAGAAGAATTATGCATTTTTTTGTTTTCTTCTTAGATGTGTTTCTTCAAACATATACAGAGGTACATAGATATACATATGTATGTAGATGTTTAAGGGAACCGGTTTGAATTCCTTTTGGACAAAGAAAATGTTCCAAAATTAAAGTCGATTATCTCTTTAACTTGTTGGCCGTTTTAAAATTTTTCATAATACATACAATCTCCTGAGAAAAATTTTGTTCAGTCTAACCCCAAAGTGCTCCTACAATGGCGAACAAGTTCTCTGTGCAGAGTCGTCCGCACTGAGAATGAGAAGGAATCAAATGACCAATTAATGTCTCGAAGCACCTTCTGCGGTCCACACGCCTCAAACGCCTGCGGTCACATTACACCAGCCCGGTAGAAATATCAGAGGTGGAACCCTTAGACCCCTCAATTTTTGTTAATCTTAATGTTTTGATTATTTTTTCTGTTTTCTTTGCAAGGTAATCCCGATACTCATTCATACAGGACACTTACAATATACAATCATCTACGGATAAACCGATTTTTGGGCTTTTCACCGGTATAATCGAGTAATTTCTAGCGATACTTTGAGTAGCATCGAGTATTTTATTCGATACTTTTAATGAGTAAAGGCATGGAGTACATTGTATGGTTTAATCGCAACGATAATGATGTTTTTCATTGAAGACACGAACAGGTCTATTCTGCGAGTTACCGAAGATTTTGTAACCGGGAAATTTTATTGCCAAAAAATGTTACCAGTTCTTGTCACCGCGATTCTAGGAACGTTGGTAATGCAGTTAAAATATTCAGCGATTCAGCTATGAAGAATTGTGCAAATTCTGGCATTGCATATTTCACGGGGCAATACTTTGTTACCAGCTTATGAGATGGTAACAAAATTTACCGGTTACAAGAGTACACAGAATGCGAAAAGGGTTTAAAAATTGACAGGAACTTTATTTACCGGTTACAAACTTTTTATTACCAGCGCAAAATAGACCTTTAAATGGTATTTTAAAATTCTAATTTATTTTTTCAGCTTATAAAAGGAAAAGAAACATACCCAAAACACTATAGAAGGACTACGCCGCTTCATCGTTTCTTAGTTTGATTATTGACATGTCCATCACCAATTCGGCCACCCAATGTTGACCTAGGGGTATTGATGGCATTGCGAATCCCTCCAATTCCTTAATCATTTTAAATCCCCTTCCGATGCCTCACCTCCCACTTCAACCGTTTTCGTCAAATTTTAGTTGCTGAAGTTTTGTATTCGATTCTGTCGCAGCTTTCAACCGACCCAGTCTCATGTTTTCTTTCACTCTCGGCTCTCTTTTGAATTCCGTACAGAGTTAATTCTCTAGGTAGCATATCTATAACTTTTCCGGCTTTGTTTCAGTTAAAAGGTACATTAGGTACAATAGCTTTATATTAGTCACTATTTACCAGTAAAAGTAGTTTTTATTCCGGGCAATTACAGAGAATGCATTCCTACGTTGTACTAAACCTCAAGAGAGGGCTGAAATGTTAATCAATTAAGCATAAGCGAACAAAGACAATCGTGTTCGGTTAAATAAGTAGTGAGGTACCGTATTGGAACTCTATTTAAGAGACTTATGTATTTTCTAGGAAAAGGATAAAGCCACGGCTGAACAAGTTCTAATTGATCCTGTGACCGAGACCTTTCTCCCTTTGGAATGTGTTCAACGTGTCATGTTATTTGTTTAGTGTCTTTGGCCACTGAATTACGGAAGTATATGATACAACCGGCCTTTGACGGGTTAATGCTGTGGCTTTCATTGACAATAAACGAAGAGAGTCTAGTCGGAACATTCGTGAGCGATGCAAGAGCGGCCTTTGACGGATTAATGCTGTGGCTTTCATTGACAATAAATGAAGAGAGTCTGCACTAAATGAAGAGCTGCGCTCGAAATGCCTAATAGCCAGCTTCACGAAAGCAATTTAAGTGAGAAATGATTTTTTCATTTGAATTTAATATGGAAACTGTTAGCAAAAAAATTATTTTTCATTTAAATTTCTTTCGTGAAACTGGCAGTAAGACATTACTGACGAATTTTAACAATCAAAATTTTAGGACTTAAAAGTTTAAACAAATCTCGAGAGTTGGCTGCGAGTTATAATTGCTTGCTTTAAAACGTGCATATATGTAACTATCGATGTATCGTCGGAAATCAACCGCACAAATTTCAGCTTAACCGCTGTCAGAGAAACCACAACAATAACGACCAATCAATACGGCGAGAGATAGTGTTGCAGCTGGTGCCCTGCGGTAAAAGCGCAGTCGAAGGATAAAGTGTAAATTGGCATTGCAGACACCATATAGGTATGTAAATATGTATCGTTCATAAGTTAAACGCCAAAAAGTATGCAACAGCGAACTACAATGCATTACAGCAGAAAAAAGGGCCAAGAAAAGCAGCATGGCAGAAGATACGCGCGATAACAGTAAAAAAGTTACAACCAAAGTGGCTGCAAAAATGTTGTTATTGCACTTTTGGTGTTGCATGTGCATCCCGTGCGTGGCGTGGAATTTCACATATTTTCACAGGCAAAAATAAACGTGCTAAAAGTTAAGCGAAGGCGCGTTGCCTACCAAAAGGAGCGAAGGAGGCATTTTCATTTACATATGAATGTAACGCTGTGTTTATTTTCGCAGTGGCATTGCAAGTTTATTATCTGTTTATTACCACGTTTGGCGCACAACTTGTGAGCCTGGCTTGTTGCACTTTTCCTCTTTTTGCTGTTTGCTATGGCGCCTTGGCTGGTGCTGCAGCCTTTCGCAGACTGTGGGGGCGCGCACATTTGACAGCTGTTCATTTCGTGTTTTTGACGCTTTCGTGGCGTTCAACGTGCGCAATGCTATCAAACACCAAATCAGCGAAAGATAAAAATGCGCGCGCCACATTCCATGCCCAGCCATGGTGCGGCTGACAGACGGGTGAACAGGCAAAATGAAACCATTTACCCCAAGTCTGATGAAAAATTAAATGAAAAAAAAAAACACAAATCAATGCAACAAATAAACGCACGTTTTAATTCTAACTATTATTGTACGTTTTTAGGTAATAATATAAAGTCTATGTGAGATTTTTGCAAAATTGCAAACCATTAAACTTAATTGCGGCAAGCGTGAGTTCCATATTTTACGCGCTAACCAGCAACTACATACATACTTCTAAGCAGCGACGAAAGGGGAAAAAAGGGGAGGCCTGGTCTTTAAACTTTTAATTGCCTATTAGCGAAATTGTTCGGCGCGCAGGTTCAGCTACACTTCGTCACAAAAATGACGGGGTTTTCTATACATATGTATGTATGTAGGCATGTATGTATGTACATTAGACTGGTTCAGAAAAAAACCGACCACATATTTAATTTTTTTCAAAATCACTTGTGTTATATTTTCGGACCGCTTCGTTTTTAAATACTCGTATCGTAATGATACGAATATTTTTGAAGAAAATTTAAGACTTTAAAACGAAGTCTTTTGTGAATTTATTCCTCCAAAAGTTTTTCAAGATTAAAGTCGAACATATAATTTTTTTCTTACATTTTCGGCAAAATGTTAAAACTTTTCACTAAATATCATAGAGTTTTTTTTGGTAGTTTTATAATTTTAAATTTTCTTTGAATTATTTAAAAAGTATTTTTTTTTTTATCTTATGCAAGAAAATTACTGATACCGTAAAAAAAATGCCAAAAATCAATGGTAAGTTTTAGCTACTTCGAACTTGCACATTATTGTACTCAAATTGAAAGTTTTTTTTTTAATAATGTACAAAGTTTGAAACTTGGATGTATTCGTTTAAAGAATTAAAATTAAATAATGTAAGAATGAATACACACACACTTTATTATGTCGAATTCCACTAGGCATTAGAATGACAAAAAAAATGTATGCTATTTAAAAACTGCCATGATGTATATTTTCATGAATGTATCTAATGGCACGAGATTTTTTTAATGCCCAACATTGTCATTAAAAAGTTTGTCATTTAATGCCGAATGAAAATTCAGCAATATGCTTTACAATTCAGAAATTGTTAAATTATATTTTTTCTCAAAGAAAATTAAAACATTTCAAGCACTATATTAGGTATGGTATTTCTTATAAATTTTAACATTTTGCTGAAAATTTAAAAGGAAACGTTAAATTTTTTATGTGCTCGACTTTAACCTTCAATAACATTTGGATGTGTGAATTTATGGAAATCGCTCATACCGATAGGTTGATTTAAAAACAAGTTATAAATTTTTTAAAATTGAAAAAATTTTATTCCGAAAATAGCTATTCGCTATAACCCACCTCAAAGACATATTATTAAGGTCTAAGGCATTTGACAGAAATCTTTTACACTGTCCCGAAAATACTTCACAAGAGATTTTGAAAAAGTAGTCGTTTCTTTGAACTAGAGTAATGTACACACATACAAAACTTTTTTTCATTGCAACAAAGCAACGCTCTAAATATCAGCGCAACACCTTTTGCCTTCTCCTTGCCTGGCTCAGTTAACGTTAATAAACCATTAAAATTGACATCTTTGGCATTAAGTTCACTCACACGCACACGTTGCCGTCGTTAATGTTTAATGCGCTCGCATTCTAACGCTCACACCACGCCGCGCACGTCTCATAAATTGGCCAAAATGGCTAAGTTAATTAGTCGAGTTATGAGTCTTGTGCATGTCGGCATGTCTGTAGCTATGCGCAATATTTGTACGCACATACAATATATCTGAGTATATCTACTACATGGTAATACAATTCACCATTTGTCGCCGCTACATATGACCAACAAAATATTGCTCATGTGTTTGGTCAGCGTTCTTTTGGTGCGCGCAAATTCATTACCTCGATCGCGCGCTGGCCAACCGACCAAATAACCGACTACTACTACTGGCTGTTTGTTGTAGCTGCTCCCCTAATTAGAGCATTAAAGACATTTTAAGAGCCTCAGCGTGTGCTAATGAATTGACAGGTGTGAAGCAAAACCAGTACAACATATTACAAGTACAAGTAGTACAAGTAATTGTGCTAAATAAGCGAATGCCCGTATGTTCGCTTATCCCCTCTGGGAGCATCTACGAAGTGCGCCCACTATTAGGAACGCTGTTTGGCTGGCGCTGAGTTTAGTCAAAAATCTGAGTGCTTTATACATAACTTCTGAAAGTTAGATCACAATGTGCATGAATTCATTAAAAAGCCTGCCACTTTAAGCTCTTACCATTATCTTTCATTAGCTAAACAAACTTAAATGCGGTAAAACATAAAGGCGGTTGCGCAAAACAATCGATTAACTCTCTAAGTGAACGGGCTTAATTGTGATTTAAGTAATGTGCGTCGATCTGTTTTGTGGCATTTAAAATTCCATTTAAAACTACACCTGCAGTTAATCTATTTTAAATGTGTACAGTGTGGCCGCGATAAATGAACACTCAAAATGGTGATAGAGAAAGAAATATGTTTTGGTCTTTTGGAGCATGCTATAAGAATTCTGAGAAATCATTTAAAATAAGTCAGTAGTAAAAAATTTATTTAAAAAAAAATCTGGAATGGACTTCCGGTTAAAACAATGGCCTTCACGTCAGTTTAACCTACGTTCGGTCGAACGCCCAGAAAATAGAGCATCCTCGACATGGTAATTCATATTTTTTCGTTTTCCCGTAAAAACATTTTCACTTATTAATATTTTGTCATAATTTATATTTTAATACATACATACTTTATCTTTTAATACAATATATTTTAATACATATACATATATGTACACTAGAGTGGTCCAAAAATACATGTGAATAAAGTAAATTCGGTATTTTTATGTTCTAACCCCCTAATACATGTGAATAAAGTAAATTCGGTATTTTTATGCTCTAACCCCCTACGATTCTTCTATACAGAAAAAAATATACTTCTATATTTATTTATTTATGTATTGTATATAGGAAAAAAACTACTCTTCGTAGTAATGGTACATATAGAATTCTTGCAAATCAATATTTTTCGATCAGAAAACTCTGCTTCTCTTCAGGGAACTCCCAATAATATACCCAACTTTTTATTTAACCATTTTTTCATAGTAAATATATTTTATAGGTTGGCCAAAACCCCCAGTAGATGCCAGAAAATGAGACGGAGGATAAATAAAAAATTCTTAAGTATTAAAAAATGGTTAAATAAACAATTCGGTATTGTTCGATCGAAAATATATATTTTCAAAAATTCTACATCCTTTCTACGAAAAGTTGTTTTTTCTTGCCATATAAAATATGTACATGAAAAACTTTGAGCGCTTTGAGCGACCTCTAAATATTTTTCGATTTCAAAATAAAAAAATAAGGTTATATTTTTTCGATAGCGGGTGAGAGCCATTAAATTCCGACTTTACTCATTTTGGACCATCCCTAATGTACATACATATGTACTTAATTTAAATTTTAATGGATAGATATTTTTTTTGATAAATTATATTTTTTACTTCATTTTCAATAATTCAAATTCTATTCTAATTGCAATAAGTATACGCTAAGGTTCTGATAAATAAAAAAAATAAATAAATAAAAACCGTTTTTTACTTCCTGCCTCCTGTGAGGTTTGAACTCACGACCCCTGGTTTACGAGACCAGTGCTCTACCACTGAGCTAAAGAGGCTCGAATGCATTCGCTGCCAAATGCCGCACAACAACGCCACGCACAAGCTATCTCATTCATGCTAGCAGTCACCTTGTTGTACGAATATGCTGTTCTTATGTGGCACACGTTGAGCAACTTATAAACATGTGCGCTGCCGCAGAACGATAATCGTGCCAACAACAAACTAGGGAAAACGGCCATATACAATAGCAGGCACTGCGGCAGCAAAAGCAAAGCAAAGTCGTCAAACAAAAGCAAAGTCAGCAAACACAAAATGCGTACATACATACATATGTATAAAATCGTGAAGGGTAGCTAAATGGTTTTGTTTTTGTTTAATTTTTGAATGGTGGGAAAAATTAGAATCATCCATATTTTGCACTGGTTCATCGTAAGCCGCAGCTAATTTCACATTCTCCCCTAATGTGTCTTTTCAATGAATTTGGAAATGTGTTTTTAATTGTGTACATATATAAGTATGTATGTATGCGAGTACATTTTTGCTTACATACGTAGGTACATAGATTTTTATTTTGCAATTCGCCGTCGCATCGCTGTGCTAAAAATAGCTTCACTTCCAACACCGCTATCGCTGCGTTGCTGTTGTTTTGCACATGCTCCGGCAGTTTAGCACAGCACTGTATGTATTCATTAATATTTTGTTTAGCATTCTTGATTGTTTGTCGCATTCGCACATTTGCTAGCCCACTCGCCAGTTGCGAAGTGGGGTATTTGGCAAGACGGGGGACAACGGCTTGTTGGTCTAGTGGTATGATTCTCGCTTCGGGTGCGAGAGGTCTCGGGTTCAATTCCCGAACAAGCCCTCTGGAAAGAGTTAGTTTTTTAAATAGTTTGTGTAAAGAAAAAAGTTAGTTAGCTTCCATGAAAAGAAAAAAGGAACTGTATATATGTAATGCATGTATTTGTTGTTGTAAACCTTGATAAATGTCAGAGAACCTGCTGCGCGGCAGCGCCTGTCCAAGGCACCTTGCAAATGTCCTTGACTCTAGTCTCTGATGTCCTTGGCTTACTACTATTTGAAGTTCTAAGTCGCCGCGTCGGTAATGCAGTTGATATATGTATGTGTATTGCCGATTCGACTAGAAATTTGTATATGTCGTACGCAGAAATGTATACTGCAGTTTTTAATAGATACTGGTCGGTGCTCAAAAGGCGTCGCATTAGTACTATTTCTTGGAAAATATTTGTAAGCATGTGCATTAGGGCGGTAAAAAATAAGTTAAGTCGGAATTTTAATGATCTCACCCCCTAGGATTGTTCTATATCGAAAAAAATATATTCCAATTTTGGTTTTTATTTTGAAATCAAAAAATATTTAGAGGTCGCTCAAAGCGCTCAAAGTTGTCCAGGTATTTTATATGGGAACAACAACTTTCCATAGAAATGGTATAGAATTCTCGCAAATCAATATTTTTCGATCAGAAAACTCTGTTTATTTGCAGGGACTCCCAATAATAATACCCAACTATTTCAAAAAATATTGATTTTCATGAATTCTATACCATTTATACGAAAATGGGGTTTTTCCATATAAAATACATGGGAAATTTTAGGCGCTTTGTGTGACCTTTAAATATTTTTTGATTTCAAAAGAAAAAATAGTGGTTTATTTTTTCGGTATAGAACAATCCTAGAGAGTATGAAATTCCGACTTTACTTAAATTTAAATTATAAAATATATTATTTAAATGCATTTTTTTAGAATTCACGAAATGCATATTTTTATTCGGTACTACCTAAATTTTTTCGGCGCTAACTGGATTTTCGGAACAATGTACCTGGGTTTTTTCGGGACCATCTGTCTTTTCTAATAACTTTCTCTTTGCCCGATACTATCTTAATTTTTTTTCGGTACTACTTGGATTTTTTCCTGGACTATTTGCATTTTCGTGAGTATCTGGATTTTTTCGGGACTATTTTGATGATTTTTTTTTAACTAACTAGGTAGATATATTTTTTCGATGCTATCTGGTTTTTTCGAACTATTTGAATCTTTTTAGAACTATCGGGGATTTTTATCGAAAATTTGGGATTCTTCGTGTTTCAGTTTTTAGGAAATCTCGGAATTTTTCGTGTTCAACTTTTCAGATTTTTTCGGAATTTCCCTTAGACTTTGAAATTCTCCATAGCATTCTGGGATTTCCGGAAAAGTCCGAATTTTTGGAACTTTCTAAAATTTTCGTAGAATTTTAGATATTCCGGAACTGTTCAGTATTCTTCATACATATTTTCCTTTTCAAGATTTTTTCGGTGATTATCGTAATTTTTTCGTGTCCTCTTGCGACTTTTCGGGAACTTTTTGATCTAGAAGTACATTAAAATATTAACTTCTATTTTTTCCTGATACGCTGATTGCGGATACTACGTAAAAATAAGAGCCCGATTCGTATATCCAGTAGACGATTGATGCCCTAATTAATTTCACGTTATTCTTTCACTGGTGAACTTATTTGAAATAATAAATCAATTACCATTAAGAAACTAGCTGAATCATGTGTAAAGTAGCAAGCTCTAGCGAAAGCTTCTATTAAAGAGCCAGCTTACGATATTTGCTAATATTTGGTAATAAAATAAATTAAAGAAATATTTTAGGCTTACACTTTTGCTAGGTGTTTGGCCAAGCTTCCCCTCCGATTTGTGCTAAGGGGTATTGTTGTTATAACACAAATGGAGGGACCTAAAATTTTACGCTACCATGGAACGGACAAGCTTTTTATAGCTTTTCAGAAGCTTTTTCATAGCAGAAATACACTCGAAGGCTTGCCTTGGCTGCCCAGAAACGAGCGCTGCTGAAATTTTTTGCAATTCAAAATTTTGCTCTCTGCGCACCACCCTCTACAGAGAAATCAGAAAGAGTATTTTGTGCATCGGGTATCATTTATGTAGAAGATAGAAGTAGCTACTTAATTATTATACTTGATAATAAAAATACAATAAAATGTGTAGAGTAAAAATCGGGGGAAATTCCACCCGAGTTTAGCAGTATCCGGCTGGATAACCAGAAAATCTGTATTCTTACTCAAAAAATTCAATAAAAGTCAATCAAAAGTTTTCGTGTTTTATTATAAAAGATATACATACTCGGTTGGGCCGCTGTTCATAACTTTTTATTTATGACCCGATTTCAAGGTGTTGTTTTAATACCTAAATCATTTTGAAAATTCAAAATATGAGCTTGAACTTAGCTTTTGAGAAATTTTTATTGTTTTTGTTGTCATGTTAGATAAATATGTAATGCAATTCTCTAATCATTCTAATGGTTTGAGAACCAGTGTTTATATGGTCTTGCAATATATTTCAATAAAAAAAATATATATATTTATAAAAAATAATTGCATTCGATTTTCCACATTGCCCCCTGTGAGGTTTGAACTCACGACCCCTGGTTTACGAGACCAGTGCTCTACCTCTGAGCTAAAGGGACTTAATTGGTTACACAGCTTATTAGCTACTTCAGTAAGAAAAATACACAGCATTATAACTTTTTTAAAGGAAAATGATACGAATACACCATATGTGACCAGAAAAACAATTTTGTTGATTGAATGTTTGATAAACAAAGATCGAACAGGCGATAGTAGTTAAAAAAAAAAAAAATGCGTTGACAGAAAAAGATTTTTGACTTGAGAGTTTGATGTGCTGTGATAATTTTTTTTTCTGCAGAAGCAAACAAGGAAGCAGAGAACTTAACATAAATTAAATAGATAACAGTACATACATATGTAAATAGCAATAACATGAGATCTTTAAAGGAAAACTAAGGCACAAACAAAAAACAAAAACTGAAGCTGTAACAAAGTCGAAATGTTCTGTGTAGGCAAGTACAAATGTAAATATGTATGCATGTATAATGGGTTGTAGAAAAAGCAACGATGTGGCTGCTCAAAACTAAGTAAAGAATGGAGCAATGAAAACTCGAAATCCACAAGCAAACATTTAGCCAACTAAGGGAAAAAGCCAAAAGCAAACAACACAAATAGCAGCATCAATAATTTTTCCGCCGGATATTCGCTTGTTGAGCTTTGTGATTTGGCAAATGTTCGCAACAGCTGGTGACTGCAGTGTCGACCATGGACTGCTAGCTGGAGTTGATAGGAAGTAGTAGGTTCCATCCTTATGGCCACACAACGCGGGGCGATCTATTGGGTGGGCTAGGAGGGCACATAGAACTCAGCTGTTGACAGAGGAGAGGTTGTTGAAAACAAATGCAATTGTTGCTAAGTTTTTTATATTCACAAGTAAAGTAGCAGTTGTACATATAAAGAACTGGTATGAATATTTGTGCTGATGGTCACTTTGTGATTTGTGGGCAAAGCTGTAACATTTTGCAACAAAATATCCTTGTTACGCGCGAGCGGATTTCAAAGTGGACAAATGTTGGTGGAAAATAACAGAGGCAAACAAGTGGGTGTGTCTGTCGGCGTCGTGGATGAACTGCTGTTGTATATTTTTTCTTACTGTTGGCGGTTTATAATTAATAGCTTGGTTGAAAGTTATAAAAAGAAAAAGCTTCGTTGGTGTGCTCCTGAAAATTTAAGATGAATAAATCGAAATACAATGAAAGCAACATATGTACAGATGTATTTGAGTAGGAATCGCAAAAAAAACAACGTGTATAAAAATTTTGTTTCTTTTTCTCTTAGAAAATTATAAAAAAAACTGTTAAGAAAAAACTTATCCGGCAGAATTTAAATATTCTTTAATCAAGACGAAGTTTTCAAGGACACAGGTTTATGGTGCTTCGTAGTTAAATATGAACCAAGAATCTCTGAAAGTAAAATTTTTGAGGTTTTTTATTCGGTTCTTGGCAGGTTTCACTGCACCGTTCCTTAAGCGTCTTTTCCGACCAAAGCTAAATACTTAGGTGAAGACCAAAAACACTCTTTTTTAGCTTCTAGACCATCTCCAGGTTCGCATGCCGTCAGACACAAAATCTGAAAATGATAATAAAATGTCTTACAACCAGGGACACAAGAGTTATTTTCCAACGTTTATTTTTTACGTTGTCTGATAAACGTCGTATGATAAGGATATTGATGAAGATGGTGATGTACAGTAAAATAAATATGAGGGAAATCACAGTGATAGAGTGAAATAACTCTTATCAGACAATGTAAAAATAAACACCGGGTAATACCTAACTGTTAAACGTTGGGAAATAACTCTTATCCGCGAAACAATAAATATTTCTCATCTAATAACTGTTGTGAAACAACGTTTTTCGTAAAATTTCAGAATTTGGTCAACGTTTTCAATATGTAAATTCGCGATAACAGTTATCTTTGGTCCCTGCTTATAATAGCTGGGCTTATTGTCTTTGATTTTTGTTTTGCGTTTTCGATTTATTAAAAAAAAAAAACATATGTGAAGTGCCGAACGAAAACGTACTCAAAGGAAAAAATTTCCAAACACAAAATCTATTTAAAGTAAACAAAAAATCACATGGCGCCAAATCATACGCATTTTTGTTTGAAAAAAAAAAACACCATGAATATTATTTATTTTTTTCTCATATTCATCTTTCTCTATTCTTCAAAACAAGTTGTTTATAGGACTAAAATCCACCACAACTTCCGTATATTGTAGACTGATTTGACTTCAGTCTAGATTATCGAGTTTCCAGATCATCGGATGCCTGGAAGCTCCTATCGCATTTAAGTCATTATTATTAAAAATTAAATAAGAAATTTCTGGAGATTAATCTCAATGCCCAACAAATCTTTAGCTTTCGTAATGTATCCTAAAAGGAACTTGGTATACAAATTCCTTTTTATATACATATGTAAGAATCGTCGTATATAAACGTTTTAAAATGAATTAATTCTTGTCTAACCGAGGGTGGAGATTCAACAGGAATGTGTTCTCAATCCTTGTCCTTTTCCACTCTGTGGTCGCGTCACCCAGCAAATGAAAACGTCGTCGGTTATGACCAGTTAAATGCCCAGAGACTAACCTGATATTAGCCCCATTTAACAAAATCATATCCTTCCCATCGAAAGGCCACCAAAAAGCCTAGCCTGTTTAAGGCCCCTTCTGCTCCCCAGTTCTAAGTGCATTCTCACTATACCCACCCAGTAATTATGGCTTTTGAAGAAGACCAAGTGAGGTCAAGAAAATGGTTCCGCTCCCACAGTCAGTTGAGGATCCGCCGGCAACCTCAATGCATTTTACTTCATACATAATAGCATGGCACCCAGAACAGTGTCAAAAAATCAAAACATTCTTTAACAAGCTAAAGTTTGATCATTCCGTTGGACAGGGCGCAGCTGGCTATCTGAAAGGATAACTGAAAACGCTTCCCTTAACCATTTTTTAAAGTTTAATTCGTCTTCCATCCTTGAACCGTCTGCCCAGTCTTCGTGATCTGCAATTTTTGTTGGGAAATAAAAATAAATAAAATACAAAGCAGATCTCTGTTGGTCATGGAGTCAGAAAAACTGCTTTTTTCCAAACCAGATATGTCGTGTGGTCCTGAATTAATAGCTAGCCCGTGGCTGCTGTTGCTTGAACAAATATATATATGAAAAGGAGTCATTACTAGAAGCGTCTCCAGAGCAAGTACTTAAAGATCCAGTGATCGAGAAACAGGCCATCATTTGCAGTATATTGAGGCATGGTATGTCGATTTTTTGTAGCGTTTTCTGCATACGACAAAATCGGACGGACCATCGTACGGTAAAGGACTATTCTACCAAAATGTCTTTTGCAGGCCCACGTCACCCGTGTGGCCAAATAAAGAGTTATATGAATATGGAGCCTCTAATCTACTGTAGGTCCTTGCCTTCATTTTGGCATAATTCGAAATTTTTCTTTTACGACACTTTTTCATAGAGCTTAAGGCAAAACTTAAATTAGTAAGTACTTGCAATGCAAATTTTATAGAAAAATAATAGCAATATTTTCTACCCTTCTGCTATTCACGGGAGCCCAAACGCCTTAATCTCTGTCGTCATTTAACATAAAAAAAAGTTAAAAATGAATAAATAAATAATACAGAAAACATCAAATACCGGCAAATACCTGCTCACACTCCCCCACTCAACCGCCAATACTTTACTTTCGAGTGCCGTTGATAGCGCAACCCTTCTCAAGTGTGCCCATTCAAAGCGAAGTCAAGTGGTGGCAATTATTTCCATGATGACTTTTTCAAAGTGGTATCTTCAGCAGCCTTGTTGCAGGCGCGTGGGATCGCCGACCGCACGCCATAGACAACCCCAGGCGACGACGCGATTTTTTAGCGTTACGTTCCTCACCTGCTTTCATATAAACAACCGAACAATTAAAAGCATCAACTTAGCTAATTTATTAGGCGTAAAGTTAAGTAAAACGAACAAATACAGAAAAAATTCAAAAAAATAATGAAAATCATTTATTATAAAACCAAACCAAAGTAGCATACACAACAACGCCTGTTGCGACTTTTGATGCGGCCATAAATCTTTTTCGCCAATTCATTTCTTTTAAATCTTTTATCTACTAGCCAGTAACTTTTGCTGCACAGATTTATTTCTCTTTAGATTAATCATTCGGCTATTCGTGCATATATTTAACCCTTAATTTATTTAACGCATTTCTTTTAAATACACATACACACAAACATGCGTACATATGTATATACACCCGCACAGGGGTGTACCCCATTGCCTTTATGTGCATATTTTTAATTATTTTTCTATTCTTCTTCTTCTTCTACTTTTGTGCATAGATGATGACTATGGACATCACCAAAACGGAGCCCAACATGGGTCCAAATAATCCACAGAATGCGCAAAATCCCAACAACGGCAATGGCAATCCCAATATTGGTAATCCGAATGGCAACAACAACGGTCTCACCAGCGTTAGCGCCGTCGGCAATGCGAATAGTAATGCCAACAACAATAACAATGGCAATGGCAGTCAGCTGTGCGCCGGTTGTGGCAAACACATACAGGATCGTTACTTGCTGCGCGCTCTAGACATGCTGTGGCATGAGGATTGCCTCAAATGTGGTTGTTGTGATTGTCGCTTGGGTGAGGTCGGTTCCACGCTCTATACGAAGGGTAATCTTATGCTGTGCAAACGTGATTATTTGAGGTATGTGTTGTCAATAGATTACAAATTATTTCTATTTAAGAGAAAATGTTATTTTGCTAATTCATCTACTCTTTATTTTTTGTAGATTGTTTGGTAATACTGGCTATTGTGCAGCCTGCAGTAAAGTCATTCCGGCCTTTGAGATGGTCATGCGAGCGCGCACAAATGTCTATCACTTGGAATGTTTCGCTTGCCAGCAATGTAATCATAGGTGAGTGGGGAATTTTCTTTTGTCTTTGGTTATTATATTATTTGAAGAAAAAAGCATCACCACGTTTACATTTTTTCACGGACCGAAAGTAACTGTTCTTTTTTTAACAGTTAAACTTTGCCAAATATTTTTTGGGTCCGAAATAAAAGTCCTTTCCGGCTAATAAACAAACCGCTTATACAAATTAAACAAATTTGGTATCAAATGAAAGAGGACTGAAATAGCTTTTAAGCAGAAATAACGAACGAAGGTTACCACCTCTTTTTATATATTTGTATCATCATTTAATACAAAAGAAATTCATATACCTGACCCAAGATGTGTTCTATGGTAATTACATAACATTTTCCATTGAAATATTTTTCAGTAGGTGGCTCTTCTCTCTCATTTGGTACCAACATTTTTTAATTTGGATAAGCAATTGTTTATTATTAAGAAATTACTTTTATTTCGGCCTTAAAAAATATTTGGCCAAGTAAAACTGTTAAAAAAAAATCAACTGTTATTTTCGGTCCCTGCATTTTTTAATTCTGCAAAAATAGCCAGAACTTCTTGTTTGGCGGTGGTAATGTCGAAGCAATTTTAGTTAATTCCAAATATGTACAGCGCGTTGTCGTGATGCCAAGTCATTTTCCACCTCGTTTTCTCGTCGCAGAGGAAAAGGTATTTCTTTCCTACCACCAGCGGGGTATTTCGGGGTGAAATACTTCCAGGGCTGTAGCGCTTGTGTCCATTCGTACGCCATGACTAGGCCAGTAGAGCCGCCGTATTTTAATGCGATACACTACGTTTATATCTTTCTAAAGCTAATTGAGCCTATCGTTCCATCGTGTGCGGTAACCGAGCCCGCAAATCCTCCGCAAAATAATCTCTCGAATACTTCAAGTGCGACCTCGTCAGATTCATTGTCCATTTACTTTTACTTTTCCAAATTATAACTGCCGGCACTAAATTTAAGGTCAAGGCGAAAATGCGCTGACTGTTTGGCTTGACGACAGGATATACTTCACCTTGATCTCGCTTACTACCAGACCTTGAAAATAATCTTCAAAAATAGAAGTTTTTAAATTAATTTTTTTTTTTTTTTTTTTACCTAAAAACAGTACGCAATGAACTTTTCGATACAAAGGTTTATGCTATACCGGCGTCAAGTAATTAATTTCCATGGTCAGTAGAAAGAACCGATAAATATATTTAACAATTTTTTAAAAAAGTGAATTTTTACGCCAAAAGAAGGGGAAAAATTCTAAAATTTTATTCTTTAAGGTGGGTTTTAAGGTCAAGGTGATTTTCTTTTCAATCAGACCCTCAAAATGAACTGTAAAAGTAAAATTTTTGACTTTTTGCCCTTTTTTACCTAAAAACAACTTTTTTAAAAAAATTTTGAAATTGTTTTTCAGTTGTTTTAAAAGTTCATTACATACTGCTCTGAGATCAAAAAAGAAAAAAATTTTGAGATTAATATATCTGAAGTTCATTTTAGAGGTCAAGAAAATTTATTCACCAAGGCTTTTTTTACATGGGTCAGAAGGTCGCTGTGGTTGGTTGTTCTAATAGAAGTTCACAATTCTAAATTTTTTTCCTTACTTTCATCAAAAAGTAGTTATTTTTCTACACTCAAATGACAGATATCCGTATTTTGATAAATTCGCACAAAAGAAAAAAACGGTTTTTGGTCGATCTGGATAGCCCAACAAAATTTGAGAGTTTTTAGAATCAACTGTGAGCTTGTTTGTTAAACCCCGTATCACTATTTAGACCTGTAGGGTGTAACGGGACCTTCAAGCGTAACGACTGAAGTTGTCAGAAAACCAAGAAGCATTAGTTCCATCTGGCAGTTCGATTTTGATTATTAGTACTAAAAATATATGTACATAAATATGTATTTAGTTATCTGAAGAAGATAGCTGTTTTCCCTCAAACTTTTACTCCATTCCACTGCTTTTCAAAATTATCCTATTTTGCATTAAAATTGCACACTTATGTCCGTTTTTATGGCGTGTTAAGCAGTTAGCTTTATTAAAATTTTATTTCTATGGTCAATTATCGATACTAACCCATAAATTTCCTTGCGCAAGTGTAAAGAAAACAACCCTTTTGACACCTTACATATGTACACATTCGCATCTTTTAACTTCCAATCCTTCAACCCACACATGCCTTACTCACCAACGGCCGCCTTGTTTGCCTTTTTATTTGTTGTATTTCTTTCTTGCCCTTAAGTGCCAAGTAAATCTCTTTTTAATCTCGCATCAAATAATACCCAAAATGGTAGTTTAAATTTTATTATAACAAAAATGCAATCAACACCGCCACCATCAACAATATAACAAAAGTAAATAAGGCAATAATAATTCGTAAAAAGAGGCAAGCAACGTAAAGGATATATTTATAATACAAAGAGAGGCAATAACTGTGGCAAATAAACGGAGAAAATACAACAAGGCATACAATAAGCGAATACAAATCAGCAGCAAGTGCGAGTACAGTAAGTAGCGTGGATGGCTTGGGGGTGGGGGGCTTGGTTTCGTTGACTTTTGCCTGGTTGTTTTCTATACTCGTACAGATGTAGTAGATGTGCCTTAATGGCTACTCCGTTTGTTGTGGCAGCAACAATATGCGTGCTTGTTGTACTATTGCATATTTATTATACAATCCAAAGGGGTTATCCCTACGTCGGCGGGGTTCGCATAAATTGGCAATTTTCGCTTCTTACTGCTGTGAATTTCCATTTGTTCTTTAATTTTAGTTCTATGTATTCAATCTCTCCCGTTTTGACTCTGTGTACGCCCACAGAGGTGCACTAATGGAAAATCGCCGAATTTATAGCATTTGGCCAATTCTTGAAATGTCACTCAAGAGAATTTCAATGTGCCGCCTTGTAAATGCCAGCAGACGCACTTGTTTACCCTCATTCGTGAATAAATTGAATGTGCTCTTTAAAAAAACCAAAAATTTCTGCATTGCCGCAATGTTAAATTTGATTTTTCCTTATTCCCAATTCATGAACGTTGTAGGGCGTGCGCCGCATATCCATTTCCGCTTCCGTTTTGTTGGTACATATACATATTTTTCAGTGCGCCCCTATACTTTTACTTGTCTTTTTAACTTCATTGCTTATAGGCGCACAACCCTTTTGTTGTCCCATTTGTTGCGCATTGTTGTTTTTCGCTGATTTTTCACTCACAAAATAAAAAAAATATGCCTCTATTGCATGCATTATTAATATGCTTTTCTTCATTGAATGAACAACAACAATATGCGCCGGGGGAGAAGTAACCCACTGTGCCGGTACGCGGGCTTCGGTGTATTGGCCTCACTTTTGATTTCCATACACAAGCCAATCGCCTCAATTGTTTGGCCACATTGTTGTGAAACGCTGAGGCGCGTTTTTAAAATGCATATTCCAATTTTTCCACTATATAAAATATTTAAATTGCCAATTGGCTAGGACTGCTTGGGTTGGTGTGCCGCGTGTATCAATATCATTGCGATTTTTCAATACATATTTTTCGTGTAGAAAATAAGAAATAAATAAATATACATTACGTTCAAATTACTCACATAGTTTGTACTCGTATTTATTTCAGGCATATTTTTTTGAAGCCAAGAGTCGGTTATGAAAACAATTTTTGTAGAAATTGTGGGCTTTGCACCCATAGCCATAGGGTGATCAGAATCACAAAAAAAAAGCACCGAATTTACAATTTCAATATTTGTAGATTTATTAATTTAAGGCTCTGTTTTGCAAGTACCAAAATTGAAAACGTTGAACTAGCATTCCTCTCAGTTTACACTTTTTAAAATCTTTTATTTTTTATTTTTCTTTTCTACCACCCCTTAATCATTGCGGGTTCTTCACGTCTGTCTGGTTGTCAGGCTATCTAGTCCCAGCAGATTTCCTCGGTTTGCGTTGTGGGACCACTCTTCCGGATTTCCAAAAATATCAGAATTGACGAAAGTCGTCACCGACAGATTTTTTCAGCATCTGCATGCATATTCCGTTGCTGCTGTTGTTGTTGTTGTTTTTGCAGCGGCTACTTATCCCTGCCTAGAATCTGAGTCGTTGTCAACAAGCTCAGCTAACGATAGGTCCTGAAAACGTGCTGTTTCGACGGGATGAGACCAGAGGGAGGGGGGTGTTACTTGAGTTGGGTTAAGTGGGCTTGTGAATAGGTGGTACAGTGGGTACGTTGGGGTGTAGTCTGTACAAATAGGAGTTTACCCAACTACAATATCCAGACCGCAATTTAGCCAGAGTAACGCGGGTTTCTCTTGGCAGCTCATCTTCTGAGATAGAATGCGATTGTACTGCGATGGCGGCATTCAAAGGACGTGAGTTAGTGAAGGTGGTAACAGTCTCCCTTTCGTTTATTGATCTACACAGTGCCGGCGCCAGTAGTTGTTTTATTTTTATTTGACATGCCTTGGTGATGGTGCCGCCTCAACCAAGTGCCTGTTCGGTTGCTCACGTCTGCAGCGCCCTACTAAGAACTACTTGCTGAGCATGATGTTGTCTCTCTTACTGGGCTCATTTGGACCTCACTATCCAAATCGTGTTCCGGCGAAATCAGACGGCATCCCGTAGCTATTCGGATTGCTATGTTGTAACAGGTATGTAGCTTCGTCCACTGCATCCGATTTGACCCTGGTGTCCACACAGCCCCTGCTTAGTTTAGAACCGGGCCACAGTAGGAAATTTAACTATCAAAGACAAAAAACAAAAAAAGATTGTTTCACAAACGCCAGTTACGAAAGAGAGCAGGATGTCGAACGGTTACTCCGAGGATTTTTGGGTTCACTGTCGGAAATGGTACGCCATCGACGTCCAGATGGTGAAAATGGTCTCTGAGGATTTTGTTAGGCTCCTAGAGGTAGCCGTTCTACCAATATCGGGCAAGGGTCAGTATAAGACATGATGGAGACCCCCTCTGGTAGTTGAAGAAGCCTCGAAATGTTGGGGATCCCTTGGCTTTGCCGTTTTATCTCTGAAGATGACTGACGAGTGTCGACCACTCTGATAATTCGCTGACCACCTTTTGAGGTCCTGAGGGGAGAGGGGGCCTCGATGACCACTCGAACTTCGGCGCAGGAGATATATAAATAAGGGCATAGTTTTTGGTTGTTTATGGATCGCTTTGGCTCCGACGAGCGCGATCACTGAATGCAATTTCCCCTATTTCGTCGCGCTTCGGTGGGCTGGACAGGAGCCTTACGGCTGACCGAACTTTACTCACATTGGAATTGAAGTTAAAGGTCTTAAAATTCGTTTGTCACTTCTTTCCCTTGTTATAGTTTACTGGTTGTCGGATCTCCAACGTTACACAAGCCAAGGCTCGAATTGCACTCCGTCACATTCCGCTATATTCTGGTCTGGCAAACGAAGCAAGCGACGGAACGTATCAAGAGCTGCTGGATAGCCCTCGCACGAGATTTAGAGAATAATATCGGATGATGAGCCCCTTGGAGCAGTGGAGGCTCATTGGGTGGAAACTGTGGAGAGAAGCGAACAATGATTGGGGTATTTCGACGACCTAAGGAGGGTTAGATCGCCGAAACAGGATAAAATTCGAGTCCTTCCGGCACCTTTGAGTTACCGGCTAACATGAGAAGCAACTTTTAGTAATCTATTAGCAGCGCAGCTGATCTGGAAAATCTACGTGGTTGGCTCTCCTAAGTCAAGAAGCAAAATACATAGTTCTTTTTGGTAGTAGTTCTCTGTACGCCTCATAAGCGGACTCCTCTTTTTTCTTAACTAAAATCAAGTTTGAAATTTTTTTGTATCATATTTTTTTTACTTCCAAACGACCACTGCTGAAGCTGATTTTCCTTTATGTCCTGTCCTGCTCTTTGCATACAATTCGCGATATTCATTTTCATTTTCAATTCATGCGCTGCACAATACAGCAAGCAGCAGCTAATCAATTTTTTAAAAATTAATTCAATTGCCAAAAAATCATT
>NW_023458556.1:43657477-43663753 GCF_013731165.1 Rhagoletis pomonella | reverse complement strand
CAGCTAATCAATTTTTTAAAAATTAATTCAATTGCCAAAAAATCATTGAGCCATGCAATTTACACTGCTACCCCTCCAAACCCGAGTTCACCCACCTCTCAGTGAGTTACAAGCGCTCACGTGTGAGACAGAACCACTTCACAGTGGCGTTGACAGCCTCCGGGCGATTGTCGCTTTAATTCTTTTTTTTTATTTTTTGGAGAAAAAATTTCTGTGGCTTTTGTTCAAGCGGAAATGTGACGTTCGTGTTAATTTAACATGCGGGCCTTCAGTTGCAGCACTACAAGTGAAATGATAAAACAAAAAAAAAAAACGCACGCACAAAAAGAAAACAGAAAAGTTGTGGAAAAAAGCTTTGTTTGTGGCAAAAAGAAAGTGGACGCGTGCGGTGGACCATTGTTTTTACTGTTAATTTTTTATATTTTATTTTTGGTAAAAGATTTTTTTGTTTTTTCCCCCGTTTTGCTTTTGGCATAAAGTTTGCATAATTTCCTGTCGTCATCGATATTGGCGCTTGATGTGTTGATATGAATGTCCGAATTGTCGCTGTTGCTGGCTATTTTTTCCCCTTCCTCCTCCTCTTCTATTTTCCATGATTTTGATATGGCGGTTTTTTGGTGCGACTGTTGCCGTCTGCCTGCTGTTTGTTGGTGGTTGTATGCTGCTCCTGCTGGCTGTGTGGCTGCAGGATGGTTCTCTACTACGCACTAAAGTAGGGCCGGAAATGCCCGCAGCTTCTGCCGCAAAACGTTTACCGTTTTCCATTTGTATACCTCCCACAATACTATACATGGCTTCCGTGTGCCTCAAAGTTGGTCGTTTGCATTTTTGTGGCATTCCGCCTCTATAGTTACGAGCAGCAGAATTTTTTGCTGCACTCATTTGGAATGGAATTTATGACAATTTTTTTCGTATTTTTTGGGTGCACTATTTTTTTAGGACTTTTTCTGTGTAAAGTTGAAAATCACAGATTGGTACTAAAGCCGCTACCCCCATGCCTTTACTGGTAAGAAAAAAGTGGTAGTTGGTAGGCGGGCGACAAGCGACATTCATCAGACGCTGCCGGCGATTACGCTGTGACAGCTGGAAAGTATGAGAAGTGATATGTTGGCTTACACATATCAGCGGTGGCTCCCTTATAGTATTCAGTTTTTTTCCCGTTTACCTCTCCCAATTTTTATCGAGTCGCAGGTGCTTCGCTAGTTGCTGTTACTTTTTTTGCTGCAACTGTTTGCGAATTTTCACGATTTTTGCTTTGTAAGATAAACACAAATATTTGTTCCTGCCAAAATACCAACTACTCAGTTACATGTTGTAGGTGTGGCATCGGTTGCTTTCGTTTTTGGCGCTTGCAAATAAACTGTCAATCGATTTACTTTGTATGGCATTGTCGAAAATATGAATTGGATGCAGGAGGAGACATTGTTGCGTAAATCAGGGGCGGACACACTGTTTGGAATACCTTGTTATTTTTTTTTTAAGTTTTTTTTTTCAATATTGGTTGCACACATTTGTAAGTCCTTTGTAAACGTCGCTGATTTAACTGATGTCGCTGATGATAACTGCTAAAAATATATACGTACCTACATGAATAAGCATGTACATATTTATGCATATGTATGGTGTAGGTAGTGCCTCCATATCTATATACACTGCCGGAACAAAGTATTGGCACAGCAAATTTTTCACAATATATGCAAAAATTTTTATTCTAATATTTTTTCGCCAATTTTTTATAAAAATATGGTTCATTCTACAACAAAAAACATAAAAATATAATTCCTTAACTTTGTGCAAAACTCGCGAAAACTCAGCAAATTTTCATGCAAAATTTCAACTTTTTAATCGGATTTTTTGAGTATGCAGAATTGTAGCCCAATCAATTTTATTATAATAAAGTACAATTTTTAAGTAGTTAGGAATTATTGTTGATTTTTGGCAATTTTTTTTCACGCAGTCTCTTCCATACAAACATTTTTTTCAAAAATACTTTATATGGAAAAAATTGTTGTTCTGACACAAATGGAGAGATCTAAACTTTTGATCCACCTCGAAATAAGCTTTTTGATGGCAGAAGTACACTCGCGAGGGTTGCCATTGTCTGCCGAGGGGCGACCGCTATTTGAAAAATATTTTTTTTTGATGTTGCTGGGACCAGAAATTGAACCATAGGCCTCCCGCGTGGCACTCGAGCCCTACTCACGTGCGAAAAAAAAACAAATAAGCATTTTCACTGTATAAAAAACTATGTAAAATAAACCAGTTTGTTCGGTTTTTTCTTAATTTCAAAATCAGAAACCGTTTTTTTTAACTGCAATTTTTCGAAGAACTCGAAAACCGCTTTTGGAAAAAAAAGGCGAATATGCGAACACCCTAGTTGGGCTTTAAAACGATAAATTTGTCCAAATTTCTGCAATTTTCATCGATGACTTTTTAAAATTTTGGACCAAAAAAAAGCCGCAAGAGACGAATCTGATTAACAAGCAGTGTAAGGCGACACTCTCGATCGCTGTAGCCGATAGGTTAGAGGTGCGTAATACCACTCCGTACGACTTGAGTTCGATTCCTGGTCCGGGCAACATCTAAATTAGAAAAAACCATTTCTAACAGCGCGCATAGTGGTACTTGAACGATCGAGGCTGCCATAACTCAATTTTGGAAAATTTTAAGAAAATTTAAAATAGCTGCTACATTCGATACAGTGTAGCCAACTCATTTTTGATAATTCCCCGATTTCGACAACGAAATTCGCCGATTTTGCCAGAAATTTCGTAAAATTCCCCACCCATAGATATCTCCTTATTTACAAAAAAAAATTATGTATTTTGATGTTTATTTTGTTTTTAAGTGCAATTAATCTATTTTTTCATAAATCTAGCCACACTTTTATAAATTTTGTTAACTTACAGACAAACAGTTGATCGAAAAAAATTTAGTCGCACCAAATTTTGACAAGTTTTGAAACTTTTTATTTTTTTTTTTGTTATTTAATTTGAATTATTTTTGATAGAGTTCATTCCTTAACAAAAAGCGTTCAAATCCAAGTTTCAAACTTTGTACAATATAAAAAAAAAAATCAACAAACATTCGTAAAAATTTTGAACTTTTTTATTTAAATAAAGAATAAAAATGTGCATATAATATTTACAGACAAACAGTGGTCGAAAAAAATTTAGTCGCACCAAATTTTGACAAGTTTTGAAACTTTTTTTTTTGTTATTTAACTTGAATTATTTTTGACAAGAATAGAGTTCATTCTTTAACAAAAAGTCTTCAAATCCAAGTTTAAAACTTTGCACAATATTAAAAAAAACAACAAACATTCGTAAAAATTTTGAACTTTTTAATTTAAACAAAGAATAAAAATGTACATATAATATTTACACACAAACAGTGGTCGAAAAAAATTTATTCGCACCAAATTTTGACAAGTTTTGAGATTTTTTATTTTATTTATTTTTATTTAATTTGAATTATTTTTTATAAGAATAGAGTTCATCCTTTAACAAAAAGCGTTCAAATCTTAGTTTCAAACTTTGTACAATAATAAAAAAATCAACAAACTTTCGTAAAAATTTTGAGCTTTTGAATTCGATTTTCTGGAGAAATTTTGAGTACGCAGTTTTATAGCCTACTCAATTCTAGAACAAAAGAGTGCAAGTTTCAAGTGTCTAAAAATTTTCGTTTTAGAATTTGTTTGCAGAAGATGTTGCTGTTTTCTTCCATATAAAATAAAGTGTGTTTATTCGTTATTAAAGAAAATTCTAAAAAATCAACGGAAATTTTTAGCCATTTGAAACTTTATTATACTAGAATTGAACGATCTACACAACTGCATACGGCTCATTCCACGGTGACGAGTGTGACATCTCAACTTATATTTCCTTTAAATCATTATGAAATTAAGGAAGCAAAAAAGAAAAAAAATTACACCTAATACTTCACAATAAACAGTTCATCCCCCGCTTCCCCATATAAACTGAAATTCCCCACAAAAAACGGGCTTTCCCCGATTCCCCACGCGATCTGAAATTCCCCGCAAATCGGGGAATTCCCCACGAGTTGGCTTCCCTGATTCAATAGACAACATTCCGAAGAACATATTCCAGCCCCTCTCAGTTTTCTAGCTTGCACAGCGAACGCTTCCCATTCAGAATATTCCTACGCTGCGTATAAATTAATTTTCCCTCCTTAGAAATATGGTAGCGTTATTAAAGAAATATTTTGATTCACAATTACTTTTGTGCTCATCATAAAGAATTTGAATGAAAATATGTAAATATATTTAAGAAAAATGCCCAGCTCTCCAGTACCCACCGAAGCGTGAAAATTGAAATGCTTGCTTCAATTCCATTTGAATGATCTCTGTGTTGCAACAGACATACTTATGTAGTATGTATGAACATATTTTTTTGAGATAGCAGTTAAACTTGTGTGACATTTTCCTTCCCGCCTCTCGATTCGCAGTGACATTGTTGCCATTTGCATTTTTGTGTTGAGTTGACAACTGTCAGATAAATGAAAGGAAGACAATTTTCAACATAGAACGATGAGCGTTGTCCTTCGCTGAAAGGAAGAAATTAAAAGTGCACATGCAACGGTACTTGTGCTTCATATGTGTAGTTATATTCTATCATTCTTTGTTCTAAGCCACTCTGGCATACCATGAACTTACTGTATTGCTTTGGTCTTGAATGCCCTCCATTGCTACTCAAGCAAGTGGAAAAATGCTTCCTTTGCTATCATTTAAGGATACAAAAAGCAGTAAATCAGTTAGTAAAGTTTTCTTTTTTCCCTTTTTCTCCTTCCAGATTCTGCGTTGGCGATCGTTTCTACCTGTGTGAGAACAAAATTCTCTGCGAATATGACTATGAGGAACGTCTCGTCTTCGCCTCTATGGCCAATCATCCGATGTTGAAGCGACATGCCAGCGCCATTGGTCAAGGCTCGCCGACGGGCGCTGGCGGCTTAATGGGTGGTGGCAGTCCTGGCGTACCGGGTAGTGTTGTGCAAAATGGACCGCGTACACCGGGCGATCACAATAACAACAATGGCCCACAAAGCGGTGGTGGTGGTTCGCCGTTTGGCGTTCAAGCGGCAGCTGCAGCGCATATGAAGAACTCACTGGGCGCTTCCAGCTAAAATAAAGCCTTGTCCATGTTAGCCGGCGGTGGCAGTGGCAGTGGCAGTGGCGGCAGCAATGTCGGTGTTGGCGGCGTCGGCGTCGGCGTCAATGCAGGGGCCAGCGTCAGTGGGTGCTACTTTAATAATGGCGTAAGCGGCGGCGTCGGTGTCGGTGTCGGCAGTGGTGCAAGTCCAGGAGGTGTTGGTGCTGGCGTTGGCGGTTTAGGCGTGGACGGCGGCTGTAAAAGCTACCAAAGAAAATACTATGACATAAATTGACTGAATGGTGGTGGTGGTGGTGTTGGTGTTGTTGGTAGACGTTTGCCAAATGAAGGAGCAAGTGTGGAAAGTAGTGAAAGGACATACCTAAAAGGATAATTGTAGGATGTATGTATGTACATACTTTATGTATGATGACTATGTTAGTTAGTTTGAGTGTGTGAGTGTGTGTGGAGGTACGTATGTATACCGTTGTGTATAATTAGTTGATTTAATGTTTTTATAATTACACTCAGTTATTAATTACTTACTTTCATTGTGACTTGCGAACTGAAAGTCAGCTTAGCAAATGAATTTAGTTTAAGTTGCTAGCAGGACAATATTTAATTGTAGCTTTTAATATAATTTAGTGTTTACAGATATTCTTAATTTATTGTCAAACTTGATTTATTTTATGAAAATGATTCGTGTGCTGCAAATGAAAATCGCGGATATTTGTTTGTGTAAATAAGTAAGTGCAAGGGAAATGCGAGAATTAATTGGTCGATTGTGGATAGCAACACAACCTCAACAAAAAATGCTATACAAGTTAAAAAAAAAATTGAAAGTGCGTGCCAAAAAATTTTGAAACCAAAATTTTGATTATTTTTGCAATTTTTTTGAAATATGTTCCAATTTGTTTGATTTGTTTAGGCCAATTGTGAAAGAATTAAGGAAAAACATGGTGAATAAAAAAGGTAAACTTTGTTTGAAATTTTGAAGATTTCGGTGCTTATAAGGGTTTAGATTCTTTTTCCAACAGTTTTTTAGAATGCAAAATTTAAATTTTTAAAAGTTTATGTGTATTCGAATTTTGCTTTAATGTAAATTATATTTTTTGCTAAGATTTTCTTGTAACTCCCTTTTGCAAGACTTTTTTTTAAGTTTTTTTTT
>NW_023458556.1:43656357-43657377 GCF_013731165.1 Rhagoletis pomonella | reverse complement strand
AAACTGTAAATCAAGATTTCAAACTTTGTAGAACATTTACAAAAATTCGACCAATTTTGACAAATGTTGATCAAAATTTTTCACTTTTTAATCAGATTTTTAGAATTTCTTTGAGCATGCAATTTTGTAGCCCATTGAATTTTTATATAACAAAGTGCAAGTTCGAAGTAGCTTGGACTTACCGTTGATTTTTGGCAATTTTTTGTTCGCGCCATACAAAGTATGTTCCACAATTTTTTTGTTTGGGGAAAATGGCCAACACCTTCCTTAAACAAATTTACCAAATTTTCACTTCGTTTTACTAGAATTGAATGGGCTACAAAACTGCATATGTACTCGGAAAGTTTCTAACAGCCAGTTTCACCAGATTCATTTACATAAGTGAAAATTGCTTTGTTTTTCGAATTTTTGGTTTCACCAATCCAATTTAATTTGTTTTAAATTTTGATTTAAGTGACCTATACTCTTCACTTAAATAAAAATAAAATCAGAATAACCACACTCAGAGGTGTTACACGTTTAAACACCAGATCATTGTGTATCTGCTGCTTACTTGTATACCAGCCCTGCTTTTACAACACAGCGTGCCAAAGCTTTCAAAAGCTCTCAGTACAAAAGAAAGCTTTCGCTGGCCTAGTCTGTTTTACAACCACTTTTTACTCACTTAAATAAATAGCTTATTGAAACCGAAAACATTTTGAATGAGAATTAAATAAAAAATTTAATTAAAGTTAATTTCCACTTAAATGAGTTTGGTAAAACTGGCTGTAAGAAATATATTTAAAAAGCTCAAATATTGATAAAACTTTGTCGAATTTCGCCAATTTTTGTACAATGTTTGATTTAAATGGTTTTTGTTATATAACGAGCTACACTTTCATAAAAAAAATAATAAACATTAAATAATCAAAAGGGGAATGACCAAGGAATGCTAAAATGTATCTTCCCTATTTATATTTTCGCCATTGTATTTCACTAAATTCAAGTTGGGATCGTTCATTCAAAAAAAAAAAAAAAAAA
>NW_023458556.1:43651175-43656257 GCF_013731165.1 Rhagoletis pomonella | reverse complement strand
CTCCGATAGATGCATTCAACATACCTGCACATTGGCGATACCTGCCTTAAAAATAGTGCGACTAGTATCAATTATCAATGAAAGTATTACGTTTACCTGCACTGGCCCTACAATTACCTAATTTTACAACCTTTTATTTATTTTGCTCATCTCGCAGAACAACGAAAATGGCTATCAATTTATGTAGTTATATAGATAATTAGATAACATTCGGTAAAAATTTCGCTTGCAGTAATTTCTACATGGTAAGTGCTCCACCAATATTTGGTTTCATAGGGATTCGGATACCTTCCTCACTGAAGTAGTAAAGAAAATTCGCTTAAGTGCCTTTTTCGGTTACGTGCACAAGTTTTTCGTGCAAAGAAGGATGTGCAGCTAAGCAAAATAAACTGTATTACATTCTATTGTCAATCTCTAAACTAAAACAAAACTCTTGTTTTTTTTTCTTAAAACGTTTAGTATTTAGAAATCTGCTAAATACCTCAGATATATGTATACAGTCAGTATCAAATCTAAATGTACACCTTGTTCTAATATAATATTTACAATTATGTTCATGAAAAATTTTTTTCATTAATTATTTATGAAAATATAGTTCATTCTTTAACATAAATCAAGTTTCACACTTTATGTAAAGTTCACAAAAATTGAAACCATTTTCATAAAAATTTCAAAATTTTTATTCAGAATTTCTAGAAATTTTGCGTGTATGCAGTTTTGTAACCCCTTCAATTTTAGTAAAACAAAGTGCAAGTTTCAAGTCGCTAGAAATAACCGTTGATATTTTAGATGTTTTTTTGTGGAGGGTGTTGCGCTTTTTCTTCCATATAACGCGCGATAAAAATCTATTTTTCTAAATTCGAAAAATAAAATAAATTGGAGATTTTTTATAGAATACCTTCAATTGATTTTAAAACATCCTGGAAATTTATAGAGTTTTTTGTAAGATATTAACTTTTGTGTTTGAAATTTTTTTTTTGAAAACTCTAAATAAATCTTTCTAAGTTCAAAAGCTCATATATTTAGAAACAAAAAAATCTTAAAAAATTCAGGATCTTTTGGGAGCAATCTACCTCTATGTTGTATAAAAAAATTTAGTCAACAATTTTTACAAGTTTTTGCTTTTACGACTATTTAAATTTCGAAATTCAGAAATACACTCGGAGGTTACGCCATTGCCCGCCGAGGTGTGACCGCTATTAAAAAAAAAAACTTTTTTTGTTTTCAATAAATAAACTTACAAATTGTGAAATTTTGAATTTTATTCGTTGGCAGAACTTCGTTATTTGATAAAAGAAAATTTCTGGCCAAAGTTCGTCAAAATTAAAAATGGTCTATTGCAACCGTTGATTGATTGGACGTGGATTGACACCTATAATAGACACCTATATAGTGACAGTTTTTAAAATCAGCTGTTACTGCTAATATTGGCAGTCACTGCCGTAGCAAACACAATACGGCGTTGTCAGTGACTGCTTTTTTTGACATTCCCTTTTGTTTGTTTACATTTTTGTTGTTGCCTTTTAGGCTTCGTTCACATCAACAGATGTTGGCTGCGTTTAATTTATGTCAAATTCAGCATGCGAAGTTTGCTGCGATGTAGGCAGTGGCAGTGAATTTAGAATTTGGGCTAAACTGAGCAGTAGTACTGCTAGCTGCCACTACTGTATTGTTAGTCGCTTCATTGGACATCACACTTTCTAAAAAACAGCTGATTTCGAAAAACTGCCGCTGCCACTGCCACTGCGTTATTGTATTTTGGGCTTAAAAGTTGCAAATATTCTACTTCCTTGCGAAGTCAACTGAATTTTCTTCCAAAATTAAAACATACTTCACAAAGCCTACTATATAGTAGAATATTTTTTTATGTGACTGTTTCTTCTTTCCTCTGCGTTTAATCATTGTCGGGCGAATTCCAAGTGAAATCCTCATTTCGTTTTACTTCATTTGCAAACAACACATTTTTTATGCTTAGTTGAGTGGAAATTATTAAACACTCGTGGTCATGCAAAAACGAACAAACAAACGCACGCACGCGCACGCACACACAAGTCAACGTCGGTATATACGCCTACAAATATGTGACTCATTTACTTACTAGAATGACGAGAAAAAATTCCAACAACGCTAAAAAGTTAAGCGAAAAAATTATTAACAAACAAGCAAACAATTACGAAATTAAATTTACAAAAATTATACAAATAGGAAAAAGTATGATGCAGAAAAGTTACAAAAATAAACAAGGCGGACAACAACAACACATGACATGTGACAATGGCTGATTATTTCAAACAAATATTTGAAAAAAAAACGAGCGCACAGCAAAATGCAAGCGAGCACAACAGTGTACACTTGAGTGCACCTGAATATAAATTTTTGTATATATGTACGTATATGTGTTTATTTGTGTTCGGAAAGGATATTAATAAACTGCCATAAACCGCATGCACGCACACCCGCACAGCTGCATTGTTAATATAGGAGTATGTATGTAAATAAAAATCCAGCATAAATTTGTAGCCTTACTGTTTGTGTGCAAGTGTCGGATACACTGTAAATCAACATGCAACACGACTGTAAGTAAATAATTTCCATACGAATGAGCAATTGTGCATTTCGAAGGACCCCATCCCCCCCTCTACACTCACACACACACGCACCAGTACCGCTTTAGGCTCGCTACTCCATACGCGCATTCTGTTGCACGGTTGGCCAGGTCGGTCATTTACAACATTGTTGAATGCACTTTTTGCTCGAATTCACTCTCCGCATTGGCTGGCTGTCGGGCCCGTCTGCATCCGCGTTCGGGTAAATCACATGAAATTTTATTAAAATGAAGTAAATACAGTGTAAAGTGCTGATAATAAATGTTCGTTAAATGCATTCCATGCAAACAGCGATTTCATTTGCTCTTACCACGGCTGATCCATACTGTCGTTGCATGCAGTGCAATCGAATGAACAGCAATCTGTGTTGCATTGCCACTACACATGTACCACCGTATGTATATGAAAAGTAATGCTGCGCCGCACCTCGTCTACTTTGTCGCTGGCTCGCTCGCTGCTGTAACAATTTACTTGACATCCATAGAGAAAAAAAAATTAAAAAAAAATATAAAAGGAATCACATATTGGCCCCATCCGCAAAGGATATTCGGCAACTGCGGTGAATTTCACTTGATTCTCATTATTTAATATTTAAATAGCTGCAATGAGTACCAGTACGCATTTTCACATTAGCATATGCATACATACCTACACACCTATTTGACGGTCCTTTAAATTCCATTACACTGCTTAAACGAGACCGCAAAGTCAATAATTTTACAGCCACAAGAACAGCTCTTTTCACGAAATATGCACAGGTCGAACGTGTTTGAGCGCGCGTCAGGCTACAATGCGTATAACAGGCAATTTTCTGTAAATGAGAAGCGGTAGCAGCAAAGCTACTGTGCCGTTTTATATTCTTTGTTTTGTAATTTTTTTACAGATGAATTTTTTTTGCAAAGTTTGATTAAGTTAGATGATTTAATTTTGAAGCCTTATATGTATATCCATTATAAGGCATTTAAGTGACAACTCCCATCCTGACCCCATATGTTCTTGAGTCATCCTAATCTTTTTACTGGTACCATCAACTCACTCTTGCAGAGGTCATGCTGAGACCGTTTGGATCGTTGAAGAAGTGCTCGTAAATAGCTTAAAACTCAACTGCATTTACTGCTCAGAATCTGGCGGTCATGTGCCCAACGGCTTACTGTTCAGTTTTTTGTTCTTGAGTAGTTAGTCGTAAAGTGTGAACCAAAGAAATGCTAATGCTTTACTGGCGTCCCTAAATTGGAGCGCTAAGAGTTGCGTTTTCCATTGTCACCGACAGCGTTGCCATTTTAGCCGTTTTCCGGCTAGATTTAGCCGGTTTTGATAGCAACTAGCCGGAGAAAATACGATCTAGCCGGTAGCCGATTTGTTAGCCGGTTTGTAAAAAAAAGTTAGCCGTTTTTAGCCGATTTTACTATTTGCCTAATTTTCAGGTGCAAAAAGTAAACAAGTTGTTCGAAAGCAATAATGCAGACCCAATGAAGATTTTTAATGAACTCAATGTTTTACTTTCGCATCTATGCTCCCTAGTGGTTATTAGCGCGGACACATTTGATCCTATATGCTCCCCGTTGGAACCATACCTTGCTCCATTTCCTCAGTTTTATCACAGTTTTGAAGAGTATTTAAAAACAAAAGTAAGCACAAACGCTTTTGACCACGAAGCCGAGAAAATAATTCGAGAAAATGGTCGCTATTTTATTATCACTTTAATAAAGGAATTACACCAACGCCTCCGTACAAATATTGCCACACTAAAAAAAATTGACTTTTTTCGGTTGGAAATGCATTAAGAGTAATTAAAACAAAAGTATTTGTTCAACAACAGCAACAAAAACACAAATATAATGCCGGCGAAATAACATCCATAGAGATGCAATGGCAACGGTTAACGTTACATACCTGGAGTAATTTAGACTCAACTGTAAAATTTTGGGCCGAAGTTTATCAATTTCGAAATGCCCTAGGAGAAAACCCGTTTGCTGACCTTTCCAACCTAGTTTTTAGTTTTCTTGTTTTGCCTATAAGTAAGGCAGAAGTAGAGCGAATATTTAGTTCAATGAATATAATAAAAACCAAGCAAAGAAATCCAATGTGCGTTAAAAAGTTAAACGCTATTTTATATATAAGATACGGTTTAAAACGTGAAGAAAAATGCTGCCATAATTTTACTGTACTTAAAATTAATGAATTCAGGTGATATATACAATAGTGATTCATTTGATGATGAGGAATATACACTCGATATAAATTAATGGTGTTAACTAGTCTTTCGTTTCTTGCGATTTATTTAAATAAAGCATGTGAATTTTCACTAAAACATTTTAGCCGTTTTTTGCCAGAGTCTATGTGAAACTTCACTAAAACATTTTAGCCGTTTTTAGCCGCTTTTTTTTGCCAATCTAGCCGGTCGGCCCAAAAAGTTCTGGCAACACTGGTCTGCATTATTCGTAAACTTTCTAATGTGAGCCTTTTTGTTCTTTTC
>NW_023458556.1:43629675-43651075 GCF_013731165.1 Rhagoletis pomonella | reverse complement strand
AGGGCCTTAATAAGGCTAAGCAGTCATGTAAAATGAACATATCGTCGATGTTTTTGCAAAACCGCCCATCGACCAGTTGCAAAACCGCCTAAATCGCCGTTTTGACAAAAATGAGATTTGGTAATAGCTATAGAAAACACAGCCTGTCAAGGCAATGCCTGCAAAGAATAAACCGCTCTCGCTTTTCGCTCTCCTGTAAAATTTGAGTGTCGTAACATAGGAGGTTTTGCAATTAGTCGAGGGGCGGTTTTTCAAAAACATCGACGATATGTATATTTACCCATATGTGCCGATAATATCAACCTCGCTCCTGAATATAACTACGGCGATACTTTTTTCCAGTCTATGAAAAATCAATGTCAACAACAAAAAAAAAAAGCAATAACACCGGCACACGTAAAAAAGTGGTGGTCGCTTTTAACCAGGCCCACCTACCGAAATGTATTTCGACCCACTTAATCCGAATGTGAGGTCCTTTTGACTTGTACACCTCCCGAATTTCGAGTAAATTAGGAAAATTGTGAATTTTTTCAAATTTTTTTTTTTACAATTTTCGCAATTAACTCGAAATTTAGGAGGTGTAAGAGTCTAACGGACGTCAGATTCGGATTCAGTGTTTTATTTTAGGAAAAATGGAAAAGGCAGCAAAGTAAAAACAGAAATCGCTGAAGTCTTGAGAAGGAAGTAAAGTCATCAGATATGAGAAGATGTGGTGATCTCCGAAATAGTAGCTATAACTTCTACAACTTAGAATTTGTTGCGTTTTCCATTTTTCTTAAAAACAAAAACACTATGTACTGAAATAAATATTCATACGACTTAATAACACTGACAAACAAATTTTGCTGTTTAACGGTGACTTTCGGTCCCTAAATATTATCGATTTTTCTTTTTCAAATTATTGAAAGTCAAAAGTTTTACTTTTATAAGAATACTTCGGTCCAAAAAAAAAAAAATACTTTTATTTAGTCTCAGTTTTCACCACTGTCCGGAATGATCATCTAAATGACATATGTCGAGTGCGGAATGTGTATCTGTCAATTTTCTAGGTTTTTATTTTCCCATCCATTGCCTCCAACTTTTTACAACCAGTTCGCTGCCACTTTAATTATGTATGAATCTTCAGCTGTTTTGTGTTTTTTAAATAATCCTTATAAATACAATATATGTAGTATGTAATTAAGTGATTTTGAGCTTTTTCTGTGCTTATTCGCGTTAATTGGGTAGGTGAAACATTCGTAGAAATATTTTCAATTTCTAAAATGGATTACTGAATGAAAACCAGCCGCACTAATTGGTGACGATTACAGCTAATTTCTTCGCCCGAACACTAAAACGGACAGAGGCTGCACCTCTAACTTTTGTATAAATAAAGTGTTGATTTAGTTTCTATAAGGATGTGGCATGTGGCACTAGACAATCACCACATACCGATACGCACGCACCCAATTACAGACAACACTTCACAACGGCAGTTACAGCAATAATAATAATAATAATAACAACAATAATAACAAAACAGTTATAATATGTACGAGTAATTATGTAGAACCAGCGCTACTAAGCTGATCGGTCGTTACGATTGATGATAACAAACTTTGAGTGCCAATTGAGATTTACACAAATTTTCATAACTGGCCAGTGTAAAGGGCGGATGCTCAAATGAATAAATATGTATGTATCTTATTTGTGCCTCAAGTGGCATGTAAATATAATAATTATCAACACCAACAACCAATGTGTTGATTGCAGGTACTTGAAGCCGGTTCAGCGCACGTAAACAGTCTGTGATTTGCCTTGAACTCGCCAGCGCATCGGTGCGGTTGGGTGGGTGCAGGATATAAGTTTGTGCGCACACGCTAGTTGCTAATTAAATACAAATGCGCATCGATGGAATGCAGCAAGTGAATGTTGAGTGAGGATGCAATGAGCATAGACCAAACTAACTACTCGCATATTCGCAAAATTGTAACATTCGTTTGCTGGCCGGTTATGGTCAGCTGTCCATCAGCGTGTAAGGAATTATGGAAGTGACCGGTGCAAATTGCACTAGGCGTGGCGCAGATGCCTGACTCTCGGAACCTACATACATATGTACTTACATATAGAGCGTTCGCTCACTGCTGACCGTGCATGTCCATTTGAGCGCAACGTCGCGCTTTCTTTTGCAACTGCTTATCGGTGCACATTAATGGCTCGACGCTCACAAATTGTGGTAGCATTGCTGCTTATGCTGCTGCAACACTCGCCGCATTATGTGACCAACTCGGTATCGGCCACAATCGCCAGCGCTAATAATGGTGATTCTATTTGGCTTTTAATTGAAAGATAGCAGTAGAAACTTAATTAATTGTATCTATGTGCTTGCGGTCATGCCAATGAACGGCGGCAATGAGCAAGTCGCAAGTGGCGATTGGCAGTTGTGGAGTACTTAGGTAGTAGACATGCAACCGACCGGTTGGTCAGTCAGTAGCGGCAACTAGCCGCTTTCCTTGCCCGTCAGCACCTCTCGCGTTGCTAGCACATACACACCACAACTATTGACAGTCAAGCAATTTTTACTTTGCTCTGCATTCATATCAAATCAAGCCGACATCCTCTCGTTGGCACAAAAAACCACACTAATTAGTGCAAAATACTTGTGTGCGATGACTTAAATGCATACTACGACGTAAAGATACTTACATAAATACATATGTACATAATCAAGAGTATGTATACATTACTAAGTATATACGAACTGTTTTATTTAATTATATTTTATATCTTTTTTTTTTTTCTTACTAAGCCAATTTGTTTTTAAATTTCTTGCCACAAGTGTTTGACCAACATTTATTCAACTCATACACACTGTAAATACATTGTAATTAATATCGCAATGATACAGTTACATTTGCTCTTTCGATTACTAAATGCAATACAGGAGTATCATTATTGGAATTATTCATGCCGTGGAATAAATTGGTTCAACCTATTAGTAATCGACAGAGAAGATGTTTTACATTAGACTGTGCCAAATAAAACGAATTCATTTTTTCTTTCGGTCCCATATGAAAATTTCGTTGTCGGTCACAAAAAAAAAAATAACTGCTGCAAAATTTCAGTCCTCTATCTCCATTGTTCAGTTAGCGCTCACAAAAACACGATTTTTTTTTATAAAAAATGTTTTCTGCTACTATTTCTTAATAAACAATTAACTAAATGTAGCAAATAAAAACAAATAACCTTGTAGCCCATCAATTCTAGTATAACAAGTGCAAGTTTGAGGTTGCTAGGATTTTTGGAATTTTTCTTTTTTGATAGTGTCAGTAATTTTTTTCATACAAAGTGTGTTTGACGACTTGTCTACATGGAAAAAATTAACGAATTTCACAAAAAAAAAAAAATCCCAAAAAATCAACGGCATGTCCTAGTTACTTCGAACTTGCACTTGTTATACTGAAATTGAATGACCTACAAGGTAGTTTGATTTTATTTGTTATATTTAATGTTTTATTAAAGAAAAGTAGTTTTCGTGAAAAAAAAAATCACATTTTTGCGAGCGCTAACTGAAAAATTAAGATAGGCAGCTGAAATTTTGCCACAGCTATTTTTTGTGACCGACAACGAAATCTTCATATGGAACCGAAAGGAAAAAGTTATAGCTGAAACACAATGCCGGCGAACTCACCATAGCGAAATTTGCGCTGTCAAAATTAGAACAAACGCAAGCACATGAAAATGAACACAGCCAAAGCGTAAGGCGAAGTTCGCTCGGCGGCGTTTCGTGACGATAGATTTATTTCTATCACCCAGCTGGACGATGGCGGCTGTAGATGCCGTATTTCTTTTTTGCTTTCAAAGTTTTAGAGGTAAACAACATATAACGCCAATTATTTTTTTGGTTGAACAATACAGCCATCGATTGGTTAAATCTGGTTGAAAATGAAATAATTTCTCTTTGTTTACTATTTATACTATTTGTTATAATTTCCTCATGGTTTCGCTTTTTCTAAATATGGTCAACCAAATTATAAATGCAATGAAATGGTAACAGCTGGTTTCGCTGCCGCTCTAATTCTGTTTAAGTAGGCGAAATAGCAGGGCGAACGAACGGTGATCGACAGCATCGCCCGATTCGGCGAAGTTTGCCGTTCGCCGGCATTGTGTTTTAGTTATTAGTCATTTTATTTGACACAGTCTAATGTACATATTCACAACTAACGATTTTTTATTAAACTACTCATACACACAAAAAATAAATAAAAACCCGCTTTCTTCTTATCTTTATTGAACTCAATCCTCAACCATTCTGCCTTTCGTCCTTGTTTCGTGAAAACTTTACGCATTTCTTTTTGAGCTTCCGCTTATTTTCAGTGTATTTATATATAGCTTCCATTTATTTATAATAGTATCAAAATATCCAGTTGTTAACATAGCTCACAGATAGGGTTGCCAAAAACTATAAAATAATCGATTAATTAATCACAAGCCAAAAAAATCAATTGAAATGAGTTGAAATTAATTGCAATTATTGAGAAATAGTAAATTAATCGAATTTTTAAAGACACTTTTTTACAGTGAGTATTCACAAAACCAATTTTCCATAAAAAATTTCAAATTCTCTTGTTGATTAGCCTAAAATAAAATAAAATCAGTATTTTTAGCGCCGATAATTATTTATTTTTTAACCATTTTTTCAAAAACAAAAGTTTTGATAAGCGGTTTCTTGTTAAGCGGTTGCGTTTCTCAGTGGCAGCTTTTGAAAAAAGGCGCTTACCAGGCACCGAGGTAACTACCAACCAAACAGTTTTCATTTCCTCAAGGTTGACCAACTTGCCTGCATACGGCTAATTTACAACCAACTTCTAGCATTTTACTAACTGGTTCGCCGATAAATCAATGAGTACGTAGGGCCTTTAACGTTGCCACACTTAGTTTTGTAGCCTTTACGCTGGGCTTACATACACAACCATTTACACCATTGTATGCTCTGAATTTGAGGAATTCTTGCGGCTGGTTGAAATTTGAGACAGCTACAGAATTCATATTTCTTGAAAATATCTTTACGATTATTTTACAATTAATCGATTAATAAACGATTAATGAAGCACAAAACTATGATACAATTAAATCGTAAATTGGACAAAAATAATCGATTAATTTAATCAAATGATTAATCACTGCCATCCCTAGTTTTGAGACATAAACAGATAATTGCAGAGAAAAAGCTCGACCTTCGAAAAAATGGTGACCCACTTGATTTTTACTCCTAGTAGATAGTATGGATGCTGCTGCCGACATTATTATTTAGCTTAGATCCATCGCTGTATATCGCAACTGGAGTCTAGGTCTTTTACTGAAGTAGGTCATGAATGTCCTTTGGAAGAAGGTCCAAGAGGGTTTAAAGAACTTTGGTGGGGACCGGGGTAAAGCACCCTCTGAGAATATGATGAAAAAATGAGGGTTTTGTTAAAAAAAAAAACCTTTGGTAGGAGAATGCGATCATACTAAGTTGAATATTCCACACATCTCATCATACCTCAAGCGATTTCTGGTGATTCACCAATCAACTTATGGAGAGGGTTTTCAAAACTGGAAGAAGTTTTGTAATTAGAGATGGGCACGGTATCAAATATTCAATCCCGATCTCGCCCATCCCGAAATTAAATTTTTAAGTCCCGAACCCGCCCATCCCGACGTTTTTCCAAGTTGTATTTCAATTTCAATTTATTTAAATTTAGATAGTTTTCGTTAAGGATACGTTAAAATTCATACTAATTAGCAAGTATTAGTAGGTAGGGTATATTTTCAGAGAATTCACTAGACTTCATCGAAAGCTTCATACCCACACCACTTATCGTATTTTATTCTTTAACTTGCCACTGAATATTCTCTTTGCGTAAACTGTGCCATATTTAATTCGCTTGCTTGGCTAATTCATGGCCGCTGCTTGCATCGTGCTTGCTACTTTGAGTCTTTTCAAGTGCGGTTGTTAATTAAATTTGATATGTTCGACCGCATTCTGCATTGGCTTTATTTATTAATTTAATTGTGTAAATAATACTAGACTGAGTAGCTATAAGATGCATATGCACATTAGAGCGAATCTATCTATATGAAAGAAAAATTATAGCAAGATTTTCGTAATGTATATTTTAAAAAGCTCTGAGATTCCTTTGTAAATATGTACGTACATTAGGCTGTGCCAAAAGACAATTTCGAAATAAATTTTTTTGGACGAACGTAGGGGTCTCATTTTTACATTTTTCACCATATCATCAGGGTTTACAGCCGGATATTAAAGTATGATATATTGGTGCTTTTGTCTCAAGGACAAGGACGGCGGCAGTACCGGCAATGATCACGCGTATGAGGCTAAGTGAAGATTCATCGCCCTCAACAGAGACCCACAATATGACTCTGTGGTAAGACCAAAAATCGATCATTCCTAATATCCATATGCACTCACTACATATGCATTGATATTCATTTGCAAGTTTCTTACAAAAGTAGCTAAATAGTTATGCCTGCGTCTGCAATCAATTCCGATTGAGGTCTCTTGTCATTAGCGCCTGTTTTCTTGTCATTTAATTTAATTTTCTTTTCTTTTATTTTTCTTATTTTTCTAATGACTTCACGTTCACAATAACTGCTGGTATTTAATTTGCTATTTGTTAATAACGATTGACTATCGGCATTTATTGTATTTACTACTATATGCGAATCGGTAATTAATACTCAAATAAGTGCATGATTGCTTAGCAAATCGTTGGCAATAGCAATTACGCATGTATTGGCCATACAAACAATTGCATTCACATGTGCTTAAATATTTGTCTATATACATACATATTTATCTAATGACATTTAGCAATTAAATTGTTACCCAATAAACGAATTGGAAGTGATTTTAATTAATTGGAATCTTTGAGAGCCAACGACTAAATCAGTGGATTTTAAGTAGAAGATCATTTCAATGCACCAAACAACTAGTTCGGAGACTGGACATTTCTCGGTTGAATAATTTATTTTGCATTATTACATTAAACGAGTAATTCTTATATATATGTATATACATATGTACATATATCCATAGGGTTCTCGGAAACGGCTCTAACGATTTTGATGACATTTTGTACACAGATAATGTTTTGGATTTTAAGGTTATCTGAGTAGGCACTATCTCCGAGAAGACTCGTATAAGGTTGCCACCTATTCGAAATTAGTTAAAAATTAATTAAAACATAATATGGGTATCAAAACGAAGGAATTTTAAAGATGCCTAATTTAGACATATTTTTAATAGGGTTGCCACATATTTTGATTCACATATTTATTTAATTTTTTTGTTTAGAAAAAAAAAGGTAAAATATTACTATTCATGGGTACCAAGAGAAGGTTCTTAAATAATGCTTTCCCTGCATACAAAATGTTATCCCTTAGGATAATAGTGTAAGGTTGCCACTTATTTTCGATTCTTCACAATTTATTTAAAGCATCGCAATATGGATATCAAATGAAAGGTATTGTTGAGAACTTTGGTCTGAAAATATTTTCCATCAGGGTTGCGACGCTTCTATGTAATAAAAGTTTGTATTTTGTTATAATACGCTCAAGAAATGTACAATTTATTCCAGCGTATTTCGGAATAGGGTTGCCACCTAAATTTTGGAGTAAGAAATTTACTTAATAGGTATCGAAATCCAATTTTATTGTTTATTTTTTTAAATAGTTTTTTAAAGCGACAACTTAGGTTAATGTCATGATTTTTATTTTTAGATCATTGCAAAATCATTATTTTTAGATTTTTATTTTTTCGATCAAAATAATCGCTATTTTGGATTTTTATTTTTTCGGTCATTTTTAACCGTTATTATAGAGACTACGTTTTTATGACTGATTTCAATTTTGTGTAATCTAAAAAAACTAAATCTGAAAATACGCGGCTATAATATGATCAAATAAATAAAAATCAAGAAAACGATAAGAAAATAACGATAACTCCTGATCGGGAAAATAAAAATCTAATTTCAACTTTTAAATTATGATTCTTATTTTAAATATCATAACTTTTACGTTACCTAATAAAAGCAAGTAAATGTTGCATATTTTTAGGAGAACAACTGTAATTTTTTTCTCGCTCCGTTGCCGGATCATTTTATCACTTTCAAAAAATTTGTGAATTTCTAAGGAAAAAACTGTATTTTCAACGAAAAAGAAACTGTAACTTCCAAAAAAAAAACCAAAGGGTTTTTCGAAATTTAACCCTGCTTTGAGAACCAACGCCTACGATTCGTAGGCTTCTCAAACTTTTCCTTCTCTCTTTCGCGAAATGAAGATGGAAATCGGTGGTATTTCCATTATAGGCTTAGAATCCAGTTCTCAAGAAAAATCACAAGAAATATTTTTCATTATTTCTGTTGGTTGAAAAGGCACTTGGCTTTTGCGGCCATTTTCTTGAAGAAATAAATATATGTATGATCATTTTTCTCTTGAGAGCCGCAAACTGATTTAAGAATTTTTGATAGAAGAAAATTTCTTTTCCATTTCTTGTGCGTCATTTTATATGAATTTTTCGTTTTTCTTAAGAGCTGGAAACAGGCCTTTAAATGAAAAATATTTCTAACTAAAATGCATTTAAATAATAAATAAATATTTTAAGCCTCCATACCTTTGAAACAATTTTTCCTAAAATTTTTATTACCATACTTCCCAAAAGGCGAAAGGTATATTTTTTCATATAGTCTGAAATTTTGAAAAAAATTAAGCTTCTCTAAACAGTTGTAATTTACAGTTAAGACTGTGAGTATGCCAACACTATTTTCCAGAGACTTAGCTTCGAAAAAGGAAATATCCCCGGTGCAAACGGGTCTGAGCCGTAAAGCAAACGTAACGCTACAAGTCAAACAAGACTCCTGATTTTGAGGTCTGCCCTCGACATGTATAGACGCTAGCCAAAAGGAAAAAATTAAAGGGTATCCATATCGAATTTCCTAAAAAATATGATACCCTTTATGTTTCTACGACGCCCCATTTGAGATTGTTGGAATAGTTTCATCCCAGAAAATTGCCCTTAAACTGTTGCATAGTTTTCTCGGAGTTTCGACAAAGCTGATAAATTGTGTAAGGTGGGAAATGTTGCGGTTTCTTAACGTACACATGCTCATGTGAATATTTCTCTTCATGAGTATGTATGAATAATAGCTCCCTGTGATCTCAAGTGCTTTACGAGTATGAGTAAATATGTATGTACTACTTTGTTAACCACCATAAATAACTTGTATTGAATTTGTGTCAACGCTGGTTGTATGTAAATATTTTGCGATCGACATATTCACATGTGCATTTACATATGCACATACACACGTCCATGCATGTATATTAGACTGCATCTCTCCCCATACAAAAAACAAAAAATCGGTACTGTTTTTCCATTGGAATTATAAAATCTATTATATTTTAAGACGTCCATCAAAATATTTCAGAAAAATATTAAGATTTAAGCGAGTTGGACCGATTTGAAAATACCTCCAAAAATGGAATTTTTTATGAATAAAAATAGTTTCTTAAAGAAGTTTTTTAAAAAAAAATCCACTCAAACAACAAAACGGTTTAAGCTTAAAAAATTTACGTAAAAATATTAAAAAAAAAAAAAAATTTTTTGAACGGAATCGTAATGATAAGATTTTCGATGCTGTTTTTTTAACTTTTTTCAAAGATTGGTATAAGAAAAATTTGAATAAGTGAACCTAAGCTCTTCCGATTTAGACTTGTGAGGTATTTGAGGTAGGATGAACGAACATCATTCAAAGTTGAATTAAGATGTGTTGGTCTTAAAAAAAAAAAAAAAAAATTGTGACACGAATGACTTTTTTTGCACATAAATAAAAATAGTGGGAAAATACATTTCTACTGAGACCACATAAGCCTAAATCAGAATAGTTTTGGCCCAGTTATTTAAGTTTTTCGTAAATCATTCTTTGAAAAAAATTAAAAAAAAAAACAACATCAAAAATCTCATTATTACGATTCCGTTGAAAAGATTTTTAAATATTTTCATGCAGATTTTTTAAAGCGTAATCTGTTTTGTCATCTGAGGGGACTTTTTTCAAAAGGTTCTTTAAAAACTATTTTTATTTATAAAAAAAACTCCATTTTTGGAGGTTTTTTCAAACCGGTTCAGCTCGCTTAAATTTTTATATTTTTCCGAAATATGTTGGTGGACGTCTTAAAATCTAATAACTTTTTTGTAATCCCGGCGGAAAAACCGCAACTTTTTTTTGGTGATGCAGTCTAATGTATATACTTAATTGCTGCAAAAACTAGCAACACGCTTTAAACATTTCTGTATATTTTCATTTTTTTAATTTCTATTTTTAGTTTTACTTTTTATCTTTTTCGCCTAGTAGCTACTTGTGCGCGCGTTAATTGCTTTTCACGACATTTCAACTACATCATTTTCGTCTCTTTGCATTTTTTTTTATTTCAAGTTTACTCTTGTCTTAACAATATTTAATTATTTGTTTAATTATTGTTCAGCTTTAGTTTGTACAAGCAGTTGACTTTCTGCTTAGGTGACACAACTTTTTTTTTGTGCAGTGTGACACAATTTACATATTCGCAATGCATGCGCATACGTGTGTATGTATTTATATTGCTTGTTGGATTTACATATAAACATACTTAGTACGTATATTTGTGTAATTGTGTGCACATTTCAGTTTTTAATTGGCATTTATTGGCTTATTACGAGAGTGTTTAACTTGTTAACATAGTTTTATGTCGCGTTCTTCAATTTGCAAAACGTGCCTAATTACGAGGAAAATTTTCAAGAGCTTTTTCATTCATTCGAAAAAAAATAAACATACATACATATGTACATAGCTATATATTAGGGCGGGTCAATTTTTTTTGACATAGGAGGATTCGAGTACGTGTAATTCTAAGCATATTTGGCAAAGAAAGCACGGGTCCAAAATCAATTTGGGGTTTGCCAAATTGCAAAAATAGGTTTCGATGAAAATGTGCAAATTTTCACTGTTGCGCCCACTGGTGGAAGCTTTAAGAAAAAGATGAGTGCAGAAATGGATACCTCATACCAAAAAAATCCTTATAGCATATTTTTATAAAAAATTTAAGCACTTCTTTACGCCACTACACCATAATGCTTATAAATCTATTTTCGCAATTTGGCAAACTCGAAATTGATTTTAGACCCAAGGTTTCTTCGGCAAATTTGCTTGGAATTACACGTAGAATCTTTCTGCGCTATACGCCCTACTATATGTATGTATGTATATTAGGGCGGGTCAATTTGTATGTATCGATTTTTTTCGACATTGTTCCTAGCATATTCGGATTCTTCATAAAATTCTAAGAAAAAAATTCCTCCAGACCATAGCTCTAAAGTCAATTTCGAGCCTGCGCATTTTTAAAAGAAGATATCTTATATATACAAATTAATTGCTGTCCGTTAGCCTCGCTAAGACTCGAAAACGGCTTGACCGATTTGAATATTTTTATTTTTTTTTGGTTTGTTTTTTATAATATCCGGATGGTTAAAACCAGAAAAAATAGAGAGTTGCCACCTGTTTAAAAATTCCAGTATAAGTAAATTAATGACATAAAGTAGGTATTGCAATATGGGTGTAAAAAGAAAGAGGTTATGAAGGCTTACAGGCGAAAATATTTTTGAGGGGGGTTCCCACCTGTTTCAAAATTTAATTAAATTAAATTGGTAGGATAAATTAAATATTGCAATATGGTTATCAAATTAAAAAGGTTTAAGAAGGCTTACTTCTGAAAATATTTTTGGGTCGAGTTGCCTCCAATTTCAAAAATTTAATTCAATTAAGCTAATAAGATAAAGTATGTATTATAATATAGGCGTTAAACGAAAAGTATTTGAGAAATTATTGATTAAGAAATATTTTCTATAGGCCTGCCAACTACCTGAGCGGTAAAAACTAAAAGCCATACTCGCAAATATTATTCAAAGCTTTTGAGGCTCGAATCAATGTGGAATACTGTAGCTCCGTCAAGTTAATCTTTATTGATGGCAAACAAAGTACTATCATGTTTGGCAATGATATCACCCCATCGAACAATGCACTTAGCCTCGATATAAAAAGAGAACAAAAACCGAAGTATTAGCCGAAGCAGTTTATACAAATGTTCCACAATTGAACTAACAAAAAATATGGCCTTCGATTCTTTTATAGAAGCTGTGGATACTGGAGTAAATTTTAAACAAAAAACAAAACCGACTTCAATTCTCATATGCAAATTTAAGAGTACCGTTATTTTCTGCATGGCCCAATTATCGGATCTACACTCAATTAGTATGAGACTACCTCTTAAGAATCACCTTTCCTTTAAAAAAGAATTATAGAAAACGGATAACGTAGTCCATAGTTATGCGGTAACATACATACAAAAAAATATTCCGACGAATTGATAAATTATGCAGATTAATATTTATTAAAGTGTTACGGATGTTTTTTTTAATACAAACCTGTGCTTGGGAGTTTATTGATACGAAAAATCCATTTCTGATATCTATTTTTTATTTAAAGAAACGCAAGATTGCCCTACAAAGCAAATTACATATTTTTTACTATTGTAACGGTAGAAGTTACTATATGTATTTTTTTTATATGTACAGTGTCGAACAAAAGTTTTGGAACAGTAAATTTTCGCATTACATATATGCAAAGTTTTTAATTTCTTTCCGATAATTTTTTATAAAAACATAGTTCATACTACACTAAAACAAGTAAAAATCAAATGTGTAAACTTTGTGCAAAACTCAGGAAAACTCAATAAATCTGCATACTAATTTGTAATTTTGTGTTCAGATTTTCAAGCAACTTCGAACTTGCACTTTGATAAACTAAAATTGAATGGATTACACTGGTCTACAAGGGTTTTGCGAATAAGACGGGACCTGGTGTTTCCGAACGGATTTTTCGTGCTGAACACGAATCTGGGGTCCAAAACTTCCCATCACGTCACGTTTTCGAGAAAAAAGGGGTTGAAACCCCTAAAAACAGCGTTTTTGGCCATTTTTGAAAAATTGTAGAGCTGAACCCTGACGTGCTACAAACTTTGTATATGTCAGAAATTAAAGGCTAAATCGTGCCCTTTCGAATGAGCCCTATGCCGAATTAATCGCATGCACCCTTAGATCAGGGGGTGTATTTGTGTCTAGGAGTCCAATTTTTATATCCACCATATTCGACCCGTCATCTTAAATTTTTAAAATCTAACTGCAGATTCGTAATCAGCGACTTTTAATATAGTTAAAACCTTGGCATTATTAATTTTCTATGATCGTTTAAGATTAAATTCTTTCTGTGATCAATTTTTCCTGCACCCCTAAACACAAATACACCCCCTGCTTTAAGGGTGCACGCGATCAATTCGGCATAGGGCTCATTCGAAAGGGCACGGTTTAGCCTTTAATTTCTGATATATGCAAAATTTGTACCACGTCAGGGTTCAGCTCTATAATTTTTCGAAAATGGCCAAAAACGCTGTTTTTAGGGGTTTCAACCCCTTTTTTCTCGAAAACGTGACGTGATGGGACATTTTTGACCCCGGATTCGTGTTCAGCACGAAAAATCCGTTCAGAAACACCAGGTCCCGTCTTATTCGCAGAAAAAAAGTTTAAATTTGTAGACCAGTGTTATTAAACTGCATACTTGGAATTTTTCTAAAAATACTTTGCCTATACTGTAAGTAAATAAAACTTTAACATTAAAAAACCAAAAATAAATAAAAAATTTTACAATATTTCAAAATTATTTTTCGAATCATAAAAGTTTTATGATTAACAATGTATTTATATTTTTTTTTGGTTTTAGATCGCTTTTGCATTCAGCACGAGGTATCGTTTTTTTACTTTCTATTGTCATAGCAATAACTCCCTCCCTCTCTATTTTTATCAATCAATCAATCAATCAATTCTATATTATTTTTTTGGCAATTTTCCTAATTACAAGTAGAGCTTTATAAAACTTTTATAACACCAAATGTTTATCAAGCTTAGGATTTTGTGTTACCCGGGCAGGCTTATTAATTTAACCAGAGAATATGTTTTCTTTATTAAGTTTACCCAGTTACCCATTTTAAACTGCTGCCTGTACTGTCTCAGCGTTTAAAACTTGTTGAATTTGTATAATGAAAATTTAAATTTAGATTTAAAATTTTTTTTTAATTTTTTTTTAATTTAAAATTTTCGGTAAGGAATAGGCGAGTGGATGAAAAATATATAACGGTAAGAACGTCCCATATATATGTATATGAAAGAATACACACATGAGACGACTCTAGCCATTGTGTGTCACTCCTTTAAATTATAGTTATTTTTTTTTTTATTGTATTAAAAAAACAACGTTCGTAACACTTTAGTATTTATTATTAATCCGTATATTAACTTAGTATATATTAAAGACTAGAAAATGGCCCGGTGAACTTCATATCATCTATAATTTGTTTGAATTTCACTTTGATCAATTATAACAAATCTTCAAATGCAATACAATGAGATCACTAATACTGCCTGCTGTTATAGCTGATAAAATATTCCACACCCACGAGATGTGCCACGCCCCATTTTACAAACTCATTTATATACATATATCTTTCCACAAGCACCTACCATAGGTATCTGTGCATTTTAAATTTCGAGTTAATGTGACTATAATTCCGAAGTTAGAGCTGATTAAAAATTTTCACTATGGGAGGTATCCCCCATCCCCCTCCCCCTTGGCGAGTTCCAATTTTTTTGCCCTATTATAGGTCCAGGAGTCATGGAAATACTTTGGCAAAATTTTATTCGATTCTGTCCATCCGTTTTGGCTGCAATCTGGCACATACATACATACATACTTCCACAAGTATATAGTAGATTTGCTTTGAAGCGCCCTCTTGCGGTTCTTTAAATAAAAAATAGATATCAGAAATGAATTTTTCATAGCACAAAACTCCGGAGCATAACTCTATATTACAAAAAAAAAACATTCTCAACACTTTAGTAAATATTAATCTGATTATTGACTTAGTATTAATTAAAGATATTTTCTTTTAAAATTGCGCAGGCTCGAAATTGATTTTAGAGCTATGGTCTAAAGGGCTTTTTTTCTTAGAATTCTATGCAGAATCCGAATCTGCTAGGAACGATGTCGAAAAAAAATTGACCCGCCCTAATGTATATACATTAGGGTGGTCCTCCAAAAATCAAATGAGCGATTTTTTCAGTCTCACCCTTTCAATCGATAATACCACTGTCACAGATATCACATACAAATTTTGGGCCCGATTGGACTCGGTTAAGACGTCTTCTTAGGATAATCCGAATTTTGACTCCTGTGCGCCACGCCTTAACCGACTCCAATCGGGGCCAAAATTTATATGTGAGATCTTCGACTATGATAGCATCGACGTAGGGGTTGAGGCTTAGGTAATCTGATGTAAAAATTTGCTTCCTACATTTAAGGACCACCTTGTGGTTGATTTTATTTAAGTTTTATTATGGTTATGCTGAATAGATTCCGGCATAAATAAGTAGCAATCATCAATAGAAAATGCTTCAAATGCTTCTTCAAAATAACTTAATCTGTCACTGGATGGTAGTATGCACTTTCTTCTTTTTCGAAGTTATAAAAATCGGTAATCCGTTGTCTTACTCTGGGAGAACTTTGGAAGAGACTAACGAAACTTTTTCTTTTGAACAAAATCCCCTGGATATTTGTGGGCCATTCACCTTTTAGACCAATCCCACTTTTTATAACAAAACTATTACCAAAGCACCTATAGTGCCTTATGTGATTTTGGGCTGCGTTCAAAGAACGTTTGGATATCAAACTTCATAAAAATCTCAACATTTTTTTAAAATCCATCCGCCATTTTGAATTTCTAAAAACTGTTTTGTAATCAGCGACTCAAAGAATTTTTTGATAACATTTCACAAAAAAATTAAAGATTCTTAATCCATCCGCCATTTTTGATTTTTGAAAACTGATGAAGTCAGGGGCTCGAAAGAACCTTTTGATATTAAATTTAAGAAACAATCTGTACTTTTTTTTAAATCAGTCCGCCATTTTGAAGTTTTGAAAACTCAAAAAATCTTTGGAAATAAAATTTTATAAGAAAATGTTTGAAATTAAAAAAAAAAATAAATAAAATTCACCTGCCATATTGGAACCGATATTTAAAATTTTTTAAAAGTGACTTCAAATTCGTGATCAGCAACCCCAAAACCTTTCAAAACGGATTTTAACAGAGTTTAAAAAACCACAAGGCCATATTCTACTGACCGATTCAGCGAAGGGCTTGTTAAGGTTTGTTTTCCATAGAAACCGTAAAAGACGTGATCTAGAAAAACGGCAAAATACGGATATTTTTTTATTTGTATCTAGTACTTTCCGAAAATGCTAGATTTTTTCATGGATGCAAACTCGTGTCGGACGGTGTAATATATCGAGAACTTACATTCAATACCCTCTATCTGCAATTTTCATAAAACCTACTTAGTTTCTGAACTTTGGACTCATTTTTGACTTATCAATAATCTCCGATATTAGTTCTAACTTTAAAATCCAATGTAAGTTACACTAAAAAACAATAAGGCTTTGAATATAAGCTCTCGATTTTTAGAAATAACTGAACTAACTTTAGATTTGAAGTCCTTATAATATTGTGGATTGGCCCTCACTGCAGAACAGTATGAACATGTATGAGCGCTCATAAGTTTGTTTGTTAAGGAAAGCGTGATTGGTTGAAACATACCTTATTTGTTATTGCAGATGAAGGGAGGCTGGTTACCGAAATCTGTGGAACTACCGCATATCGTCACTAGACACGAATAAAGGCGCGAGCTCAAAAATTGACCGCGAAAAAGGCGCTTAAAGAAAACTTCTGCGAAGAAAGACGCGTAAAAATATTTGACGGCGAAGAAGGACGCGTAAACTTATTTTCGCAGTCAACTATGTTTGCGGGTGTAATAGTATGTAAATTCCCCAAAGAGATTTAAGGAATGATGCAGAAGTGACAGTCTTTGACCAAGTATAAAGCTATGATTACGCGTCTTTCTTCGCCGTCAACTAAGTTACGCGTCTTTCTTCGTCGAAGTTTTTCTTAACCGCCTTTTTCGTACAATTTTTTTTTTACGCGTCTTTTTTCGCCGCCGTCGAAACACTAGCGCGCCTTTATTCGTTTCTAGTGACGATATTGTTTTTAATTACGGGAAACAGATCAAAATACAATGTTTTTTTTGTGATCGCAGGAATCTTGCCACCATCTACTAGTTATGAATTGTCGTTTAACAAGGGATTCCAGTGACATGATTTGTTGTTACAAACCAGTGTGTTTATGCGTACTACTTACAAATACTATTTTCAAATTCCTACAACTCCCTTTAGAGGTTTAACTCAATTAATATGCGCATATGTACACTTCTTAAGTTGCTCCGATTTGGTTTTAAACTCTTTAGTATTTGCAACATACTTAGTAGCTACTTGCTGCTAACTAATTAATTTTAACCTTGTTAGTTGATATCAACCGCACTGAGGATTTATTCGCGGAAATGTCCAGTAAAATATCAATGACAGCAGCTGCAATAACATACAAATATACGCATGCGGAGAGTCTTGCCACATAGCTACGCGTAGCACAATATCAATGCCAGTGTCAATAGCACCCGCTGGAATCGGAGTTAAGGAGCTGAAATAGTGCGTTTGCTTCTAACTGTCTAAAATTACCGCTTGGAGAATTGAGTTGTACAAACACACTTCGATAAATATCAACTTGGAATATGTTTGTGTACATAAATAGCAGTGGTTTTTGTTGTATGTATGTTGTTTGCTTTACTCCATTCGCCATTTCCTGCTTCATCTAATGTTAATTCTGACAACTGCGCTGTCAAACGCTTTCAAAGTAGCTGAGACCAACTGTCACACGGGTGGGTCAGCAAAACCGCAATCGCTTTCTTAGATACATACTACATAAATATGTGAATGAGTAGTACTTGTCAGAAGTGTGTTAGTTAGGAGTTGAATATATCGACGCTAGCATGATCGCAGCTATTTATCTAAAAAGAGTCAAGATGGGTCAAACGAAATTTTCATACATTAATACTCGGTGGTTGGTTAGTTCGTAGTATCTCTATATAAGCACTTGGCACTAGTCCGTCTTAGTGCGTTGAGACCGTCGTTTTGTTACGCTTTACCGCTGGTACCGCCAATGTCCTTTGTTCTATCATCTTTAAAACTGTTGCCTGATATCGGTTGAGTACGAGAGCTGTTCGCTTGAAAAAATAATGTAAGACAGTGGTCCTCATGCATAAAAAGTGAGCTCAAGCTCAGAATTTGTTTTTGCACTGATGAAGTGTGCTGAAAATCGAGACGGATCTCAAGTTCACTTCTTATGCATGAACCGCAGTATCTCTAGTATACTCTGTTTTGCAGCTGCGGCTCGTGAGTTGTACTTGTGGCTACTAATTTCCCGACCTTGTATTGGTCTTATAACATCTACAGATAGGTTTTGGTTTTAGTACCCAGTTTCTCATAAATATCCTCTTACAAGTATTTATATTCGGCTATGTAGGTCCAATACACTCGTCTCTCTAGGCTTGTCTTCTAGCTCCGTTTGGAAGGGAAAGCTTTAAACTGCCTAACAGACCTCTGCATAACTGACAAGGGTCGTTCAATGTAGGTATTTCATAGTATTTTATGGATTTAGTGGACTGTGTTCTTTTGGATTGTAGAGGATCTCAAAGTAGGGTAGGTTAGGTTAGGTTAAGTCATAGTCTCCAGTTGGATCTTGTAGAGATTTTTTATGATAATACGCGATTCCGCACGGTAACCACTACTTAATCGGTGAAACGTCGCGAGGTATTCACTTAGTTACGTTATTTAGGATACGGCTAATATTAAAAACCGAGAGTTCAGTAGAATTAGTTACAAAGCGCGCATCAAAATATTTCAATCTTAGACTCGCGAAAGCCCAGTAGAAAGTGTGACACCTTTAGTCCTCCCACGTAACTTCCGATCGGGCAGTGATTTGTCTGAACCTTCAGTTAGAGTTGTGGCTTCGCAAGTATAAGGAGCGATTTGCTGTAATCGTCCCGATCTACCCTGGGCGAAACGGTCTTTTCAATTGCGTATATCTTAGCATTCGGCCAGGGTTTGCTGAGATAACAGGAAGCCCAATCGCCTAAAAGTCAACCACAGATGGTCAATGGCGCGCCGTTTTCGGTCTCTTCCCGTTAATATGGTTCTAGCGTGCCCTTTCTCGCCAGTTCGTCAAGTGTACAGCTGAGAGGCAGATAACTGCTGACTAATTTTATGAGCTTCATTAGTGAGCTGAAGACTCCGATATCTGCTGGGCTATTAGAGTAGACACATTCTCCTTCATTGACGTTACTCTACCCAGCAGTGTGCCTGCTGCTTTCAGCACCCACTCCTGCCTAAATAAATCTATAGAAGTCGGGTAACCTAAACAGGTTGTTGATGGAGAACTAATGGCCGACGACCCATCACCAGTCATTCCATTAAGCTTCGGCCCATTCGTGAGAGAGTGGGACTAGTCCGCAAGGCAGCACTTTTACCAATACGGGCAGCCTGCTCTAGCTGCCTACTAATGTAGTGGTTTCATAGAGCCAAGGCATTACATAAGGCGAGATACCAATAAGATAAGGCAGCGGTATCCATCTTGAGTCTTTCTGTGATGTTAAGTTTACACAACAGCTTCCTATATAGGCCCTGGCCCATGCTGTAACCATTTCTGAAAGCTGCAGGCGAAATCCCCTAATCGATCGAATAGTGCGTTGGGGATCTTGTACTTCCTAGTGAATAAGAATAGTTCCACCCTACTGTCATTGCGAGCTGTGGGCCTTTGGAGCATGAAAGTGAGTGGATCCAAATATATGGGCCATTGACGGATGCATCTGGAATCTCATCTATAAGTCTTATACTATATGAACCGCTGGTTTCATACTAACATTTGCCAAACCATCGAGGGCTTCCAGCAATGGATACACGTGGTAGTGGCGATATTCCCTCCTAAACAGAGATGAAATGAGCTATGAGCGCTGGTAGAATCATCTACGTTATAATGCTTGGGTGCTTAGAACATCGATCTTGATTTTCCGTTCTACCAAAAATCCAACCTAAAACAACCCAATTCATTTCTATCTAATAATTCTATTCAAAGTATCGCAGAAAACTTCAAAGCGAGATATCGTATTATGCGAGATCAAAGAATTTGGCATTATCTTGCTCGATATCGATGCTCAATACTTTATTCTACTCACACATCACTAGTGGTCGCGCTTGGGCTCATAGCTGCCACACACATGCAAACTTCAACCAGGCTTGAACTCCATAAAAGTGCAATTTGTCGTAATTGTTTACGCAGAAAATGCGACGACAATGGTTTTAGAGAAGCGCTAGCAGTAGTAGCGGTAACAATAACAACAACTACTACAATAATATGAAACAGCAATAAAGGCAAAGTGGCGACTATATGTAGCAACTATGTATGTACTCTAACATACAACAAAGCGAACAAACGGAAGATAAATTTATTTGCGAAAAGAAATGTGGCATACAAAGCAAGCAAGTTGTTGATGGCATGGCGTATGAGATTTTATGCTGCTTTTGTTGTTGGGGTTGTTGTATTTTTTATTATATCTCTTGCCTTTTTCACCAACTACCTTTATTGTTGTGTCAACATGAAGCTAGCGTTGCTGCAACATATTGCAAACAACTTAATAAAAATTCCAATGATGTGTAAAACATGAGCGTAGCAACAGCAACAACAACAACAACAACAACAACAACAACAACAGCATCGATAGTAGTAGCGAATACACCAAACACAACCATTCAATATGTGGCAACAAATATATGTATTTACACTGCTTGCCTCACATTACATGAACTGAAACTAATGCGAAACGCGTTGATTCGCTGCTATTTGTGCGATGTCTCTACGAACGTTCGGCAGCTGAGCGCTGAATTGAAATCTTAAGTGGCATGGAATTGACAGTGGGGCAGAGAAAAAAAAGACGATGGAATGGTTGGTTGGTTGGTTGGTTGGTGTAGTACAGTTGTACACATAGCTCATGTGCAGCAATGTGGCAGGCAACACGCACACTTGCGGCAGCTTGCGAATGTTGTTAACAGAGTAAAGGCGGCGGGAAACGCCCGGGTCAATAGAGGGCCACGAAATTTTGTAGATATGTATGTGCCGCTATGTCTAAATGCATGTATATATATATATGTGTTCCTAACTAAATCACCCAAGTGCCTGCTGCTGTGTAAAAGCATACGCTCGTTTTAGCATTAAGCTTTGGCAAATAAAAGCTGTTAACTGAAAGGCTCTTCAAAGTTGAAGTTGAAGTTAGAGCTGGCTG
>NW_023458556.1:43623077-43629575 GCF_013731165.1 Rhagoletis pomonella | reverse complement strand
TTGTACAAGCAGTTGACTTTCTGCTTAGGTGACACAACGTTTTTTTTGTGCAGTGTGACACAATTTACATATTCGCAATGCATGCACATACGTGTGTATGTATTTATATTGCTTGTTTGTATTTACATATAAACATACTTAGTACGTATATTTGTGTAATTGTGTGCACATTTCAGTTTTTAATTGGCATTTATTGGCTTATTACGAGAGTGTTTAACTTGTTAACATAGTTTTATGTCGCGTTCTTCAATTTGCAAAACGTGCCTAATTACGAGGAAAAATTTCAAGAGCTTTTTCATTCATTCGAAAAAAAATAAACATACATACATATGTACATAGCTATATATTAGGGCGGGTCAATTTTTTTTGACATAGGAGGATTCTAGTACGTGTAATTCTAAGCATATTTGGCAAAGAAAGCACGGGTCCAAAATCAATTTGGGGTTTGCCAAATTGCAAAAATAGGTTTCGAAGAAAATGTGCAAATTTTCACTGTTGCGCCCTCTGGTGGAAGCTTTAAGAAAAAGATGAGTGCAGAAATGGATACCTCATACCAAAAAAAATCTTATAGCATATTTTTATAAAAAATGTAAGCACTTCTTTACGACACTACAGCATAATGCTTATAAATCTATTTTCGCAATTTGGCAAACTCGAAATTGATTTTAGACCCAAGGTTTCTTCGGCAAATTTGCTTAGAATTACACGTAGAATCTTTCTGCGCTATACGCGCATAGTGGAAAAATCTACCATACAAATTGACCCGCCCTAGTATATGTATGTATATGCATTAGGGTGGTCCTTCAAAAAATCAAATGGGCGATTTTTTCAGTCTCACCCCTTCAATCGATAATACTACTGTCACAGATATCACATAAAAATTTTGGGCCCGATTGGAGTCGGTTAAGACGTCTTCATAGGATAATCCGAATTTTGACTCCTTAACCGACTCCAATCGGGGCCAAAATTTATATTTGAGATCTTCGACTATGATAGCATCGACGTAGGGGTTGAGGCTTAGGAAATCTGATGTAAAAATTTGCTTCCTACATTTAAGGACCACCTTGTGGTTGATTTTATTAAAGTTTTATTATGGTTATGCTGAATAGATTCCGGCATAAATAAGTAGCAATCATCAATAGAAAATGCTTCAAATGCTTCTTCAAAATAACTTAATCTGTCACTGGATGGTAGTATGCACTCTCTTCTTTTTCGAAGTTATAAAAATCGGTAATCCGTTGTCTTACTCTGGGAGAACTTTGGAAGAGACTAACGAAACTTTTTCTTTTGAACAAAATCCCCTGGATATTTGTGGGCCATTCACGTTTTAGACCAATCCCACTTTTTATAACAAAACTATTACCAAAGCACCTATACTGCCTTATGTGATTTTGGGCTGCGTTCAAAGAACGTTTGGATATCAAACTTCATAAAAACCTCAAAATTTTTTAAAAATCCACCCGCCATTTTGAATTTCTAAAAACTGTTTTGTAATCAGCGACATAAAGAATTTTTTGATAACATTTCACAAAAAAATTAAAGTTTCTTAATCCATCCGCCATTTTTGATTTTTGAAAACTGATGAAGTCAGCGGCTCGGAAGAACCTTTTGATATTAAATTTAAGAAACAATCTGTACTTTTTTTTAAATCAGTCCGCCATTTTGAAGTTTTGAAAACTCAAAAAATCTTTAGAAATAAAATTGTATAAGAAAATGTATGAAATTAAAAAAAAAAATAAAATTCACCTGCCATATTGGAACCGATATTTAAAATTTTTTAAAAGTGACTTCAAATTCGTGATCAGCAACCCCAAAACCTTTCAAAACGGATTTTAACAGAGTTTAAAAAACCACAAGGCCGTATTCTACTGACCGATTCAGCGAAGGGCTTGTTAAGGTTTGTTTTCCATAGAAACCGTAAAAGACGTGATCTAGAAAAACGGCAAAATACGGATATTTTTTTATTTGTATCTAGTACTTTCCGAAAATGCTAGATTTTTTCATGGATGCAAACTCGTGTCGGAGGGTGTAATATATCGAGAACTTACATTCAATACCCTCTATCTGCAATTTTCATAAAACCTACTTAGTTTCTGAACTTTGGACTCATTTTTGACTTATCAATAATCTCCGATATTAGTTCTAACTTTAAAATCCAATTTAAGTTACACTAAAAAACAATAAGGCTTTGAATATAAGCTCTCGATTTTTAGAAATAACTGAACTAACTTTAGATTTGAAGTCCTTATAATATTGTGGATTGGCCCTCATTGCAGAACAGTTATGTACGAGCGCTCATAAGTTTGTATGTTAAGGAAAGCGTGATTGGTTGAAACATACCTTATTTGTTATTGCAGATGAAGGGAGGCTGGTTACCGAAATCTGTGGAACTACCGCATATCGTCACTAGACACGAATAAAGGCGCGAGCTCGAAAATTGACCGCGAAAAAAGGCGCTTAAAGAAAACTTCTGCGAAGAAAGACGCGTTAAAATATTTGACGGCGAAGAAGGACGCGTAACCTTATTTTCGCAGTCAACTATGTTTGCGGGTGTAACAGTATGTAAATTCCCCAAAGAGATTTAAGGAATGATGCTGAAGTGACAGTCTTTGACCAAGTATAAAGCTATGATTACGCGTCTTTCTTCGTCGAAGTTTTTCTTAACCGCCTTTTTTCGTACAATTTTTTTTACGCGTCTTTTTTCGCCGCCGTCGAAACACTAGCGCGCCTTAATTCGTGTCTAGTGACGATATTGTTTTTAATTACGGGAAACAGATCAAAATACAATGTTTGTTTTGTTTTCGCAGGAATCTTGCCACCATCTACTAGTTATGAATTGTCGTTTAACAAGGGATTCCAGTGACATGATTTGTTGTTACAAACCAGTGTGTTTATGCATACTACTTTAATACGAGTTTCCTCACAACTTTCTTTGCAATTATTTAAAAAAGTTACAAATACTATTTCCAAATTCCTACAACTCCCTTTAGAGGTTTAACTCAATTAATATGCGCATATGTACACTTCTTAAGTTGCTCCGATTTGGTTTTAAACTCTTTAGTAGTTGCAACATACTTAGTAGCTACTTGCTGCTAACTAATTAATTTTAACCTTGTTAGTTGATATCAACCGCACTGAGGATTTATTCGCGGAAATGTCCAGTAAAATATCAATGACAGCAGCTGCAATAACACACAAATATACGCATGCGGAGAGTCTGGCCACATAGCTACGCGTAGCACAATATCAATGCCAGTGTCAATAGCACCCGCTGGAATCGGAGTTAAGGAGCTGAAATAGTGCGTTTGCTTCTAACTGTCTAAAATTACCGCTTGGAGAATTGAGTTGTACAAACACACTTCGATAAATATCAACTTGTAATATGTTTGTGTACATAAATAGCAGTGGTTTTTGTTGTATGTATGTTGTTCGCTTTACTCCATTCGCCATTTCCTGCTTCATCTAATGTTAATTCTGACAATTGCGCTGTCAAACGCTTTCAAAGTAGCTGAGACCAACTGTCACACGGTGGGTCAGCAAAACCACAATCGCTTTCTTAGATACATACTACATAAATATGTGAATGAGTAGTGCTTGTCAGAAGTGTGTTAGTTAGGAGTTAAATATATCGAGGCTAGCATGATCGCAGCTATTTATCTAAAAAGAGTCAAGATGGGTCAAACGAAATTTTCATGCATTAATACTCGGTGGTTGGTTAGTTCGTAGTATCGCTATATAAGCACTTGGCACTAGTCCGTCTTAGTGCGTTGAGACTGTCGTTTTGTTACGCTTTACCGCTGGAACCGCCAATGTCCTTTGTTCTATCATCTTTAAAACTGTTGCCTGATATCGGTTGAGTACGAAAGCTGTTCGCTTGAAAAAATAATGTAAGACAGTGGTCCTCATGCATAAAAAGTGAGCTCAAGCTCAGAATTTGTTTTTGCACTGATGAAGTGTGCTGAAAATCGAGACGGATCTCAAGTTCACTTCTTATGCATGAACCGCAGTCTCTCTAGTGTACTCTGTTTAGCAGCTGCTGCTCGTGAGTTGTACTTATGGCTCCTAACTTGTATTGGTCTTATAACATCTACAGATAGGTTTTGGTTTTAGTACCCAGTTTCTCATAAATATCCTCTTACAAGTATTTATATTCGGCTATGTAGGTCCAATACACTCGTCTCTCTAGGCTTGTCTTCTAGCTCCGTTTGGAAAGGAAAGCTTTAAACTGCCTAACAGACCTCTGCATAACTGACAAGGGTCGTTCAATGTAGGTATTTCATAGTATTTTATGGATTTAGTGGACTGCGTTCTTTTGGATTGTAGAGGATCTCAAAGTAGGGTAGGTTAGGTTAGGTTAAGTCATAGTCTCCAGTTGGACCTTATAGAAATTTTTTATGATAATACGCGATTCCGCACGGTAACCACTACTTAATCGGTGAAACGTCGCGAGGCATTCACTTGGTTACGTTATTTAGGATACGGCTAATATTAAAAACCGAGAGTTCAGCAGAATTAGTTACAAAGCGCGCATCAAAATATTTCAATCTTAGACTCGCGAAAGCCCAGTAGAAAGCGTTACACTATTAGCCTTCCCACGTAACTTCCGATCGGGCAGTGATTTGTCTGAACCTTCAGCAAAAGTTAGAGTTGTGGCTTTGCAAGTATAAGGAGCGAGCTGCTGTAATCGTACCCGATCTACCCTGGGCGAAACGGTCTTTTCAATTGCGTATATCTTAGCATTCGGCCAGGGTTTGCTGAGATAACAGGAAGCCCAATCGCCTAAAAGTCAATGGCGGTCAATGGCGCGCCGTTTTCGGTCTCTTCCCGTTAATATGGTTCTAGCGTGCCCTTTCTCGCCAGTTCGTCAAGTGTGCAGCTGAGAGGCAGATAACTGCTGACTAATTTTATGAGCTTCATTAGTGAGCTGAAGGCTCCGATATCTGCTGGGCTATTAGAGTAGACACATTCTCCCTCATCACCCAGCAGTGTGCCTGCTGCTTTCAGCACCCACTCCTGCCTAAATAAATCTATAGAAGTCGGGTAACCTAAACAGGTTGTTGATGGAGAGCTAATGGCCGACGACCCATCACCAATCATTCCATTAAGCTTCGGCCCATTCGTGAGAGAGTGGGACTAGTCCGCAAGGCAGCACTTTTACCAATACGGGCAGCCTGCTCTAGTTGCCTACTAATGTAGTGGTTTCATAGAGCTAAGGCATTACATAAGGCGAGATACCAATAAGATAAGGCAGCGGTATCCATCTTGAGTCTTTCTGTGATGTTAAGTTTACACAGCAGCTTCCTATATAGGACCTGGTCCATGCTGTAACCATTTCTGAAAGCTGCAGGCGAAATCCCCTTATCGATCGAATAGTGTGTTGGGGATCTTGTACTTCCTAGTGAATAAGACTAGTTCCACCCTACTGTCATTGCGAGCTGTGGGCCTTTGGAGCATGAAAGTGAGTGGATCCAAGTATATGGGCCATTGACGGATGCATCTGGAATCTCATCTATAAGTCTTATACTATATGAACCGCTGGTATCATACTGACATTTGCCAAACCATCGAGGGCTTCCAGCAATGGATAGACGTGGTAGTGGCGATATTCCCTCCTAAACAGAGATGAAATGAGCTACGAGCGCTGGTAGAATCATCTACGTTATAATGCTTGGGTGCTTAGAACATCGATCTTGATTTTCCGTTCTACCAAAAATCCTACCTAAAACAACCCAATTCAATTCTATCAAAGTATCGCAGAAAACTTCAAAACGAGATATCGTAGTATGCGAGATCAAAGAATTTGGCATTATCTTGCTCTATATCGATATTCAATCTACTCACACATCACTAGTGGTCGCGCTTGGGCTCATAGCTGCCACACACATGCAAACTTCAACCAGGCTTGAACTCCATAAAAGTGCAATTTGTCGTAATTGTTTACGCAGAAAATGCGACGACAATGGTTTTAGAGAAGCGCTAGCAGTACTAGTAGCGGTAACAATAATAACAACTACTACAATAATATGAAATAGCAATAAAGACAAAGTGGCAACTATATGTAGCAACTATGTATGTAATAACGTACAGCAAAGCGAACAAACGGAAGATAAATTTATTTGCGAAAAGAAATGTGGCATACAAAGCAAGCAAGTTGTTGATGGCATGGCGTATGAGATTTTATGCTGCTTTTGTTGTTGGGGTTGTTGTATTTTTTATTATATCTCTTGCCTTTTTCACCAACTACCTTTATTGTTGTGTCAACATGCAGCTAGCGTTGCTGCAACATATTGCAAACAACTTAATAAAAATTCCAATGATGTGTAAAACATGAGCGTAGCAACAGCAACAACAACAACGACAACAGCAGCATCGATAGTAGTAGCGAATACACCAAACACAACCATTCAATATGTGGCAACAAATATATTTACACTGCTTGCCTCACATTACTTGAACTGAAACTAATGCGAAACGCGTTGATTCGCTGCTATTTGTGCG
>NW_023458556.1:43620556-43622977 GCF_013731165.1 Rhagoletis pomonella | reverse complement strand
CCATTAATTTCAAATTGCGCTCGTCGAAATAGAATCTTAGAATTTATACCACCGTTTTAGATTTTTTGTAACTTTATTTTTTTTTCTAAATTCGGTTTGTAAAACAATTAAATTTTTAAATTACAAAATAGTTTATTAAATGAGAAGCATTTAATTTTTTTAATTCAACTACTTTTTTAATTTTTTTGTGAATTTTATTTAAATAAATTTTTTTGAATAACATTTGTTTATTTTCTTAAATAGATTTTTATATTTGTTTTATTTAATTTTTTTTGATTTTATTTATTTTTTAATTTGTTAATATGGTATTTTTCCATACATATTCGGAATTGTATACATTTTTTTTTTTTACTTTTTTGAAGTAAAAATGTTATTTTCCATTAGTTATTTCTTGCATTTTTTTTAGATATTTTTTTACATACACATTTTTTTAATTTTATTGAGTTGTTAAAATTTTTAAAAAACTTAAATTTTTTAGCTCTTTATTTTCTTTTATTACTTTACAAATTATCTTCATTTTTAAATTTTAAATTTTAAAAATTTTCGATCATGGTTTGTTCTTTTATTTTTTACTTATGTCAACTTTTTATTTCTTTAATCTTAAAATTTTTTTTATTATCTCTTTTTGTAAAAAGATTTTTTATTTTTTTTTATTTTTAATTTTTTTATTTTTGTCTAATTTTGTTAATATTTTTAATAGTTTTCACTTTTTTCCTTATTTTTTTGTTTCTTTTTATTTCTTTTAAAATTTGTTATTTATTTTTAAACTCTTTACTATATTTTTTATTCTTTTAAATTTTTTGTTTCGACCTAACATTGAATGTACTCATACATATATTTTAATAAGCCTAAAAACACCGGTCTAAAGTAGCAAACACAAAAAGACTTGCTTGCTGTGCATATCTGCTTATTTAACTTTACTTAATATTTTTTCTTTAGCAAAAATTTTCTAAAAAATTAATTATGCCGCTGTTTGTTGCCCATGGTGCAAGATATTGAAAAAAAAAAAAATATCACAAGCATACAAAAATGCCCACACCGCGAGGTTCACAAAAAAAAAAGTTTCTTGCCAGAAAACGAGAAGGCAACTGATTCTAGCGGTTTTGTTGATGACCTGTGTCATGCAGAGCAGAAAGAAGAAGAAATTTACTTTATTTGTATGTATGTACATATGTAATTCTTCCAATTTTTACTTTATTATCCCGCTTTCTTGCTTGAGGAAGGCTCCCGACGGCACGTGCAGAACAAAGCTGTTGCTAGGCCCCTGCATAACTTGTTGCTCATAAAAAGCATATGAATTAACTTTCAATTGACCAAAAAATATACAAATGAATACAAATGAAATAGTTACTTCTTTCATTTATTCAATTTCTTTGGAACGAAAAATGGGTTTCCAGAAGTAAAAGAAAATCAACCAACAAAAATCATGAAAAGAGCAAATATTATAAAATGGTGTTTTAGTCATCCCCACCGAATTTTATCGATTCATTTTATGTATTAATATGTATGTATATTTAATAAAAAAAAGTATATATTAAAAATAATTTTAAAGACTATTTGTAATTTAAATTATGTTGCTTAAATGCTAAGTGAACTGTTTTTTATTATTAAGGGTAAAATAGGTTTTCACAAATATTCAACTGTACATAAAGCATAAAATAAGCTTGGATCACAGGTTTTGATTTATTAAAAAAAAAGAAAGAAAAAATAATAATAACTGCAGATAATTCTATCGAACTCTGTCAGAGTTTCCTTTTCGCATTGTACGAAAAATATGTGAAAAAATTGAATTGTTGATTATTTTTTAAGTTTAAATAGTTTAGTGTGAGGCTAAATAAATTTTATGTATGAGCATATTTTGAGAACAAAATGTAAAACAGTTAGTTGCGATTCATTGCATAATACATATGTATGTATAACTATGGGGGTATTGTTTATACAAATTGAATTATAAATTGTGCGAATAATAGCAAAACTATTTTTAATAGTATGTATATGCTATAAGTGTGTGTATATTTTGAAATAATTTAAAATTTGTAACATTTAATGGAAAGCAGGAAAACCTAAACAAAGCAAGAACTACTACATACATACATACCTACATGCATGATATTAAAATTCTTTGTTGTATTTTTCAAATATAATTAACTGATTAATTCGTAGTATTTATACCAAGCAATGAATTGTAAAATAAAATTAAAAAAAAAAAAACAATAAAAACGAACAGAGAAATACAATAGCAGAAAAAAACACAGCAATAAAAGGAATTGTAATCCAGTATGAGTATGTATGATGATGAAGAATTTAGTAGATATGGTGTTTTAAGAAAAATTATAAGAGTTATTCAACGGAAATGCAAAAGAAGATAATTATATTTTCGAAAGAAATACATACATACTCATAAATACAGAGAAAAAAAAA
>NW_023458556.1:43620201-43620456 GCF_013731165.1 Rhagoletis pomonella | reverse complement strand
GGAACAAGCTTGTTTGTAGAAAACTATAATCGAAATGAGTTTGAATGATTTGAATGTTTTTAATACATTTATTCACATTCTTCTATTTGAAGGTAGAAAATTTAAAACAAAATGTATATTTACAGCTTACAAAATTCCAAACGCTAAGTGCTTTGTATGTGAAGTAGAATATTCAAATCTACCGTACGCAAAATTTTACATTTTTATTGATTTTGTTATCGATATTTTTATCGATTTTGTTATCGATATTTTTAT
>NW_023458556.1:43611390-43620191 GCF_013731165.1 Rhagoletis pomonella | reverse complement strand
CGATATTTTTTACCGATTTGGGTATCGATGTTTTTATCGATTTGGTTATCGATATTTTAATATATTTTGTTATCGATATCTTTATTTATATTGCTATCGGATTTTTTTTTATCGATTTTGATTTCGAAATTTTTATCGATATTGTTATCGATTTTGCTATCTAAATTCTTTTCGAATTTGTTATCGATAACTTTATCTGTTTTGCTATCAATATTTTTATCGATGTTACTATCGATTTTGTTATCGATACACATGCATTGACATGTGTAAGCAAAGATATAAAAGATAAAAACAGAGATGTAAGCCAGATATGTAACGTAAGTTTCACTTCTCCAGTATGGCCCAGGCGCACTTACTTTTTTTGTAAATTTGAACTATAACAGCCCCATAAACAATTCCTTTATTATTACACCCAGCATCATGCCATCGGCTATATTTCTTACTGGCAAATAGTTACTAGTAAAAATTTATGCAGTAACAGTCCAGTAAAACTTGAAAGTTTAGCTGTCAATTTCGCTCTCTCAATTTCCCCTACAATGAGCAAAAAATCAACCAAAAATTGGTTAATATTACCAAATTCAAACTTGAAAAGGAATCAATGTGATTTTGGTTTAATATTAACAATGCCTTGGTTGATAATTTCAACAATGATTTGGTAATATTGGCCACAACTTTGTTTACATTAACCAAACTTTTGGTTGTCGATTTTTTCGTTTGAATACGCTTACGTTCTGCTCTTCATCACTTTTTACATATTATCATTTTAACAAGTTGCCTCTGACGAGATTTGAAATCGCATCTTCTGAATGTTACCAAATAACACCAAGCATCTCTGCACACTCAGCTACAGCCGCTTTATAAATCTGCCTTCAAATGTTCAACTTGAATAAATTTTTTTCGTTGTTTGATTTGGTTATGCACTTCACAGTCTTTTTCGTAATTAAGAAAAGCAAAAACAGAAAAAAATAAAAATTAGTATCGCACTGACGGCATTCGTACTGCTGGAAGCCAACAAATAGCAGCAAGCACCTCTGCTCGTTAGCCACTGCCATACATACGAATTTGTTCTCAAATGCTCAACTTGAATTACATTTCTTACAATCGGCTTATTAACCATAAAAAAATCAAACCATAACTTAGTTGAAAAAACCATTGTGCTTTTGGCTCAGTGTACTTTGTTATTTTCTTGCAAGTTTTGTAAGAAACCGTCAGCCAGGAAAAATTCCAGTAAAATTGTTACATACTGGTGTTTATTGGATAATGTCTAAATCAATATACGTTTCGTTAGACAATTGTCAATTGGGCGCTATCTTGAAAGCTTTTTTTGCCATTAGAAAGACTAATTGAAAGATCTGCTAACAATAAGGTCTTAGCGTTTTTCTATATGTATTTTAGCAATAAGTTTTCCAAAACTTAAATGACATTAAAAAATATATATTTTTAAAACACTAAAAACTAAAAATAAAAAAAAGTTAATTAAAAAAAAAAAAAAAAAATCAAAATTAATATCTAACAGCCAATTTCACGAAACCAATTTAAGTGAAAAACGATTTTAATTTTTTGAATCTTATATGGAAATTGACAGAAAATAAAAAATCATTTCCATTTGTTTCTTTTAAAAAATTTAAAGAAAATCAAATTAAAAAAAAGAAATAAAATAGGTTCCTAAAAATGACATGATACTAAGAAACATATGCTTTTTTTTTAAATAAAACAATCTTGAAATTAAAAGAAAAATTAAATAAATTAAATTAAATTACATACATAAAAAGGAATAAAAGAAATCACTAAAAATTATATGATATTAAAGAAATATTTTTCTGCTTGGAATGAAATCTAAACATAATTTAATAATTTGATTTTGAACTTTTAGCAAAAGTCATTATAAACAATTTATGAGATTGAAAACGAAAAACGTTATCAAAACAAATTCTATGGGACTGAGAAATATTATTTTCTACATTTTAGTCCATTTATAAAAGCGTGGTATATTAAAAAGTTTTGTTTTATTTTATTTATTTTCTACCTTTTAGTCTTGTCTGTATAAAATTTTGCAACAGATATTAAAATAATTTAACTTGCAGTGAAAAGAGAACATAATACTATTGCGCAAAATACACCACACAAATATTTGCGCAAATAAAAATTAGTACAAATAAGATTCTTATTCGATTCCTATTTGTAAAAGTTGATATTTGCGCAAATACTTGTGTGGTTTATTTTGTGCATATGCAAGCAAAATCTTTTGTGCTCACGTTTAGTATGTACATACATACATACGAGCACCAATTAATTTTATTTAAAGAAATTGCTTGTCGTCCATTACCGCTGTAGCGTATGTAGTGGATATTTTTAGGCGTAATATTTAACTACTTCCGGCAAGGCCTACCGTCGAGGTTGATGTCTAGAATTTTGTATAGGAACTTTGATTATAACCTATAATTATAGCTAAAAATGGTGTCTGGACACACAACATTGCAAGTTGATAAAGGCGTTGTAAAAATTATCGCAAATTTCTGATCTGCCTGAAAATGTCACATAATTTTTATCGGAAATTTTTTCTTGTCAAAATTAAAATCAGAAGTTCTGCATGTTGAAGTACCATGGGCTGAAGTCAGAACCAAGTTAATGTTTGTACCCACATTTACTATACGCTCACTACGACACCTACATAGATTCATATTTTTGGGAGATTGAAAAAATATAGACTCTAAAAAATCCCCGATGTTATATTTTAAATTAAAAATTAAAATGCAGTTTCAATAAAAAAAAACACTAGTACGCATCCTGGAATAATTTTCTTTAGCAAATGCCATTAAAAATTCTTTTAAATAGTATTCGATTTACATACATACACAGGTTAAAGTTGACTCACCTTGAAGTTCACCCAACCGCTCTATAAATGTTTATTATTCCTTTCCGCAAAATAGATTTGTCTTCAATTATTCACACAATGAGATATAAGCGAACGAACGATGGTACTAAAATACATATGTATGTATGTACATATGTAGCGATAAAACCAAATTCAAATAGCATGCAACAACAAAAATTTGCTCGCACTTGGAACTTATGCTCTTCCAGCCATTTTTATTTCCAATCGCTTAGCAAGCACTTAGCACAACAATTCTTTCTTTGCACTGCACTTTTAAAGCACATTTCTGCATTTTCACACTTTCACGTTTATTACACAAAACTATTGGCGAAACATTACTAATTTTCAAAAACTAATTACATACATAAATCACAAACAATTAACAATTAAATATCAATAAACTTGACCGAACGCGTACCGACGCCCACAACAATAATTTGACACGACAGCAACCGATTTAAAACTGAGATGTCGATGATAGACAAAGCAGCGCTGTTGGGGAGAATGGGACTGCGACGCAGCCACCCACATACCTGTAGGAGTGTGAATGTATGTTTTAAGTGTCACTGAGATGAGCATAGTAATTAGAAAAATGTTCTGTATACATACACAAACCTGTTGAAGAATAAAAATAGAGCAACGAAAATATCATGCGAAAAATTTTGGAGAAGGTACAATAAGGAGTTGAGAAGTATTGCAAGAGTGTGAGGAGACATTCCATCATTGAGCAAACACTACTCGGTGATTCCAGTGCGAGACAATTCAGTATTAAATCGGAAGTGGATGTGTTTATTTCAAAATTATTGGTGGGTCGCGGTGACCGGTGGCAAATTAATTCATGCAAAATATTTGAAGTGTTGTGTTGTTTTATAAGTGAATTATGTTGAAGTGAAATGTGTGGTTTAGCAAAAATTAAAGGAAAATATATAAAATAAATAAGGTGTGTGTGGTCATGGCTACGAAAGTTAATTTTAAATCAGAGAAGGAGAATCCCTTCTTCGTGGAACGTTTATCAGCACAAAAAGAAATTCGAAGAAATGTGTGCAGTAAAAAGGTGAGTACATAATTTGTTTTTAATTTTTGATGTGTATACGTCTGGTTTGGGTAGGGGTAAAATTTGCGAAGCTGTTACGCATAGCCCAGCAGAAAATTCCGAAGTATTTCAGCAGAAAATTTTTAATTTCATTAGAAGCAGCCTGTGATTACTTGCTATTGTAAATGGCTGCATACATTTAGGCATATGCATAGTAAGAGGAAATGCGGTACAATTGATTAATACTTCCAATCACTGTTGCCAACTTGGTGCTTTTAGCAATAAATTTAGTGCTTTTTCTTTATTCAAAACGCGAAAATTTTAGAGTTTAGTGCTTGGTGCTTTTGTTTTTATTTTGAAGACACTAAATCTGTAAATCTTAATAAAAAAGGTAAAATTTATAGCAATCGTAAGTTTTTGCTGATATAAAATTTGTTCCTGGTACACTTGGTGAATTTTGCTCCATATAAGTACATTATTGGTCATATCTATAGCACCACGATTTCAAAGTATTATTGTTGGCAACTCAAGTTTATGTATTCATTTTTAAGATTTTAAATAAAAATACAGTTTATTCTCTAACAAAACCCATATAAACAAAAAGTTTAAAACTTTGTAGAAAACTAAAAAAATTCAAAAAATTTTCATCCAAAACTCAATTTTTTTCCCAGAAGTGTTAGATTTTTTTTTGAGTATACTGTTTTATAACCTATTTAATTTTAGTACAATATGGTGGCTACAATATGTGGGTCCAAGTGGCTAAAAATTGCCGTTGATTTTTTTAATTTTGTTTTGTTGTATTTTCTTCCACATAACAAAGAACACATTTTATTTGTATTATGGTTTTTATACCTTTCATGAACTTGAAATTCTATGATAATTTTGTACTAGAAGAAGAAGAACCAGACCAATGAAAATGTATATTTAAATGATCAGAACGTCGAGCTGTGTCGAATTAGCTATGTCCGTATGTTTAAACGCAATCTAGTCCCTCAGTTTTAGAGCTATCGGACTGAAATGTGGAAAGGGGGTGTATTTTTGTAATGTACCCTACAGTGAAAAATTATCAATTGTTAAAACTAACCAACTTATAGTTAGCTTTTTGGCGAGATTTCGATTAATACCTCACTTTTAATTAGCTTTGACAAAACCAACTTAAAGTGAATTGTAAAGTCGTGCAGGAGTCATGCAGACGCAATCGGGAGTTGGTTTTCTTTACAAGTTTCTATTAAATATCCTCATACAAAAATTACTTTCAATAAACTTTTTTCCTGAACTTCGCAGATTCTTTTTCATATTCAGGACAAATAAAAGGAAGATCGAAATTTTATACTATCATTATGAAGTTATGTCTCGGTGTTCGAATATGGGGCCACCCAGAGCAGAATATGTAAACAAATATGAAATGTAATAAAAAATAAAATAAAGTAAATAAATAAGTAAATAAAGAAGTAAAAAAACAAAAAAATATTTTGTTTTTCTTATTGATATTTTATGTCCAAAAGTAGTTAGTTACAAGTTAGTTGACATGTAATGCAGAGGTATTCAGGTCTGACTTTTTTGCGGCCATGGCCCCACAAAAGTAGTTAGCTTTTTTCGAACAAAATACACAGTTAATAGTTAGCACTAGTGTTCGCGTAAACAGACTAAAGATAGGTATAAGCTAACGTCACTCCCTGCAGGGTATTAAGCATTTGTAGGAACAGGAAAAATTGGACTACTATAACATATAAATAGCTCCCATACAACTTATTGTTCAGATATGTGAATTGGGCGGCTACCATCGGGAAATTTCGTGAGCTACTGAGAATATTGTCAAGATCGGTGTTTTATAAGCTATATGTCCTATACCACTGATTGTTCAGATACAAGTTTTTGCGATGTACCCGCTTTATGTAGCCAGAATAAAACCATTAAATTTTGTGGCCGGTTCACATATCGATCATACACAGTAGTGGAACTCATTTAAGTCGTACATCTTCCATACCACTGATTGTTCCGATATGAGTTTTTTTAACCGACTTCCAAAAAAGGAGGAGGTTATCAGTTCGTCGGAATATTTTTTTTTTTTTTTTTTTATGTATGTTACCGCATAACTTTGGACCACGTCAACCGATTTCGATAATTCTTTTTGCATCGGAAAGGTAGTGTCTCAGAGGTGGTCCCATACTAATCTGGTTGAGATCCGATGAGTGGATCATGAGATATATATATATATATATATTTTTTTTGATATGGGAGTTGAAGTCGGTTTTTTTTTTGCTAAAAATTACTTGTTTATATAAATCTTCTATCTATGTATGCAGTGAAGGTACACATTTTGTTAAGCTCACAAACAACTAAATTAAAATGCGGTAATCGGTTGAAGTAAAATTTTGTGATGTTCGTAAAAGTATGAAGCCTTCGGACTAGCCGTTTGTTTTTCGTTTTCATCATTCGTCTCAATAATATATAGTAGAATTCCTACGATATGAGGTCTTGAATATCATTAAATAAATCTTCGCTTCCCAAGCAAGCTCGGCAAGTTTCTGACATTATTTTTACTTAGGGTCGCTTCCCTTTGAAGGATTCTCTGGAAAGTAATTACTATATTGTTGTTTCGAAATAAAAAAATGTGTTTGATGGGCCGATAAATTTTAAAATCTACATGAGAAATCGGCACTTAATATAATCTTTTTACCTGGGCTACAAAAAGTGGACTGGGTGTCAACCCTAGCAAGACGGAACTGATGCTGTTCACCAATATAACAAAAATACCACAACTCAGGCTTGCTTCCCATAATGGAACGTCTCTCACATTGTCCTCCGATGCTAAATACTTGGGTGTCGTATTAGATACCAAGCTGAGCTGGAAGACATATATAGAGAGGCGGGTTGAGAGAGCCTACACAGCTTATTATACATGTAAAAGAATATTCAGTAGGAACTGCGGATTGAAGCCAAAGCTTGTCCTCTGGATGTACACGGTTATCATACGACCAATACTAACGTATGCGGCGTTAGTTTGGTGGCCAGCACTAGATAAACAATACAACGTCAAGAAATTAGGCAGTATACAAAGAGCTTGTGCAGGTGCTGCAGGGGAAATTAAGTCGTGTCCATCTGATGCGCATAATGTAATCCTGCATCCACTACCCATAGAACTCCTGACTTTGCTAGCATCTTCCAAGCGGAAGTACTGGGCATCGAAAGGGCCTGTAAAGCACTAGAGAGGAACTGCGTAGGTGTACGAAAAGCATACATTTTTTCAGATAGCTATGCGACACTTCTGGCACTTGCCTCACCGGTAACAAAATCCAAAACAGTCAGAGATTGTAAATGTGCGTTAAGCTCGGCGGCCGAGTTAATAGACATCACTCTCATCTGGGTTACCGGCCATAGGAACATACACGGAAATGAGAGGACTGACGAGTTGGCTAAGGCCGGAGCATCTTTGGATGAATGCGAAGCAGAAACTGTCCACTCGGACTAATCAAAAGGGAACTGCATCTGCAATTCGCACGTATGGCTGATACACGTTGGAACAACCTTTAAACCTGCAAAACTGGGAGGAACATATGGCCGCACTATGACAAGCCAAAGGCAGAAGAACTTCTCAAGAGGTCGAGGGAAGATATAGTCAAATTAATAGCCACGATAACGGAACATTGGCCCATTGGTAAACATGAAGCTAAAATAGGCCTTCCGTATAACCCTCGGTGCCGTAGCTGTAATCTTGTGGGAAGTAAAGAAACGGTCCTTCACTATCTTTGCGAGTGCCCAGCATTGGCATAAATAAGGCAGATCACACTCGGGAGTTTTTCCATCCAAAATCTTGGGGAAATTTCCAAATTTACCATTCCTAACCTAAATAGATTCATCGGAAAATCCAATGGTTTGACGAACCCAACGAATCATGAAAGCAGATAAAATCAGGAGTCCCAGAGAAAGTGTATCAAAATGGTGCTGCCAGCACTAATTGGGTCCTGGGAATGTACCCAGGCGACGCTTTTAGCAACCAACCAACCATCATCTTTTTAAATATTGTTTCAGTTAATTTGATACAGAAAACTGAGCGAATTTTTAAAATGGCGAATAGCAATTACCTTGAGGTGAGAGTTTCACAGTAGCACCTTCTGTTGTTAGTAAAAATGTTCTACATCCAAGTTTGTGAAATACTTCAATACCTTGCAATGATCTGTAAGAGAGATGGTGAGTTTAAAGACTATTTTGGTTTTCCAGTCTGATATTTCTGGAATGTAGGCTTGCATGTTACCCTTTGAGACCGTCCGGTAATTAAAAGCCTTACTTTTAATCAAAATATAGTAGTTTCACTTTACCGAAAGAAAAAACTTCTTTTGACATACTCATGTAGCTCTTATGAATAAGTGATGAATTTATACTCCCAAATTACATATGTATGAGATGGGCTTTGTTGAAACCGGCAAACACCATTAATCACAGCTAGATCTGTGGAAGTAGCTATTTAATTTAATCTACCCCTGACTGCTACCTGGTGGGCACATTTCAGTTAGAAATTCTTTCCCCCACGTACATGTACATCCACATATGGGAGCTTGAGTGAGTATGTGGCTACGTCTCAAAGAGCTGCGTGCGATATGAAGACATGACAGCTGATAGTATCATTTAAGATGCTCGCATGCCAGCGATAAATGTCACAGTGGAATTTAAATAATGACAAACGATTTGAATGCAAATAAAAAAATAAATAAAAAACCGGGCAGGCAATACACACATATGTACATGTAAATATATACATTTATATACATATATGTAGATACGTTTCCAAATAAAGGACATGCTGGGAATTGTACTGAGAAAAGTCAAAGGTTAACACGCACACGTCGCATAGAGAAAACTGCCAATCTTGAGCTTTCGAGTAAGGGAGTTGGG
>NW_023458556.1:43604577-43611290 GCF_013731165.1 Rhagoletis pomonella | reverse complement strand
CCCAACTCCCTTACTCGAAAGCTCAAGATTGGCAGTTTTCTCTATGCAACGTGTGCGTGTTAACCTTTGACTTTTCTCAGTACAATTCCCAGCATGTCCTTTATAGCTGAAATACAATGCAGGCGAACGGCGAACTCACCACAGCGAAATTCGCGCTGTCAAAATTAGAACACCCGCAAGCATATTAAATTGAACACAGCCAAAGCGAAATGCGAAGTTCGCTTGGCGGCGTTTCATGGCGATAGATTTATTTCTATCGCTCTGCTGGGCGATGACAGCTGTGCGTGCCAAAGGTGGCCGTATTTGTTTTGTGCTTTCAAAGTTTAAAAAGAAAACAACCTAAACACGATTTTTTTTTGTTGTTTGAAAAATATAGTAGTGGATTCGTTAAATCTGGCTTGAAACAAATTATTTATAATAATCTTTCTTTGTTTTACATTTATATTTGTTATCATTTCCTCATTTCTAAATATGGTTTAGTTTTTTCTAAATATGGTCACCCAAATTATAAAGGCGACCAAATGGGATCAGCTGTTTTCGCTACCGCTCTAATTCTGTTTAAGTAGGCGAAATAGTTGGGCGAACGGTGAACGACAGCATCGCCCAATTCGGCGAAGTTTGCCGTTCGCCGGTATTGTATTTCAAGCATTATTTGGAAACGTATCTACATATATATAAATGTATATATTTACATGTACATATGTGTGTATTTCCTGCCCGGTTTTTTTATTTATTTTTTTATTTGCATTCAAATCGTTTGTCATTATTTAAATTCCACTGTGACATTTATCGCTGGCATGCGAGCATCTTAAATGATACTATCAGCTGTCATGTCTTCATATCGCACGCAGCTCTTTGAGACGTAGCCACATACTCACTCAAGCTCCCATATGTGGATGTACATGTACGTGGGGGAAAGAATTTCTAACTGAAATGTGCCCACCAGGTAGCAGTCAGGGGTAGATTAAATTAAATAGCTACTTCCACAGATCTAGCTGTGATTAATGGTGTTTGCCGGTTTCAACAAAGCCCATCACATGCATACATATGTAATTTGGGAGTATAAATTCATTACTTATTCACAAGAGCTATGTATTTATGTAAAACGAAGTTTTTTCTTTCGGTAAAGTGAAACTACTATATTTTGATTAAAAGCAAGGCTTTTAATTACCGGACGATCTCAAAGGGTAACAGGCAAACCTACATTCCAGAAATATCAGACTGGAAAACCAAAATAGTCTTTAAACTCACCATCTCTCTTACAGATCATTGCAAGGTATTGAAGTATTTCACAAACTTGGATGTAGAACATTTTTACTAAACACAGAAGGTGCTACTGTGAAACTCTCACCACAAGGAGATTGCTATTCGCCATTTTAAAAATTCTTTTAGTTTTCTGTATCAAATTAACTGAAAAAATATGTAAAAAGATATGGTTTGTTGGTTGGTAAAAGCGTCGCCTGGGTACATTCCCAGGACCCAATCAGTGCTGAAAGCACCATTTTGATACGCTTTCTCTGGGACCCCTGATTTTATCTGCTTTCATGATTCGTTGGGTTCGTCAAACCATTTGGATTTTCCGATGAATCTATTTAGGTTAGTAATGGTAAATTTGGAAATTTTCCCAAGATTTTGGATGGAAAAACTCCCGAGTGTGATCTGCCTTATTTGTGTCAATGCTGCGCACTCGCAAAGATAGTGAAGGACCGTTTCTTTACTTCCCACAAGATTACAGCTACGGCACCGAGGGTTATACGGAAGGCCCATTTTAGCTTCATGTTTACCAATGGGCCAATGTTCCGTTATCGTGGCTATTAATTTGACTATATCTTCCCTCGACCTCTTGAGAAGTTCTTCTGCCTTTGGCTTGTCATAGTGCGGCCATATGTTCCTCCCAGTTTTGCAGGTTTAAAGGTTGTTCCAACGTGTATCAGCCATACGTGCGAATTGCAGATGCAGTTCGCTTTTGATTAGTCCGAGTGGACAATTTATAGTTTCTGCTTCGCATTCATCCAAAGATGCTCCGGCCTTAGCCAACTCGTCAGCCCTCGCATTTCCGTGCATGTTCCTATGGCCGGGAACCCAGATGATAGTGATTTCTATTAACTCGGCCGCCGAGCTTAACGCACATTTGCAATCTCTGACTGTTTTGGATTTTGTTACCGGTGAGGCAAGTGCCAGAAGTGTCGCATGGCTATCTGAAAAAATTTATGCTTTTCGTACACCTACGCAGTTCCTCTCTAGTGCTTTACAGGCCCTTTCGATGCCCAGTACTTCCGCTTGGAAGATGCTAGCAAAGTCAGGAGTTCTATGGGTAGTGGATGCAGGATTACATTAAGCGCATCAGATGGACACGACTTAATAGCCCCTGCAGCACCTGCCTAATTTCCTGACGTTGTATTGTTTATCTAGTGCTGGCCACCAAACTAACGCCGCATACGTTAGTATTGGTCGTATGATAACCGTGTACATCCAGAGGACAAGCTTTGGCTTCAATCCCCAGTTCCTACTGAATATTCTTTTACATGTATAATAAGCTGTGTAGGCTCTCTCAACCCGCCTCTATATATGTCTTCCAGCTCAGCTTGGTATCTAATACGACACCCAAGTATTTAGTATCGGAGGACAATGTGAGAGCGTTCCATTATGGGAGGCAAGCCTGAATTGTGGTATTTTTGTTATATTGGTGAACAGCATCAGTTCCGTCTTGCTAGGGTTGACACCCAGTCCACTTTTTGTAGCCCAGGTAAAAAGATTATATCAAGTGCCGATTTCTCATGTAGATTTTAAAATTTATCGGCCGGTCAAACACATTTTTTGATTTCGAAACAACAATATAGTAATTACTTTCCAGAGAATCCTTCAAAGGGAAGCGACCCTAAGTAAAAATAATGTCAGAAACTTGCCGAGCTTGCTTGGGAAGCGAAGATTTGTTTAATGATATTCAATACGTCATACCGTAGGAATTCTACTATGTATTATTGAGAAGAATGATGAAAACGAAAAACAAACAGTGCTGTCTTCGGCTAGTCCGAAGGCTTCATACTTTTACGAACATCACAAAATTTTACTTCAACCGATTACCGCATTTTATATGCTATATGCTATAGTAGTCCGATTTTTCCTGTTCCTACAAATGCTTAATACATTACAAGAATATATCCCCTTTCCAAATTTCAGTCGAATAGCTCTAAAACTGAGAGACTAGATTGCGTTTAAACAGACGGATACTACGTTTATACGCACGTATTATTTGCAAATAACAATTTGCAAAATGGTAAACTTTGCCGTATAAATGCTGAGTTATTTTTTTATTTGCAAATAACTAAATCACGCAAATAAGTATTGATTAGTGGTACTATTTGCAAATAAGCGCAAGACGCCGCCATTCTTAGGTTTTTATAATCAAGACGTTGCCATTTTTAATTTTATTTTCTTTTTCGATGGTCATATTATCGCCTTTTTATAATCAGGCAATATTAAAAAAGAATTTTTCACCATCGAATAAACAGTGAGTTAGGTATTTGCAAATTTTTTTTTATTTGCAAATAGCTTACGTATAAACATAGTAGGATAGAGCTAATTTGACTTAGCTCGACATTCTGATCATTTAAATATAAATTTTCATTGGTCTGGTTTTTCTTCTCCTAATACTTACAAACGTCGGACCAAAATTATCATAGAAATTTAAGTTCATGAAAGGTATAAAAACCATAATACAAATAAAATGTGTTTCTTTGTTATGTGGAAGAAAATTCGACAAAAAAAAGTTAAAAAAATCAACGGCAATTTTTAGGCACTTGTACCTACATATTGTAGCCACATTATTGTACTAAAATTAAATAGGTTATAAAACAGTATACTCAAAAAAAATGTAACACTTCTGGGAAAAAAATGTGTTTTGGATGAAAACTTTTTGAATTTTTTTAGTTTTCTACAAAGTTTTAAACTTTTTGTTTATATGAGTTTTGTTAGAGAATAAACTGTATTTTTATTTAAAATCTTAAAAATGAATACATAAACTTGAGTTGCCAACAATATACTTTGAAATCGTGGTGCTATAGATACGACCAATAATGTACTTATATGGAGCAAAATTCACCAAGTGTACCAGGAAAAAATTTTATATCAGCAAAAACGTACGATTGCTACAAATTTTACCTTTTTTATTAAGATTTACAGATTTTGTGTCTTCAAAATAAAAACAAAAGAACCAAGCACTAAACTGTGCAGTGTATTAATCAATTGTACCGCATTTCCTATTACTATGCATATGCCTAAATGTATGCAGCCACTTACAATAGCAAGTAATCACAGGCTGCTTCTAATGAAATTAAAAATTTTCTGCTGAAATACTTCGGAATTTTCTGCTGGGCTATGAGTAACAGCTTCGCAAATTTTACCCCCACCCAAACCAGACGTATACACATCAAAAATTAAAAACAAAATATGTACTCACCTTTTTACTGCACACATTTCTTCGAATTTCTTTTTGTGCTGATAAACGTTCCACGAAGAAGGGATTCTCCTTCTCTGATTTAAAATTAACTTTCGTAGCCATGACCACACACACCTTATTTATTTTATATATTTTCCTTTAATTTTTGCTAAACCACACATTTCACTTCATCGCAATTCACTTATAAAACAACACGACACTTCAAATATTTTGCATGAATTAATTTGCCACAAATCTTCGCTTATTGCGCACAAATAGATTCACCGGTCACCGCGACCCACCAATAATTTTGAAATAAACACATCCACTTCCGATTTAATACTGAATTGTCTCGCACTGGAATCACCGAGTAGTGTTTGCTCAATGATGGAATGTCTCCTCACACTCTTGCAATCAGTGTTGCCGCGAATCATTTTTAGCGGTAGCCAAATTCTGTTAAAAAAAGGGCTAAAAAAGAGCTAAAAAAAGTCGTTGTGGCTAAAAATGGTAGCTAAATTTTTTACTTACATATACATATATAAGTATACACGCAAACATTTTCAATAAGTAATGGTATAGAAAAACAATGAAGTCTGGAAAAAAGCTAATATTTTATCCAAGCAAAAACCTTTTTGTATAAAAGAGGAAATATACAACACCAGCTTGCTGGCTCCATCAAGTAATTTTACCACCAGGCTCGAAGCATATAACTTACCAGCATGCTGGTAAAATATTTATTTCTTTACAAATGAGGTCGACGAAAGATCGAAATGATTAGAGCCGAAATTTCATAATTTTTCTACCATTTTTTTAAACATTGTTTTTTTTGAAATTCACAACTTCAATATCGTGAACTTAATCTTCCACAAACACGGCTTTGACCCATATAGGGCAAGAAATTTCCGCCAAAATACTTTTTACTTAGAAAATTTAGCTAATTTCACCAGTGACGACACCAGCATGCTGGTACAATCATACAATTTTCAAATAGTTTTTGAAGTCACACCAGCAGCTGGTACAATCGCACCACAAGAACATACACGGTCAATCGATTTGATGGGCCATTTAACAAATAAAGCATATTAAGGGCCGTAAACTTATCTATTTTAAACTATAGTAGTATAAAAACGTAAGGAACATACAATATATATATGTATATACATACGTATATGAGTCTTTCTTAGTTTAAAAATTCATCTCTTACATAGATTAAAAAAAATGAGATCAAATTAAGCATATACAACTTTCTCATGCCAAGTATAAATAAATTTTCCAAAGGGCTAAAAAAAGGGCTAGGGGTAATTTTAAATTTATGTGGCCAAAAAAAGTATGTGGTAGCTAAATCTAGCCACCAAAGGGCTCAAACGGCAACACTGCTTGCAATACTTCTCAACTCCTTATTGTACCTTCTCCAAAATTTTTCGCATGATATTTTCGTTGCTCTAATTTTATTCTTCAACAGGTTTGTGTATGTTTACAGAACATTTTTCTAATTACTATGTTCCTCTCAGTGACACTTACAAACATACATTCACACTCCTACAGGTATGTGGGTGGCTGCCAGGGATGAAAAAGTAGGTACAATTGTACCTTTTTCCGACGTTTGATGACTTAAAGGTACATTGGGTACAGTCACTAGATTTTAGGTACAATCATCTTTTGATCAGATGCATTATTCGTTTTTTTCCTTTACCGTGCTAATATATTTACTTGTAGGTACGGGAGAAGTTTCGCTTTCATTTTGAAGAATAAACAATTCTAGAGAAAAGTGGTCAAAAGGAAGACATAAAAAAAACCATATTATGTATTATCTTAAACATTTTACATTGCATTTAGAGCAGGCACTACGAAAAATTAACACTTTACTTAGCTTCGTAATTTTTTCTATTACTTTTAACGCTTATTTTCACTAAGTCAAATTCAGTGGCATTTGCGGTCAAATGAGTGAAATGGGACTAAAAACTGGCCATGGTTTGATTTAGATCAGAATAGGCCTGCATTGTCAAATGGGACTAAAAAATGGTCTTTGGTTTGATTTAGATCAGAATAGGCCTTCAGGCGTGTACATTAGTGCGGATCGGTCCCCATACAAAAAAAAAAGTTTTTCCAGTCCACCCCTAGGATTAAAGATATTTTGAAGGCGATCCCAAAAATTTTTTTTTTTTGCCACGCCCCCCCGATGGGCTATTTACTTTTTTTGACACTACGTCGCCATTTTAAGTCCGATTTTAATGAGCCGTACACCGTTGTTCATGGCTTGGAAGCCGCCACAATT
>NW_023458556.1:43596848-43604477 GCF_013731165.1 Rhagoletis pomonella | reverse complement strand
AATTTCTTTCCAACCCACTGAAGAATTTCAAAATTGCTTAGAAGATATGTTAAAACAACTCCAGCAAAATCCATCAGTCATACACAGTAAAAAATTTTAAATGAACTACAAATAGTAACTTAAGTAAGTATGTATGTATGAAAAAAAAACAAAATCCCTGAAAGCACAGCGAAAGGCAGTTTAAACCAAAGTTAGTGAAGTGCGCAGCAATTAAAAAAAAAAAAATACTAAATTAAATTCAAATTAAATATCAAAAAAACTCATAATAATAATGTTTTATGGAATTTTGTAGTCGCTCGAGTGTGTACACAATACCTATATACTATTATGTAATTAAGTAAGATGAGCATACAAAAGCTAAAAAATTCTAATTGAAATTCAATCAAAAATCAAAATATTACATAAAACTGATATTGATACGAAAGATATTGCGTAGAAGCCAGGTGCAATTGGATGAAAAAGAATTGCAACGCAGGCGATGAACAAATTAATACTTAGAAAATATATAAATAATACAATATTACGAAAAGAAAAATTAAGAAAAAAAACAAAAAATAAAAAAACTTATAATTATTAAAAAAGAAATAATTGATGTAACGAAATGTGTTTAATTTGGATGGGAAAATGGAAGTTAATAATGACTCAGAGGGTAAGTATTAGATTATTAAAATTGTGGTAAATTCCTAGAACTGCTGTAATTTTCGAAATGAGAGCAGTAAAAATACTTATCGGCTGGTGGCTTACCGGATGTGTAAGATATTGCCACATACATGTAGCCTACATTCAGGCATCGAAAACATTAAGGAAAATATTTACCTTGCCGCTCTCTGTCAATTTCTGCGTGCCTAGTAGAAATGTGTAGCAAATGATTTTTCCCCAACCACTATGGCTTGCCGGATGTAAAATATTTGATCGTAGCCTATCCTTAGGGGCAGAACATTGGCAAAAGTATTTCCGCTGCCGGTTTCTGTCAATTTCTGGGCGCCTTGTAGAAATGTGCAAGTTGGATAAAAAAAGCATACTTTGCCTTGTGCCGGATGTGATTATATGTAGCATACGCTCAGGCGCAGGCCATAGAATATTGACCAAACTTTTTCCGCTGCCACTTACTAACGATTTCTGCACGCCTAGTAGAAATGTGTAGAAAATGATTTTTCCCTGCGCGATCGCTTGCCGGATGTAAAATATTATTTGTTCGTGAAAACGTAGCATATCCTTAGGGGCAGGCCATGTAATATTGACAAAAATATTTCCTCTACCGCTTTCTGTCAATTTGTAGAAATGTGGAAGTTAAGTGCTGAACACATTGAAAACGAAGTGCTACTACGGGCCACAGCTTCCAATTTGTTATTTTCATTATCTAAAAGCTTTGTCGATGGCGACATGAATTTTTTGAACGAGGCAGCGACATCATGAATTTGTATGAGTTTGACATAAAATAAGAGGAAGAACCTTATCTGTCGTCGCGTAGCACTGTTGTCGCCAAAATAATTATCTACATATGCCATGGTGAAACGAATACAGAAGGTGGCGCTAATTGTGATACCGCTAACTCTTTCTTGAAAGTTTTGACAGAAGTGTGTCGTCATAGCTGAATTTGTTTATTGCCTGTATAATATACATATACAATGCACGATACAGCGAAACAAAGGTGGCGCCTATCGCGGATCGCTAGTCCTCTCTTTCTCGATTTGACAGCATCCACCCTTTCGATGACGTCACATTATTATTAGTTTTTCGCACTAGTGATGAATATTAAATTTGCATATTGTACCAATTTGCCGATAAGTTGTACCTAAAAGTAGATATACGTACCTAAATAGTAAACATGTATTTTTAAGTGCATACATTTTTGGTAGTTGGTGGACTACATCTTCATTTTCTTTTTGTACCACAACAATTTTTCTACTTACATGAAACAATATTTTACTACGTTCCAAATGTACCTAAAATGATGTGCTTGTACCGAATGTACGTTCAAATTTAAGAAGCTGAAGAGTAGGTACAATTCAACCTAGTTTTACATCACTATTCCGCACCACTTGTTCGTTTCTTCCTCTTCTTCTTCAAAATTATTCTTTACACTCTCATTCTCAAAATAATGTGACGTCATACCCAGTAGCTCTCAGCTCGATTGGCGCAATCTTGTATTCTATCGGTATTGTACATAAGCATATGTGGAAAAATTATTTGACAGCTGTGGTCCGTAGCTCGTCGTTTTCATTGTGTTCGGGCTATTACTACACTAAAATGATTTTTGCCGGCGCCGTCGCTTGCCGGATGTGATGGCTATGGAAATATAGCATAAGTTCAGGAGCAAGATGCTAAATATTAAGAAAAATAATTCCGCTGACGATTGCTTTCACGCAAAATGCATAGAAAATGCGCTTGCATTGTCATGTTTAACCGCACTTTAATTAAATTTGTTGAAAGTATTGCCGTCGTTTCTTCACATATTGAATATATTTTTCCAAAACGAATTAGAGCATTTACTAAAGCTATAGTACAGCAGTAACCTACATAAAGTCTGCCTTCAATGCTCTCCGACCACACTCAATTCCATAGGATAGGCTTTTTCAATAAACTCGACTGGAATTAGTCCCAAGGTGCACTCCTGAAATAGAAGACCGTATCACGATGTATGGACCGAAAAAAAGTTCAATTTGTTCCAAGCGATTTTGAACACTCGCTTATAGAGTATTTCAGGAAAGTATAAAAATGTTTAATACCTTTAGAATGGTACATATATCATTTACATAAATCCTACATCAAATAAAAATGCTATAGAAATAAAACCAATTTAGCTGTGTCTACATGGTGATGAAAAAAATATTTTTATACTCGTTTTATACTCTCATAGTGAATCATGAAGTAAATTGAATAATTTTTTTTTGATACGGTCTAGTTGTTTAGAAAAACTAGGACCGTTTGCACCATCACGGGTTAACACTAACTCCCAGTTCCCAGCCATATTTGAAAACATCGATGCATCTTTTGCATCCCTATTTATGCCGCATAAATCTGCGATTATCAAAAATTTACTGCTGTCAAAAAAGATTTCATTTCACACAGCAGATTGCCAAAACTGTCTCATCATAGTAAAAATATTATTCAACAGCTTTTTCCATACAACTTTGTTACCGATTCACACACATCCTTAGACGGAGTGTTTTGGGAGTGCTCCTAATTTAATTTATATAATTCAAATTTTTTCATCAGTCCTTATTGAAAAAACTTTAAATTAAAGAAAATTGTTTAACATATTATTCAGAAAAAAGGAAAATATTGAAATAAATAAAAAAATGTTTTTTATCTTTTTTTTTAAGATGTTCCTGTGAAGTGTGGAACCACCAGATAATTTTCTAATAAATGCGCCTGAAAAGTTCTAAAGTTAATAAAAATTAATTTTTATGCGTTATGGCTTACCTTAAATTGTATATCTAAAAATTGGCCAAAGTACTTCTAGAAAGCTCACAAACTTCAAAATATGGGTTTTAGGTTTTGCTTGTATTGAGCTGAATTGTTTAATGCTTTATGCTTTCTAAATAAACAAACTCATATGAAAAATATAAAGCCATTTTATGGCATCAGCATTGTATTTTATTAGCAGCATTTATGACAATGACGAATCGTAAAAAAGGAGAACTATTGTATCTACAAAATCATTATTTTCAAATGATACAACTAAACATGTACACTAGGGTGGTCCAAAAACAGTAAAGTAGAAATTGTAATGCTCTCACCCTCTAGATGGTACTATATCGAAAAAAGTATACCCCTATTTTTTTTATTTTGAAATCAGAAAAATATTTAGAGGTCGCTCAAAGCTCTCAGAGTTTTCCATGTATTTTTATATGGGGGAAAACAACTTTTCGTAGAAATATATATATAATATATAGAATTCTTGGAAACCACTATTTTTCGATCGGAAAGCTCTGGTTTTCTTCAGGAGACTTTCAATAACAATACCCAATTTTTTATTTAACTATTTTTTAATACAAAAGATTTCTTATTGGTCCCCTCCATTGCATTTTTCGGGGTTTTTGTGGGGTTTTTGGCGTATCTATAAACTATAGTTGCGATGAAAAATGGTTAAATAGAGAAACAGAGTTTTTCGATCGAAAAATATTGATTTTTAAGTAGATTTCTTCGAAAAGTTGCTTTTCCCTATATAAAATACATGGAAGAATTTGGGCACTTTGAGCGACCTCTAAATATTTTTATATTTTTTTCGGTATAGAACAATCCTACGGGTGAGAGCATAAAAATTCCGACTTTACTTTTTCACATGCATTTTTGGATCACCTTATTGTACACCCATAACTGAAGCATCATTTAAAACCAAAGCACAATGAATAAATACTAGAGAGGAGTAGGAATAAATTCGTTAAAATAAAATCACTGATAACAGCAGAAAAATGACATATTCATAAGCATTATGTTGATTATGACACGCACAAAGCAACGGCGAAAAACAAGGCAATAAAAACCGCAACCACCCTCGCGCCGCTGGCAAAGAAACCCCAGAGAGAAAATGAGAGAGCATTTCTTAACAAAGGGAAAACCTTTATGATGCCCGATGGCATCTTTATTGCCCACCGTTTGGAACCAAAAAACAAAAGAAACCAATATAAAGCACCGATTTTCCGAGCAGCAATAATGAAAGCGAACAAAAAGTAACAACAATAAGTGTAATAAAACAAAAGCGTTGATAAGAAGTTACACCAATGCCATTGGGAAATTTTTGCTGATGTCTAAAGGAGGGAGTATAGAAATTTTACGCAAAGCGCGAAAATCGACAAAACCAATTGAAGAAGTGCTCGCTCGAAGGGGTGGTGAAGTGGAAAACTTGAACGAACGCTTGCGGCGATTAGAAATTGCACATATGACGACTACGCACATACATATGTATTATTTAGCTTTTTGGCTGAGGCTTTAATAAACGAACGCCCAAATACATACATATACATATATACATAATTTATCTGCAGTAGTAAGAGTGGGTGGAACTTTGAATATATATTAACAAATATTGAACGCAGTAGTCTGTGGTAACCGTATTCACCAGCAAAGCATCGGCATTGGCAGTCGCCGCAACCTAAACTTTCGCCTCGCCATCAGCCATAGCAAATGCTCCGACGGAGCTGTTAAAATGACTTTTATTATTATGGCTGCGGCAGGCGGCTGAGTGACACACGCAAACAAGTACTTTCCCACCCACTACTGGTATAGTATGTATGTATGTATGTAGCTGTTAAGATAGTTTTCCAATAAGTTTCTAGCTTCTATATTTCTTATCCTTCTCCTCCTTCAATGTGTTTTTCTGGCTTGTCAACGATATTGAATAGATCTTATCGAATTGTAATAGAAATTCGCAATTTATCCTTGCGCTAGAGAAGTAAGGAAACTTCAAACAAAAACCAACTGCAATGTAATAAAGATTATTTTTATGTGTATGTTCTTACACATGTGCATGCACATACATATACTACGTGCATATATATATAAGCTTAATCAAGAAAGACACAAGTTTTGCAATTTTAAAATTACATTAGTTATATAAAATTGTATGCGCTACGAGGAGGGAAGTAAAGCAGCGATGTTGATATTTTGCTTTGCTCCGAAAGGAATTTAAAGTTTCATTAATCATAGAAACTCAAACGATTTTATCTGTTTTGCAATAATAAATCAAGCGGATAAAGGACAAAGTCAATAGTTTGAAGGCATTTCGTAGATGTTTCTTATACGTTTCTACACATTACCGCCATAATCATCGGTATTTACATTTTGTCGAAATATGAAATGCTATTAATCAGCAGATGTGGATTAAAAAGTTCAGCTATTTAATTTTTAGCAAACAGAAATTTTACAGTGGAACAATAAATCGAAACTAGGGTTTAAAAATTTATGCACATATTAAAATATATGTATTAATTACTGTTTATTAATGGATCTAAAAACCAAAAAAAAAAATTATAATAAACGAGCTGATTGAATCAAATTGAACTGCTCACCAGAGCTGGGTAAATGCAAATAAATTACAATTACATCCTTAGTATTTATAATTAGGAATCGATTCCCTCAGTTCACAGAAAATGAATTAACTACCTTTTCAATTCATTACAAGGGATTACATATTGTAATTGGATTTATGATTTTTATTTTTTGGCTCAAAGATATTAATAATTATTGAGTTCTATTTTTTTCGCCTTTCAATTTTATAAATAATCATTATTTTGAAGTGGAAAAATAAAACTCAAAAATAATGATTATCTCTGAGCGAAAAAATAAAAATCATAAAATAAACATTATTCGAGATGGAAAAAATATAAATCAAATAATAATTATTTCCGTTGAGCGAAAAAATAAAACCCAATAATAATTATTATTTTTAAACGAAAAAATAAAAATCATAAAATAATACTCATAATGATTACCGTCCCGGTTTTTTCCAATTCCTTTGAAAGGAATAGAAAATTATTTAAAATAATGATAATAACTTTTATAAAAAAAAAATTATGGCCAAATAATGAAAATGGGAAGAAAACACCATTATTCTCAACTGTTTAAAATATGAGCAGAATTGGTGTTACCAATCGCGAGAAAACAATTAAAATCTAAACAATTTTGAAAAATGTTAATAGCTGTAACTTCCAAAATAATTCGAATTTGGAAAAATTGTTAGACTTGTATTTTTCTTTTATCTTTGTGAAGCGTAAACAGATAATTGCACAAAAAAAGCTCAACCTTCGAAAAAATTGTGGCCCACTTCACAAATTTTTACTCATATAGAAAAGGAATTTCTCAGTTTTGATTCAACGCAATTAAAACAAAAACAGGTTTAATAGTAGTTTTCTAATTAAAGAATGGAGATATATCCCACGAATTGATTTATGCAAAAACAAATCTAGCAAATTTTTGTTTGAGTTGTGCCTGTTTCGAAAAGGATAAGCGATATGTATGTATACATACAGACATACTATTTGCATAAACCTCAGATTTTAAATCGACCCACTGTACGTCAACTAGCAGCTTAATCCCATTTAAGGCCCGTCAAGCGCCACTCGCTTTCGCCAATGAACCGCGATTGATTGGCCGAGAAAAATGATGTCTGCTGACATTTGTGACATTTTTAAATCGGCTCAATTGCCTGCGAACAATAAGTGTTTGCGAAACAATAACAACTACAACGCCGACAACAAAAACGACAACAAAAAAAAAAACGCTGGTAGGCCAATGTAACAAAAGCGAATAAGCGGCTATGACACGTGATTAATGATTGTCAAAACAAAAGTCAACAACAACAATTATGCTGTCAATATTAATGCAAGGCAATGAAAATGGAGAAAGCAACAACAATCAAAAAACAACAACAGCTTGAAAGCAGTAGGCATGGGCCCGCAATATTCCACGTTGTTCGACACTCGCTAAACGGAAACCGAGCATTGCGCGGCTGATTGACTGACAACAATTGACAGCTGGGGCAGCAGCCACAACTCCCACTCCTTGTTTACGCCGTTTTAACTTACTTTTATTCTGGTTTGGTTAACAACAATACGCTTGACAATTTATTTAGCCAATCAGTCGGCACTTGGCGAAAGCATTGTCAGCAGTCACAAATATTTAACA
>NW_023458556.1:43596210-43596838 GCF_013731165.1 Rhagoletis pomonella | reverse complement strand
TATTTCCACGGGCTCAGTAATCGAACTCGGAGGAGACCGGGTTCCATGCCATATCAGGGCTACATCCGAATGATGGACTTTTTTCCAGGGACCGAACATATCAGTTATTGTTGAAAACATTAATGGAAAAGTTCACTATGAAGGAAATGTTCTATAACTAAGTGATACATACCAATCGATTTCCTTTTTCACCGAGACTCAAATTTGAAAATAAATTTTTATTTTCAATTTTTATGCCATATTAAAAAAAACAATTATTTTTGATTTTTATATTATATGTCTTAGATAACAGTTATCGAAGACCATGTTATCTAAGACATACAATTTAAAAATCAAAAATAACTGTTGTTTGCAGATTATTTAGATAAAAATCAAAAATAATTGTTATTTTGAATTTATAAAATAAAAGTCAGAAATAACGGTTATTTAAGGTTACCATGTTAAGAATACCAGTTGATTGCATGGAAAAAAGATAGTTGGCTGACTAGTTGGGCATGCGGTTCATACTAGTTGTGAGGTAGTTTACAACTGGTACATTTGACTACAGGGTATGTATGCATTGCTGCGCTCCTATTACAATAGGAACAAGCTTGTTTGTAGAAAACTATAATCGAAATGAGTTTGAATG
>NW_023458556.1:43569351-43581210 GCF_013731165.1 Rhagoletis pomonella | reverse complement strand
GCATAGAGAAAACTGCCAATCTTGAGCTTTCGAGTAAGGGAGTTGGGTGGAGTTGCTTAAAAAATGTGAAAGATAAAAAATGAGTTTATTGCGGTTTTCAGCAAATTTATATATGCATGTCTGTTTCTCTTTTGGCCTTTGATTGCTGTTGAAATAGCTAATGTAGTCACATTTGCATGCTTTGGCGGCACGTAATCGACCGCTTGACGCAGATTGCGCTGGCCGCTGGGATTGAGACGCATTCGCATGCAACGTGGGGCTGAGTGAGTCTCAAAGGATGTGTGATATCTTTTTGTTATTCATGCGCCATTACAGCGAGGCGTTTAGTATTTGCGGTTTGTTTGCATTGTAAAGGATAAGGAAGGAATTTTCTACTAGTTATTTTATTTATTTTTGATTTATGATGTGTGTCTGACTGCGTGGTTGGGCCGCTTTCAAGATGTGGAGAAGAAGTCCTTAATTATTCAATGAATTCATGCATGAATGTCAGTATGTATATATTTATGTACATATATTTTTTTTATATCTAAATACATGAATCATAGAAACTTTAGCATGTTTTTAGTTTCTAATAAAAAAGTAAGCAGAAATTAAATTTATTGCGGAAATGATAAGACGACGGTTGGGAAAATATTTGCAGAAATACGCAAACACACCCATAACCTCACATTCTTGTTAAGAGTTTGGTGGATGGATGAAGAGTGTGTGGCAGAAGCAGCGACTACTGTTTCATATTTTCTGTTAGCATTTCTGAAGGGACAGTGGCAGTTGTTTACCCAAAAAATGTTTCTTTCTCTATTTTTGTTCCGAAATAATTTTGGTCAGAAGACAAAGCGTGTAATTGAATGTGTTTGTATGAACGTACTGCTTAGTTTTACAAGCGCTGGTGGTAAGGTTGTTTATTTGATTTGGGACTGTTGGAATAAAGTTGACAAGGGACAACCGGAAACGGAAGTGAAATGTGAACGGATATTTAAAAGTGAATTAAAATTAAATTATTAAACAAGTTACTTGAATAGGTGCATACGTATGCAATAGCAAAATAATTTTGAAAAACATTTAATGTACAATACAAATATTAAAACTGGAAGCATAGTCTTAAGCATGAAAACTAGAAGAAGAAAATAAATCAAGTGAAAAAATGAAAAGGAAACAAAAGCTGCGAAAGCGGGCTGAAAATTGACATTCTTATTTCTTACTGAGAGCGCTAGTTTTTAAGGTTGCAGGGATGACACTTTTTAACCGAGTTCAAAAAAAAGACGAAAGTTCCCAATTCGTCGGAATGTTTTTATGAGATTTTTTTTATGGCTCACGTGAACCGTTTCTTACCGGAAAAGTGGTACATCAAGGGTGTCCCATACTAGTTTGGTTTTGTTCATGAAAAAATTAACGGTATTCCTAAATTTTTATATGAGTCGTCTGTGTTTTTTGCTTTGAAATTACTTGCTAATTTTAAAGAGTAAACTTCCGAAACTATTTTCTACTCGATCATTTTGGAAAGAAAGATGGGGTTTCGACTCAGAAAAAGCGAGTGATGATTTCATCGGTTGAGTTAAAATTATTTTCCCCCTAGCTATTTTGTAAAGGTTTGGAAACTGGAAATGAACACTGAAGACTAAGTACGAAGAATATAGCAGATGAGATACCAACTCGTGGCACAATTCATGAAGTTTTGGCATAGCGACTGTACACATGTGCAACCGTGCATTGTAGTGGTAGACGAGTATTCGATGGATTCATTAAGTTGGCATGATTTTCGTCGTTGATTGTTTTCTGAGGTAAACGAGACAGATTATGCCACTGTTTCAATTGCTGATTGACTTCCGGTGTGTCGTGGTGCAGCCATTTTTCCCCAATGTTATGAAACGCATATGATTTGTCAATTTCTTCCTCTCAATCTTCAATTAGTCTTGTGATTTCAGTTGGGAATCTTAACGTTCTAGGTTTTTTATGATTGTGTGACTCCCTTTGAAATTCAGTAAACCAGCTGTTTGCTACTGAAATTTATGAACTTTAACTTAATACTTGATGAGTATTGGGACCCGAGGCACGGTAGTATACAACACCTATACGTTTCCTGCCTTCACAAAATGAGTAGTTAGCCAGAGCAACTAGAAACAGCAGGTGGACTAAGCGTCGTTTCTCGCTCACTCTAGCCACTGCTCGATGAACGAAGAACTCAGTGTTGGCCAATGCTCTAGAAACCGAATGTTCGGCATCCACAGGAACACTAAAAGGATACCGGACTATTGAGCACATGACCGCTAGGTAAGGAATCACACATAACGATTTTCTGTAGAGATGAGAAGTAGATATAATCCATCAAGCACTTTCAGAGTCCGTCACCTCAGAAATAAAATTTATCTTCTGGGGCCCACGATTGAACTCTTCAACTATAATCGCGCATCTTAACTAACCTACGGCCATGGAGTAGCTTAATAAGCTGATCAGCCTTGGTCTGATCAATCGTGTCTGAATTTTAGCAGACATTAGGAAATGATATTGCAGATCAACTTGCAAAGATAAGAGCATTAACTTGTTTTGACAGTCCAGAGCCCTTCTGCGGCACGAGAAAGGGAAGTAAATGTGAAGTTAACAGAAATCGCTACTGGGACATTCTACCAAATATTATAACTTTTTATAGCTTATCCATAATTAAAAAAAATATTACGGGAATACTTGCGGATCAGTTCAGGCTGAATGATCATATCACTATACTGGGAGTTTACTCGCATGAGTGATACAAAAGACGCTTGTTTAAGTCAACAGTAGTTTGAAGATTTGTGATATTAATCAGGAAATCCGTTATATTTCAAAATTTTATTTCAAAAAAGTTTAGACTGCTCTGCCGGAAGCTTGAAAATTTGTGCTGTTTGTGGCGAGGAATACCGTCTCAGAAATAGTTAACTTGTTTCCAGTCTGGAAATTTCGTTGTTAAAGATTTCCGAGTACCTCACTTTCAATTATACAATTTGCTCAACAAGATCGAATTGCATGTGATCATGAAATCGCTATACAATGTCGAATCCACCGCCAACCTCTTTGGTAAAGGCTGTTTGCAAAAAGAAGTTCGCTGTCGTGTATTAACAAAGAGAAATTCAATGAACCGAATTTCCATCTGCGAACCGTTATTGAAAATAGACATTTTGAAGATTACTGCTGATGATAACTCTGAAGAATTTATTATGTTTGGAGGGAAACAAAATTGCAATGCCAGACCACACACAAGTTTGATCACGAAGCAAAACTCTAGGAGAGCTTAACTGGAAAGTTCTAATGCTTCCAAGATAAAGCTCGGACCTTCCACCCTAAGATTACCACTGGTTATGGAATCTGCAGATCTTATTCAACAGTTTAAAGCTGACTTCAAAAGACAACTTTGAAATTCACTTGCATCAGCTTTCGCCTAAAAATTACAGAAGTTCTGCAGTGGTGGCATTATGTTTCACCCCAAAAAGGTCCAAAGTTTATTGTTTCATATGGTACACCATTGGTCTAAAAAAGTTAATTTGTAATATGAGAGAAGTGTCCTTACATTTGGTGCAAAACTCTTGGAAACTTTTCTCACCAGTCATTTTTAGAGAACCATTTACGAAACTTCGCAAACTAGATAGGAAATTAAAGACGTTTTTAGGTATTGGGTCTAACCGATGACCGGTTGTAGTGCAGTGCAGAAAAAACGTTGGCTTACGCACGATTTTATTAAACATGTTTGCAGCTATTACGCCCTCTTAACACCAATAACATCCAAATCAGAGGAGTAACTAGTACAAGACGTTGAATGCAATGGTGAAGACAGCCACAGTTGTGAAACAATTATGCCAAAGGATGACGTATTTTGCTTAAAATAAATACTTTGGCTGGCTATGTGCATATGTAGCTAAGTTCTTAGCTCATAACCGGAAGCGGAAACAGAAAAGGACATGGCCACTGGCAGGCAAACAACCCGAATGACAGTTATTCAAACAATTCGTTAGGCATATTTAACAAAGTTAGGCGACAGTCAGAGGACTATGTTACGGCATGTTGGTACAAGTAGTGTGTTGCAGCATTAAGGCTGGCAGAGGAAGCTTGAAATGGGGATCTTTGCCCTTTGGTAAACAGTCCGGCAAGTGAAAAGGCCAACGAAGGCGTAAAAGGGATTAATTGAATAGAATAATTACGCACATGCCGAGCACTGAAATAGCAGCATGAGACGCAATCACAGCAGTTACCACTTAACAATCCTTGCAAATTTGTAATAGCACAAGTCAAAATAGCAGTTATGCGTAAGAATAACAACAATTTACAACAAGGATAACGCAGTTTATATTTTGGCAACACTTGCTGCAACATAACATGCTATCATGTTACGGTCATTTGTGTTGTCATACATTTTGTTGTTCTGTATGTGGTTGTTGCTGCTGCTGCTGTTAGTGTGTTAAATGGCTAATTTGTTTTATACGCATGTTTGAGTGTGTACAGCTTGTATACTCATTTGTTGCTGTTGATTACAGCTGTCACTTACAAACCTGCATATGTATGTATGTATGTAAATAGATGTGCATGCATACATATGTGACTAGGCTCAGAAATTTCATATCAATTCTGGCGTGATTTTGGTGTCGCATCTTTAACTCGATTTCACCCATTAGTGAAGGGCATTTATCTCTGTCATACGCACACCAACGCTATTAAATATGTTTGAATTTTCATTTGCATCTGTATTAGGAATGTTAATCCCGGGATCCCGACCTTTTTGAGGTCCCAAAAATCCCGGGATTCTTGGCAAATAATAGAAACTCATTTTCTTGACCAATATTGGTTATATTTCTTTTTTTATTTAATATGTAATTAATATTATTTTATAAATGTCTAGCTCATTATACATACATATAACACCGCGCGATAGTAAATTTTAAACACAAATATAAATATATTCGCGAAACCATACGCCAAATATAATAAATTGCGTTTTCAGCTTTTCACTCTGAGGTCAGTAATTCAAAAATGATTAAAAAATTCAGAGACATGTGCTTAGAGAAGAAGTATACCCATATATATGGGTATCAAATTAAAGATGAAATCCTGTAGAATTTAAACAGATTCAATATATTGGTGCATTAGGACTGATAAATATTGAAAATGTTCTTTTAAAATTTTATCCTCGAAATTTCGCAATATTTGTTTTTGAAAAAATTATATCTTAAGGACTTATATAAACTCGATCCTCGATTTTATCAGCTTAAAAAATTACCTATTCGTCCTTGTGAATCCAAAACATTTATATTTTTTTTAAATTCCAAATAAATTTCCTTTGCATTTGGTACCCATATTTTTATTCTACATTGCATTGAATTTTTTAAACAATTTTTGGAATAATCATAGCTTTGGAAAAATAATAACGCCACTTTAAATAAAGAGTAGGTTTCAAACCTATTTATTTATTATTGATGTTATCGTAGGAGAGCTTCTCAAACAATATAGAAGCAATTTTTTCGATTTAAGTTGATGAAAAGTAATGAATATATAAATACCGGGACTAATCCTAGGATCTCGGGATCGTGATAATAACATCCCGAAAATCCCGGGATCGGAAAAAGTTGAAAAATTAACATCCCTAATCTGTATCCATCAGGGTGATTCACCTTTTATTTTGTTAATTCAAAAGGGAAAAATACCCCGATTCAGGCCAACTTAACTGTTCAGCCGTATCCAGGGATACCTTTTCTTAGTAGGAGTAATATCCGAAATATACATAATATTGCTTGAATATTCGCACTTTTGACGGTTTATAAAAGAACTAGCGGCTAATTCTAATTAAAATAAATGTTAATAATTATATGTAGTGAACTACTACGAGGACTATTCCAAATACAATATTCTCCCGAAACTTTAAACCATTTATCGTAGCCTGTTAAAATTACACCATGGAATACCATATCAGAGCCTTACTATGAAAGCTTTAGTAATCCGATTTACGCGATTGTTTGACCTGATGTGTAAAATCTCGTATTGTCATGATGATTTTAACAATCGTGTTGTAACCCGACCATATATTATTAACGCCCAAAATGTTTATGTAATAACATATTGCTGATTTTTATACTACGCAATACTCAAGCTTTCATTTATTTTACTTGTTAAGTATTAGGGCGGATCTAAAATTGGTATATTTGGACGAAGGCGTATACAAGCAGCCTATAGATCCAGCGAAGAGTAACTCTTCACAACAGAAGCTATTTTGGGTTCTACAAAGAAATCAATATTAAAAGTATTCTCGCATTTTTATAAGGCACATATGTAAACATAGACAAAGATAAACATGGGAGCTTTCAAGAGAACCTCTAGGCAAGATTTATGTGAAACAGGTCCCGACAAAGATGGAATGCAGAACTTGGCGAATTATTTTACGACGTGTACATAGTTAGGCATAATTCGTTGTAATCTGTATGAGATGTAATACTTTCTGGATTATTAAATAAATAAAAAAGACAAGAATAGCTCTGGCTTGTACATGACGTACGGAAAGATGATGGCATTTCGGTGAAAAGATTCCTCGACTCGGTACCCGTGAGTGGATAACAAAAGCCATGACACTTTCCGAAGGGCCAAAAAAGATGAAGAAGAAGGAAGATTTAATTAATCTGAAACTTGCAACAATAGAGCAAAATTCGTATTATATTTGGACAGGGACCTAATTAAGGGGTTACATACCAAAATTTTTGTTTTCAGATCATTGCAAAATCGATATTTTTTAATTTTTCGAAACATTTTTATCCGTTAGAATGAAGAAAAAGTTTTTTTCTAACAACAGTCAAAGGCAAACCTCCGAGTGTATTTCTGCCGTGAAAAAGCTTCTAATATAATCCCTTTGCCATTCGGAGGCGGCGTTAAACTGTAAGTCCCTCCATTTGTGTAACAACATCAAGACGAATACCTAGAAAAGGAGGAGAAGCTCAGCCAAACACTTAGCAAAAGTGCAAGCGCCAAAATTTTTTCATGATGACCACAAAGTTTTTGTTTATTTTCGGATAGACGTAGGCATTTCCATCCTGCGGAAGACTAGCTTAATCAAAAGCTTACGAGAAATGGGTAAAATGGAGAAAGGGGATATATTTGATTTTAAGCAATTAAAAATAATTTTCTTTTGAGCTCGATTTATACTACCCAGAATGCAACGTAATTGTTGGCTGTTTACCAACTTAAATTTTAGCTTAAAAAACTACTACAAAGTGTTTTAAAAGTGAACAAATTTTAATTATTTTAACTCGTATGCTTATTCTGTATGGTACACCCTTTACTTATATGTATAGATATGAATCTTCCTTTGCTTATATTCATACCTTTGTCCGTTTGACAGCGGTTTGAGTAGCTGTCAAGGACATTTGTCATAATTTACTTATATTACGAACATTTATCTCAGCATGCAGGATATTCGCAACCACATTTGCGTCCATTTGAAAACACATACTTAGACATTTGTAAGTATATACTCAAATGTACGAGTATGATATTCACTTGCATAAATTGGTCATTGTTTTTGTTTGTATGCGATATAAGGGATAATAGTGCACGCACCTGTGGCGTAAAAGTGTCAGAAACACTCAAATGATTTAATTACCTTGAAGGGACACATGTGAAGCTAACAAAAGGAGGCATTAGGTAAGGGAGTTTCAGACAATTTTAAAGAAAAAAAAATGTTTTTTTTAAATTCATTAATTTTATTTAATCATTGAACATTTATAATGAAAGTGATTTATGTATAATGAAATTTAATTTGAACCTTCAGGCTGCCAGCTGTAAGTATGTATCCAGTGGCTGTAATGACATTTGTCGCATTCATTTAACCTGCATTTTCTTATTAATTCGATTTTTATTGTACCCCAGAGAGTCATCATGCGGCTTTCGAAGTTTATTGTTATCAAAAAAAAAATAAATAAAAAATTAAATGCTAACTGACTTCATTCTCTGCAGAATGCCTCACACTACCCTGACACACATTCATACTTTCAACAAAGACCCCAACCAAAAGTAATTCTACTTGTTTTTCCAGTGCTTTTATTTCTTCATTAATTTGAGTCGCATGGCGGAGATTTTCCAAAGTAGATTAGTTGCCTACCTCGCAATCAGCTTAGAGTCTTAGACTGACTTACATAGCTTAGCCTATGTATGGCTCGCGCTCAGGTCGCTTGGGGATGTACATATTGGCGTGCTTTTAAGCGCCGAAGGGGTTAATTCCGCACAATCAAGGTTTTTGTAATCAATGCTTTTACAATTAAAAAACCACCACCAATTTCAGTGATCTCATTTGCATTATACGAGTATTTTGCTTCCAATTAAGTATTACTGCAAAAGTATGCATAATTGTGAAAATTCAAGTTTTGCTTGTATGAATAAGAACAAAGAGCAAGAGTTTGTGCAGATAATTGTTATTTGTTTTATATTACGCGCTTCAGTGAAAAACAAAATTACATTAGCTGTTTTTTGATCCCCCTATCGGAATATAATGTAGTAATGTACAGTATAGTATTAGCAAGTGCATTTTTTTAGTGAAGCCAATATTACGAATTTTACCTAAGTAGAAAAAGGGAGACGGTTATAAAATTGGTAAAGAATTTAAGTGCTTCTTTGTTTTTTTCAAAGTCTATTGTAAGATTTACAAATCGATGGCTGAGTGGAAGATCGACCTATCTCGGCAGCCAGTTCGAAAACGCCATATCTCAGAAAACTTAAAAAAAAAAACTACATGTAGAAGGGTTGCCACCTGATTTTATAATTAAATTTAAATTGAGTTAAGAGGATTAGATAATTCAAGTTTGTATCACAACACAACCCTCCAGTACTGGTGGAGTCAATCGCTACTTTTGAACCGCTACTGCACCGACTCCTAGGTAAGTAGCTACTCTATTAACCCATGGTGGTGCACATGGTAGTGCAGAGTCAAACCAGTCGGAAGCAGAATAGCGAAAAACTACGACAGAGGTCGCCCATAAATCACTCAAGTGACTACTTTAGTAACTCTCGGTAGTGTAGAGAGAGCCGATAGTGACTACCGCCTAGGACATTGCCTTGTAAAAGTAATCGATGGAATACACTGCAAGTAGTCGGTCGGTAATTGACGGTGTTTATCAGGTAGCTACCAGAGATTGGCAAAGGGTGCTGTTTTTGTGACTTTAAGGCTACTCACGTTAATAACGGGGGATGAACGAACACCAGCGCAAAGCGTGCTGTCTTGCAAATACAGCCACCACAAGTGAACGTTACTTATAACAGCTCATACTGATATTGACTTCGGCAAAGCTGTACTCCGAATGATCGTGCACGAAACCAGCAACCGCCGTATTTGATCGACTGCCGAAAGCACGATACTGCATTAGGACGGTTGCCGAAAGCACGAGCGATCATTGGGACGGTTGGCGAAGGCAAGACGCCGCAGTTCGTTTGTTGCAGAAGTCGTTTGACTTGTTGCTGAAAGCCATTTCATTTGTTGCTGAAGGTATGTTTGATGGGTTGCCGAAGTCATGATACTGTATTTCAAAAACAATTCAACTACATTTGCTTGTTTGAAATGACGCATTGATATGTACATACATACGTACGTATGCACATTCCTCACAACTAGCCTGCCAACACGTTCTTGGCGCCAGCAGAGAGTAAAGCAATTGAATGGTAGACGCGCTATAAATACATACATACATGCATACGAGACGATAAATTACCCTTTACCTAGGGCTGCCAGACGTCCCGGTTTTCCCGGACATGTCCCGGTTTTAGACTGTTTGTCCCGGTGTCCCGGTCCAACCTTAAAATGTCCCGGGTTTCGTTTAAGTGTCCCGGTTTTCGATTTGATTGCACAAATTTTGCATAAAAATGACTACACTGAGATGCACACGTGGTGTTGAATCAAACTGAACATTTGAATGCACATTTACATGTCTGGCTGTGGCTGAGTGCACGAAGATGCTTGCCACAATTTGCTAATTTTCAGAGCGTCAAGGTTCAAATCCCATTACAGGCAGCATGGAATTTAAATATTTTTTTTTTTTTAACTTAATTATGAAAAAGCATCCGTTAAGTGCAAAGTGCTTCATTTTAATATTGGCGTATTTCAATTGAATAATTCTATACTAAATACTAAAATTTGTATACTTAAATTTATTACGAGTTGGGTTGGTGCTCTTTCATATGCGATTTTTTTTTAAATTTAGCACATTTTGCACAAGCAATAGTTGATGATTAATATAAGTATGTACCTAAATACGTTAAAATGACATGCACAGAGTTTTACAATTATATTAAGCAAAAGCCAGGAGTTATGAAACAAGTTCACAGCAACGAAATAAATGACTTATATTTTAATGTTACCTTGTATTTAATTTTTTTTCTTTCGTGAAACCTAGATCACTTATAAGTACCGTGCCGTACAAAATTATTGGCTCGGAGACTCTTTCATCTGATCACAATTTCTAATCAGATCTTTTAGAAAAATTTTGAAAATGTAGCTTTTGAGCCAATTAGTAAAGTGCAAGTCTGAAGTTACCAGAAAATTTCGTTGATTTTTTGCAATTATTTATTTTTTGCTGACAGTGTCTTCCACATACAAAAAAATTTCGAACATAGTTTGTATGGAAGAAACTCTCAGTAAAAGCAATACCAAGAATCAACTAAATTTTTATGGGCTGCAAAACTTCATTTTCAAAATTTTTATAAAAAAGTCAAATTTATTGCATTTTCCAGAGTTTTGCACAAAGTTTAGAAATTTTATTTTTATGTTTTCTGATGTATTTAGTATAAACTGTATTTTTATAAGGAACACAAAAGGTACATGCATTGTGAAAAATTCTCTGTGCTTTAGTTGTGATAAATTGTTTTGTTTTGCTGGTGTACGTTGTAATGATCTCATGATCTCATGTTTTTATGTTTTTGTTTTTGTTTGTCAAAATAAAATTTTACTAAATCCTTTCGTACGTAATTTTTGTCGAAACGAAAGGGAAGGGACCGAGAGGCCTCAAAAGATTCATCAGTCCTGTAGTCAGTGAGAGTGACAAGACGATAAAAGTTTAACGAGATTTTGGTTTATAAATAATTTGAAAAGTATTGCCATCAGTTTGAAAAGTCGAGTTAAATTAAATAATATGAAATATTGAATTATTGGCGTCAAACAAAGGAGTATTAAGAAAAATATAGTTTCAGCATTTATAGATTAAATAGGGTTTCCTCCTGTGTAAAAATTTAAACTCAAATTATTAAATAAACCAGATGAATTATTAAAGTATGTGTATCAACTGGCATTCGTTAAAAATGGTTTTTTTTCTTAATTTTATTTAGGAGGGTTGCCATATGTTTTATAAATTAAATTCAACTTGAATTACGGGAATTATATACACAATTTAAATTTGTATCTTAATATGTGTGTAAGTCAAAAATGGTTTAACAAGGCTTTGGTTGTAAAATATTTCGAATAGGGTTGCCACCTGTTTTAAAATAAGAATTTAATTAAAGTATGCATAAGTTAAATGAAATACTATAACATGACGTGAAACGAAGGTGGTAAGATATCCTTAGCTTAAATATTAATAATATTAAGCTAAACTCAAATTATTTAATAAGTGAAAGCAATTATTAAAAATTAGGATATCAAATGAAATGAGTCTAAAAGGGTTTTATTTCTGAACTGTATTTAGGAGCGTTGTCATGTATTTAAAAAAAAAATTTTACGTAATTCATCAGGCACAAAAAATATGTAAGTATCACAATATCAGACGCAAGCTGATGGTACATATGATTGAAGTTAATATGGATCTGCTTCTCTATTGCTAAGTATTAATATTAGGGGTATTCTCCAATTCTTACAAAGCCATTGCACGTAGCACGGAT
>NW_023458556.1:43505925-43534351 GCF_013731165.1 Rhagoletis pomonella | reverse complement strand
CTGCGGGTGCCCTAATAAAGAATAATGTAGTCAGAAAACAATAATTTTTGTGGCGGCTATATTCTCTTGATACAAGGTCAGTATTTCTAGTGCTTGGCAGAGCGTCCGCTTTGTGGTGTGCGTATTTGAGTTGTTCCACAAATGGAGGCACCTATGTACAGTTTTACGTTTCCTGCGAACGGCAAATGGTTTTATGAGAAGCTTCTGCACAACAGAAATACACTCGGAGGTTTGCCATTGCCTGCCGATTTTTTTTTCGCTTGATCAAGCTGTTTTTTTTTCATGTCATAATCTTTGAGAGATAATATTAATGCTATGCATCATGAAAAAATAATTTGTCCTTAATTTTATTTATTTAACCGCAGTAGATAGGATAGATCACCCCTGAATTTTATTACCATAATTTTTTTAATAATCAAAAATCTAATAGCGCCATAAATAAATTGACCCACAATAATTTATGCGAAGCGTGCATAATTCATCATTTAAAAGTAAATTATATCCAGCAAATATTTACCAACCATACGCTGCGAAGAATACGCTTCTAAAAAAAAAAATAAAGGAAAATCGCCGCTGAAACGTTGAATATAATTTGTGTTTTCTTAATACCCATTTAATCCTGCATAATTTATAGCACAGACCACTCACTCTTCACTTAATGCTGGCTGGTGGCTGAGAAAAGGACCATAAAAATTTGTCCTTTTTGCATTTTTTCCACGCAGACCATAAAAGTGACAAATCAACAGGTCGCAAGACAGAAGAAGGTACGAGGTGTGAGACAAGGGCTGGTGTGTGCGAAAGAAAATGTGTATTGATTTTAGAGTGGGACAAGCCAGGGTGGAAGTGAAGAGATTTCCATATAAAAAAAATGTTTGGCTTATAGAGTAGAAGGCATTCGTATTCAGAAAGTGCTTACATAAGAATTTTTTTTAAAGATTTTCTTTGCTGGATTTTTTTCGTACATTTTTTTTTCTCCATTGCGCCAATACGCACGGAAGTAATTTTTATTTTGCCAGACAATTTGCTTATTTTGTTATTTCCGCTCGCCGTCAGCAGAGCAATGCGCTGTTAAATATTTCCGGGATTTACATACAACTTTCACAGTTTGCTCTCGCCTCCCGGACTCTTCAGCTGACTTGTAGCTAGCCTTTCTCTGCTTGGCAGCCGCACTTGTTGAGCTCCTTGGGGACACTTTGGGTTCCGCGTTTGGTTTTTTCCTATATTCAACAGCGTTGTTGCTTTATTTTTTTAAGATTTCGTTTTTTTTTTTGTGGAGATGGCTTTATGGCAGAAAGTCATTGACCAAAGTGACAGCAGCTGCCTCAACAAGTTTTTTTTCTAGTTTTTGATTTTTTCACATTCGCCATGCCTACTCTGGCAAGGAGACTCGCTTGCGCAAAGGAAATTGCATGGAAATGTTGTTGGCGAAATTAAAAATGCAAAAATATGTGAAAATTTGCAAACATCAAAAAAATAAAAAAAAAATTGCTTAATGTTCTGTGCGAATAATATGCGACAGCTGTGATGCAACGACAGCAACGTCTATGCCATATTGTTCACTCAAGCGCATTTTTATAAATTTTTTACTTTCATTCAATAATAAATGACAATTAAGTGCAGCAGAGAAATATACGAGTATTTTGGTTTAAAAAAAAAAAAACAGAAAATTTGGATGCTTCCAATTGTACACACCAACAGCGACCACCGGAAATGCGAGTGCCGCCTGGAAACCTACTCTATTTCACTCAGCTGGCGCCCCGACTGCAAACAAATATTTACATACATAAATACTATCTCGCTCTATCCTTCCGCCATGTTTGCCTACTCATAAATTGCAAATGCCCAAATTTCCCGTTTAATGGTCCCCAAGGCCATGAAAGTCGCGATTCCCAGACAGTGTGGCCTTTTCGTTAAACCGAACGGCCGGTCGACCGCGCTTGATTGGTGTCCCCCATCAGTTGTGTGTACATAAACATCCATTTATTCCCATGTATGTATGTATGTTTGTGTGTATTACCATTGCATTGGGCATATTTTATGACCTTCGTCGGTCAGAGCGGAAATCAATGCATAGCCATTGCCGCATTTGCCTATGGTTATCGTATCAGCCGATTTTGGGTGGCCAAGCGTTTTCATGCTGAATGTCCTTCGATTGTGAATTGCCTATCATTCGTCGTGTTTGTTTACTTGTTTTTGTAGATTATTCCCCTCAATTGTTTTTTTACGTCCATATACATATGTATGTATATGCATTTTTATGAGGATCTTAATTTTTTTATTGCTCCAGAGCTGGTATTGCGGATGCACACTGTATGTGTGTATGAAAATGCAAAACTTTTTACTTTCACCAACCTACGTACATATGTATGTTATCTTGGTCTCTGATGTTGTTTATGTGCTTATAGAACAATTATTTTCCGTTAAATGGTTTAAACGACAGATAAATTTTGGTTCCCAGTGCACAAAAGAATTTTAATCATTGCTGCTGGAGTGTATTGCTTGAGTGAATTGCTTGAATATTTAGAAATGGGAAATGAGATTTTCGTGCCACTAACGTTGCAAAAACTTTGATACATAATTAAGAGTGTGTCCAAGTTTCAGAGATTTTGGAAGCATATGCTTTGATGCCAGATTCTACATAAAACCAATTATTTTTTATAGAGCCTTGGTATGGTGGTATTAAGCCATGAAATAAACAGCGCTCAGAAACCTGCATAGGAGACAAGAAAGCACGAAATTGTTTATAAGAGAAGCCCATGGCTCCACAAGCATATGTAAAACTTAAAGAAGCCGCCTCATAAATCGAGGAAATCTCCGGCCATTCGGCTATCCGAAAAACGATTTAAAGGCATAGACTTCCCCATATGCCTTATGCCATAAACTTGTATACAGATGGCTCCAAACTCGAAGGAAGAGCCGGAAAATGAGTTTTCACAACTGTTCCAAGGTTGGATACATCTCTTCGACTCGGGCTAAAAATGATTAACAGAAAAGTAAAAACAAAGATAAATATAAAGAAAAAGATGAGGATGAGGATACCGATAAAAGTAAAGATAAAGATAGAGAAAGAAAGATTAAAATAAAGGTAATTATAGAGAAAAGGATATAGATAGAGACACAGAGCCTCAATCTGGGAACTATTTCGGGGTTTTAGAGATTTTCAGATTTTCTCGGAGCTTATCGATATAATAATCGATATTTTTACCGGTTTTGTTATCGATATTTTTTATCGAATTTTTTTATCGATTTTGTTATCGAATTTATTATATTATTTTTATCGGTTTTATTATCGATATTTTTTATACATTTTGTTATCGATTTTTATTGATTTTTCTTATCGACATTTTTATCGATTTTGCTATCGATATTGTTATCGATTTTGCTATCGAATTTGTTATCGATATTTGTATCGGTTTTGTTATCCATATTTTTATGAATGTTACTATTGATTTTGTTATCGATAGATTATAAAGATAAAAATAAAGATAAACAAAAATAAAAAAACATAAACGTACCTAGAACGAACAAGGTAGAGGTAAAGATCTAGATAGTATGTATGTACTTATGTATATTGGTTATCAGATAAACCAGATATGTAACGTAAGTTCCACTTCTCCGGTGTGGCCCAGGCACACTTACTTTTTTTTGTTTTAATTATGATTCTTCACAACGAGACTAAGGAGGGAGGATATTCCGTACGTCAGTCTCATCTCAAGTCAATAAATTTGAGACTATAACATAACATTCTTTTTGTGAGTTGAGACCGAATGACCAAAGCGCTAGCGTGCGATTCGAGAAATCAAAAGGTCAAGTCTTTGGACAGCGGATTTTTTTGTAATTAAGTTTTTTCTTCTTTTTTTGATTTTTACGAATTTAAAAAGAAAAACATTTTTGTTTATTTTTATGATATTAAAGTATGTATTCACGTTTTTCATAGTAACTAAATTAGAAAGCAATTATCTTTTCTACTATATTTTTCTTCTTGTGACCTGCGCAGCGTCCGCTGACAAATTAGTGACTTTTTTTGAGACTAGAGGCATGGGACAGCTTACTAAATGCCAAGTAGTCTCAAAACTGATGTTCACCACGGAATAAATTTCCTAATGAATCTTTGCACTTTATCGCTACTAAACGTAAATTTTAAATTCCTTGAAAAGCTCTTACATTAATTGCGTAATATAGCTAACGAAAATACATTTATAAAATGCATACATTACTTAATTGCTAGCTCATTAATTTAAAATGTTAAGATTGTAGTGTACAAACGTGCGCACATAGTATATTTAAGTTTGCTTCGCATACGCTCACAGATGTTTAAATATAAATACATTTTCATGAAATATTATTCCAAATGGATTATCCCCATCAGTGGCACGATATCAGAAAGCAAACACAAGGTATTATTTTGGGTTCTTGTATTCCTGTGCAGAGTTATAAACAGAAGCTTAAGAGCATAGATACAATATTTATATGTATTTATGCACACATTTATCTAATAACCATGTGCATTAAATAGTTAAGTAGATGAGAAGTGCTTCACCAAATGCACGAAATGAAACTCAACAAAACTCACTTAATATTTGACTAATGTGTAGATGGCATGGCAGGCCTGAGGCGGCACGAAATGATACAGGCAGTCATTCAAAGCATATCCATCTCAAACGTATACAAAATATTTTCGTGGATGCTTGCTAAATAATATCGCTGCATTATTCCACAGCAACAGCGCTGTCGGTGCTACAACTGATAATGATACCAAATAGCAAACAACCAGTGAAATACAATAATAGTGGTGCCACAATTCGAAATGAATAAAGTTTCAAAGTTGCAGTGGAATGAGTGCTGAACGGTGCCAAAGTAAACATATTTTTAGACGCTCATACGTTAATGCATACCACATACATACTTACAAATATACATATGTGTACATTAGACCGTACCACCTTACAAGCAAAAAAAAACAAAAGTTTGCCGTATACCCCTGAGTCTAGAATGTTTTTACAAGGCGATTTCGAAAAAAAAATTTGTGGGCAGAACCTAGGGGTCACCGCTTAACTTTTCGGTGAGACCTACAAACACTCGGCAAATATTTTTTTTTTAAATAGTACTACTGGGATAAACGAAATACTTCCTAAACAAAAATGTAGGCATTTTAGGACAGCATTAATTTACTGGCATTAGGGTGGTACGTTAGAGTGGGTAAGTACTATTTACAACGGGGTATTTGAGTTTAACGAATAAAATTGTCTCTCCGAGACAAAATCATAATACATATTTCACACTTTAAGATCCGACTGTAAATGCCGAAGACATGACGAAAAATGCGACCCTACGTTGGGATAAAATTTTTTTTTATCAAAATTGCCTTGTGAAAATAATTTAGACCCAGGGGTTTACGGCGAACTTTTTGTTCTGGCACGGCCTAATGTACATACGTATACTTATAAATGCGTGAATGTCCCGCAGGATCAGAACCTGAAAGTGGAATGCGAAAAGTCCCTTTTGTGATTACCTGCGTGTGTAGGCAAAAGTCATGGCTATGAATAGTTTTCCGCTTTTTGAAATGAATGCCAGCTTTTCACGCGACACAACTGACAAGAAACTTTGCCTTTGCCATCTGCTGGATATCCAGCAGTAAAAAGTGAACTAACTCCTTGTACGCTATCGCTTTGGAAGCAGGCAAACATTTGATTTAATTATGAGTGGCATTTATAATGTGGCAGGTACATATCCTGCCAGCACGGAAACCAACAACAATAAAATAAGAACATATTTGTACTTTCATACATACACATAAGGTTGATAGTAAAATACGGGTGTGTACAATAAGGTAGGTGTAGACGGCGTGGAAGAACGCTAAGGTGTTAGACTGTTGATAATGCAAACATTAAACAAGATGTCTGCTTGTCAAACTGACAGCTCGCTTAAGTGGCAACTTAATTTCTTTAATTGTCAAAAGGTGTCTGTGTGTGCATGTGTTTGTGCGTTAAAGGTAAAGTTTTATGGCGTGAAACTTTCGAAAACTATCAACTTTCTTAAATGACATGCATACATGTTGTATGGGAAGGATGTTAGTTCGATTGAGGTTATGGGCGGAGGCAAAGTCAAATTTTTGGTTTCTTTATGCTGCCACCAACTTCTGAGTTTCTGAGTTAATTTCAATTCAAATATGCCACAGCCACACTAACAGCCGCAGCCAAATTGTTAACTTTACTTTTTGAGTGCCACAAAATATTTATCACGAAAAATAGTTAGTCTTGAAATAAGTCTGAAGAATATGTCAAAATTAATTGGTTAATAGTGCACAGTGGGCTGATAAAGAGCGAACAAAATATGGCAAATTTTTTATAGCCAGATTTTTATAACTTCAAAATATTTGCTTTCCTCTAAGAGCTTATTATTCATATAATGGTTAATTGACTTGAAATCACTTTATTGGTTTTTAGTGGGTCGTAGGGCACCCAGAACTGCTGGGCACTCCTGTAAGATCCTGTGCAGTTCCACCTCTGACTGGCCTTCGAATGATAAATTTCGGTAATTTTTGTCTTAATCTCCCTGAGCGAGCCCACCGCGTGGGACACATTCAGTGCGGAACCGCTCCTCGCTAGTTCGTCCGCCTCTACGGGACGGGACCCATATTAGGGTAATTTCGTATTGATCAGAAATATAGGTCGGCTCTCTCCTACATTCATCCACTAGCTGAGATCTAACAGAGCCAGAGGGAAGTGACTGAATTACCGCTTGGCTATCCGAGAGGATATTCACTAGCGTTCTCGCGGGTATATACTCTTTGATGTACCTTACTGCCTCCTTAATAGCAAACGTTTCGGCCTGGAAAACGCTTGCATAGTCTGGTAGGCGAAGGGATAACTTTAGGTTATATTGCTCAATGAAAACCCCAGCACCAACTCCGTATTCCATTTTTGACCCATCCGTAAAGACAGTTAAGACCTGCAATAAACCGAAATTTTACTGATTGCAGTCACTGCGGCTTGGGAATTTCGTGCGGGATTTATGGTAAACCTAGGTCTTCGACAGCGCTTTAATTTCAGATGGTATTGCGTCTAGGATCGAATCGTGCCCGAACGGTCTTTCCATCCAGAGCCCCAAGGCACGCAGTATGATGGCGCTGTTAGCAGCTGAATTTCGCAAAACGTCCTTCGGACAGGATCTCATTGCACCTATTCAGTATACTCTGCGTTTAGCTCATATATTAGATATAAATATAAGTATCAGAATACGCCAAAAATTTCATGATTTACTAGTGGTCTTTAGAATAATCTGTAGTTTAGTGAAATTCAATGCTAGGTAAAAAAACCGACACTATAGGATTTTTCAAAATTTTGAAAATTCTTCCAGTTATACAGCATTAAAATGTTGGTTGTGAGGGCTTTCAAAAATTTATATTTTTGAAAAATAATTAAGAAATTTTTAAATTTTCACCTAAAAGATTTCGAAGAATTTCTTTAACCGATATTTGGTAATTACGGCCAATTTAAAAAAAAAAATATTGCCTTTCCGATGGGACAAAGGTGGCAAGTATTGTTAGAAATTTAAGTGCCACTTTATAAACATGGGATATTCTCCCTTTAAAGTAGCCCAGACAGCTAGTGGATTGGGATTATCCACACGACTCATGTCGCATATAACTGAAATTCGCGAAATTGCAAAAATATTTAGCTCTGAAGTACTGTGCACTATTTGGTAAGTAGCTAGCATCTTATACCCGGCAAGTTCAACAGTATTTACTTAAAAAAAGGTGTCCATTACTGTTACTTTGTTTCATAAATAATTTATCATTCAACTAAAGCTGCAAGTCAGTTACATGAGCAAACTCAAGAAAATACCAACTTTCTTAGACTTACTTGATAATAGAACTTTCTCATTGACACTAAAAATAAAACGAATCGAAATGGAACTGATTTTGTCAAGGAAGTTTTCTTTCCAAGTGACTGGCTCAGGCGACAGACAAAAATACGCTGGAATGAGTAACAAAAATTTAACTATCAAGCAACTGGCATCATTACACACGAAAATCCTCCACACCCATCTACGCCAAGAAGGGTAAGCAACATTAATGCTTGCTTAATTTAACGCCAGTTTAAATTTTAATTGTTTAAATGCGAATTGACGTCGTTCTGGTAAATGAGCGTGGAGCTTCTTGCTGCAAAGTATTGTAGCTACTTCGTTGCTTCTGGGCCTTCATTTGCTTCTGGGCCATTGTCCTGTTTGCGTCATAGAATTCCTTTTGAGCTGGCTGTTTTGCATGTTAATTGAGATGCTTTAAAGCTCCCAACCAACTTTGCTCTTATCAACAACTCTTAAACGACAGTGGCACCACCGCCTCCTCAACCGAATTCAACCACGTGCCACCTTCCAGTTAGTCGCACAAATTTGTTACAAATAATTATCATAACTTGATTAACATGAACTCTACCGACTTGTCTATCTCCCCACACCCTAAACACTCTTGTATGTATGTATATCTCTCATTTAACTCTTCCTTGGTTTAGTTGGTGAAACGTGCAAAGGAAACGGAAATAGTCGCTTGTGTGGTGACACCAATTCAGTATTCGGTGTTTGCGTTCCTATTTGGGCTGTCTTCCTTCGCATTGTCTCCGCGGCAGCTTTCAAAATATTGGTGTTGCGTTCGTTTTTATTGTTGCTACTTTCCTTGCTACTCATCAGCAAAACTTTTACCTTCTTTTTATGCATGTTAATCCTGGCAGCGACAATCTCTGCCAAACAGTTTTAACTTTTATACTAATTTACATTCTAGTTGGTGTAAATGTGTATGTACATATGTATGCATCTGTGTCACCGACATATTCGTGTTGCGCTCATAAAAACTCACTTTACCGCTGTGGCATTTATGCCAAGTGGAATTTTAATTGTTCACCGACGCCTTTGCTTTCTAACATAAAAATGCATGAACTTCCTTATTTTCCTCCTCCAAAATCCTCGTCCTAAATTTTTTGGTGTTGTATGCATAATTAGTGTTAATTCCGTAGTATATATTTAAATTTTTTGCCTAAGACCTCCAGTACATATAACGAGGCATAAACTTAATTAAGTAAGGCGTCTTCTTGGGTAGTACTTCAGTTTACAAGCTAGGAAAGAGGAACAGCTTTGGTAGCTCTGCTTTACTCTGATATAAGTACTTACATACATAAACATACAAATGTATGTATGTATGTATGTATGAACACTCTTTTAAATTACAAGTCTAAAAAGTTCTTAAGTCGCAAATTTATGTAGATTTCCATGCAGAGTTTCACTTGCGCATTATTTAAATTTGCTGAGTGTATGAAATTTAACCGCGCGTCAAATTATTTAAGTCTACTATATATCAATAATACCCAAAATACTTAAACTCACCCGAAAAGATAGGAGATTTTCAAATATACTTAACCCTCTTCAAAATTTTTTCAAAATAAAACCTTCTGAGCCTCTTTGTTGTGATACTTTTTTAATTAGGTACTTTATTTCCTGCATTCAAGGTTAATTTGATTTTTCAAACAGGTGGCAACCCTCCCACATGTAGTTTCGAAGTACCATTTCGATTGATACCCATATTGTAAGAACTAATTTAAAAATTAATTGAACTTAATTTTTAAACAGATAGCAAACCTTGTAAAACACTTCAGTAATATTCTAACAGGGCCATTCTGGCTGAGATAGTAAAAAGTCTCGTAAGGCAAATGAAAGCCAGGTGGCAAAATAGTTCGAAAGATTTTTGTTATCCTAGCAGTTATCTCATTCACCAACACGGTGAAAACCTATTTTGACAGAAAGCACTTGTATGTCATTTAGCTCACGTCGCTTCAACAGTCGCAATGGCCGAGTGAGCAAAGCATAGGCGTACCATTCGAGATATCCGAGTACGAGTCCTCGAGCAGCGGATTTTTTCTTTTTTTATTCACATTGTTTTCTTTTTTTTACTTTAATTTTCTTTTCATTTATATATTTTATAGTTTTAAAAAGATAAATATATAGATAAATTAATTTTATTTTATTTTATGCATTTTTAAGTTTTTATTAAAATTTGTTTCTTTCTTAATTAAAGAAACACATTTTCTCATTAAATTTTTAGGATCTTAAGTTATGTTTTTCTTTTTCAAATAAAGTTTTTCTTTCAGTTAAATTCTTAGCCTTTATTATTTAAATAAGAAAATATTTTTTTTATTCCATTTATATTTTAGAAACTTTTCTTTATTTTTTTTATTTAATTTGTTTTTCTTCTTTTTAATTTATAGATTTTATTATTTTACAAAGAAAAATATATATTTTTTATTATGGAATTAAATTTTTAGGATTTAGTTTATTTTTTGTCGTTTTTAATCTAATTTTCTTTTAATTGTTAGATTTTGTTTTAAAAATTTGTTTTTTTTTCTTAAAATAATGTTTTTTTCTAGAAAATTTTCTATGTTTCTATTTTTAAAAATATTTTTTATTTATTTTTGCTTAATTTTCATTTATTTTTAAAAACTAAAATTGCCCAAACTAAAGGTTTCTTAAGAGTCTTTCGTTTAAAACCTATATTTTAATTTTTCTATAGTTTGCGAATGGTTACTTAATTTAAATTCGACTTTTCAAAATATTTTCACACTACAACCTTTTTAATCCTGTTTTGATAACCTACGTCTGCGAGACGTATGCTTTCTAAACTTTTAGCTCTCTCTTTCGCGATATGCAGATTATAATCGGCGATATTTCCATTTTAAAAGAAGAATATTTTTAAATAAAATGCATTTAAATAATTAATAAATATTTAAAGACCCCATATCTTTAAAAAAAAATTGCATGAAATTTTTGTTACCATAAAACTAACGCAAGTAAACTATGAAACGTCTCTTATCAACATCTTTCAGTAGGTTATCAAAGCAGCGAAAGCAGCGTTAAGCCTCTTTTGTCTGAAGTCTATACTGTAATAAAAATTTAAAATAAATTTAAAATAAATTTTTATTCAAGTTGAGTTTGATTTTTTAACAGAAAGCAGCACTCCTCCATGAGTTTGGAATTGATTTTACATATCTCCACACCAAGTTCCAGTACTCTTCCACAAATGCTTCCATATATATGCCGTACGAAAAATTGTGTTTGTATAGAAGGTGAACCGTCCCCTTTTCTAATCGAGGTAAAAGCTATCCTATATTTTAAGTTAGGCTAAATGAGACCAGTGTGTAAAATTTCATAATGATCGGTTGAGTAGTTAAAGTATGAAAGCATAACAGACAAACAAGGCCACTTTCGCCTTTATAAAACTGTTGGCAGTCGGCTAGGAAGTTATTGAAGCCAAGTTTTTCCGAATAATCCATACTTTCACTCGGAGACAGAGTTGTCCATTGTGAGTGCCCTCTTTTAGTGAGTGTCAGGAGACCGTTGAAGCATTGGTGCTATAGCACAGTGTCCTGTGATTACATCGGTAAGGCCTCTTACTGCAGATCTATTGAGTTTAAGTATGTCCCTTGTCTTTTTTCTACTAAGCCGCGGCCATAATAATCTTGTGTTCTCACAGTCTTCCCGTTTGTTCCACAAGTCATTCGTCGTCACTAAACGGAGGTAGTACGGAGCTATCCGCTTCTTCTATTGGCATCTCTGAACCATATCTGGCCATCTCATCAGCCGACTCATTCCCTTCAATATTGCTATGACCGAGAACCCAGCATAGAGTGACGTTGATACGGCTCAGAGACGCCAGCGTGGTGTGTTGCCTTCAGCGCTGCCTGACTGTCGACACAAATTGTGGCTTTGGCTTCTGGAACTCTACTTCTAAGTAAAAGACTAGCGGTCCTCTGCTGCTTTATTCACTGCCGAAATTTATCCCATATTCCTGAACGTCAGCATCTCAAGCTCTTCCCATTCACGTTTTTCTGACACGGTTGTTGTTGTAGTTGTTTTAGCAGCATAAAAAATTGCCCAATTTTGCAGAATGGTCTTTTGCCGTGCGCAGTTCCGCAAACTTGATAGTGAGATGTTTAAGCAGGATTTAGAGTTGAAAGCGAATTTTTTCTGGGTCCTGAAATTTTTTCACATCGAACTCTCGTTGTTATGCCGAAAGTTAGGCATATCTACGGACCTTCGCTGTAACAAGAAAGTGTTCCGAGTCGATGCTGAACACTCGACGAGTATCTTTCATCTGTTGCAAAGTAAATAATTTTATTATCTCGATCACTCGTCAGGCCAGTTGACTTTCTTAATGTTTCGATCTTGTTTCGACCGGCTTTTCTAAAGGCTGAATTTTACGGCTGTTGTACAAAATATGTATTCTTTTTAACCCAAACATTAAAGTAGGCAAGGACAGTTTTGATTTCTCGACGGGGGCAACGCTCCTCTGCTCATTCGAGTGCGATAACCAACTCGTGTGCAGCCTTTAGTCCCGGCGAAAAAAGAGTAATATTGGAGTATCAATGGCTGGTGGTCCTGTCTCAGAGAGCAGGCGGCCAGCTTTGTGAATGTGCATCTTTAGATTGTGCGCTGCTTCATTAACGCCACCCAAACTATTTCCATTCAAGCACGTTTTCCAATAAAAAATTAATCACGACTCCCATTTATACTAGAACAATATGAAACATACACATACATAGCTGCGTAAAGAGAAAATGTCTGTGGTCGTTGACTTTAATTGCCACCGAACTGAAGAAGGTGCTTACGTTGTCAATTGGTGTGAAGTTGCCCTTTATTGCAGCAGTTGCTAGTAATAATGCAGCGTAGACCAAAATTACCTAAGTCCCAGCACTCCACTAGTCTCCAAATGCCTTCAAGGAGCTACGAAACCCATGCAATGCAATGTAATTGAGCTGCTTCAAGCTCGAATGGCGACTATAACAATTGGGCAATTGTCAATGAATCAGCAAACACAAGCTGTTTCAAATGAACGGAGCTGCCGTCGCCATCGCCCGCATCACCACCTTGGTATGGCTATTCCCAGGCACATTAACAGGAAAGGCAATTAATTCCCCAGCAAGGAATGAAATCTAATTGCTCGTTAGAATGTCCCTTTACCGTCTACTTAATTTTTTTCCTGTGGATTATCTATTTTGTTTTTATATTTTGTTAACTGCTGATTACAGCATTTGTTGCTTCGGGTGATGCGGGTGCGTAGGTAGTTGGATGCGGGCGAAGGACATGGGGATGCTGATATTTATCTTACGGTATTTTTTGGGCTGGAAACTGGCTTTTTCTTACCGTTTTTCTTATTTCGTTGCTTTTTTTAGTTTTTTTTCTGCTTCTTTCGTTAGTAAGTTGCGTGCGAATTGGCTCTAGCAAATGTTTCCCAGCTGGTTCATAAAAAGAAATTAACGACTCTTGTTTGTTTACTTCAATGAGCTTTGCAAGTTACCAACACATTGCATTGTTTTCTCCGCGTCCCCATCGCATCTTGCAAATCGCTTAATGAGGTTGTAACGACCATAAGCGCGACAAAGCGTTAGAGAATATACTCGTAGTGGACATTCACCGTAGGCGACAAATGTGATAATGAGTTGCTATTTTCTAACAGTGGGTGTCTAAGAGAATCTCAGACCTTAATAATTAAATTAAATTAAAATTTTCAAACAGGTGGCAACCTTCCACAAAAATTGCTTCGACTAAGAGCTATGTTAAACCTCTTTCTTTAGACAGTCATATTGCAATATTTAATTTAATCTTAGCAATTTACCTAAACTGCAATTTTCGAACAGGTGGTAACCCCCCTCAAAAATATTTTCGGCAGTAAACTTTCATCAACCTCTTTAGTTTGATACCCATATTACAATATTTTATATACCTTAATAACTAAATTAAATTAAAATTTTCAAACAGATGGCAACCTTCCACATAATTTTTTTCGGCTGTGAGCCTTCTTAAACCTCTTTTACTTGACAGCCATATTGCAACATTTAATTTATGTGAGCAATTTATCTAAACTGCAGTTTTCAAACCGGTGGCAACTCTCTAATTTAAAAATTCTTGTCTAAAAATTGGATGTCAAGTATATTAGTATTTGAAGGATTTGTGAAAAAAAAACATTCTTAACTTTTTTGGGGTATAAATGGGTGTTATACATAATTAGCCAGGTCATGAGAACTATCATTTTGCAGTAATTTTTTCCAAGATCATTTTTCCACAGTATCATGCTCAACTATCGCCTTTCTTTACTTTTCTGTTTTCTTTTTCATGCTTTTCTCTATTCACTGAACGTATGTGCACTTTTCTCATTGCTACCGAAGGATAATGATAATAGCGCGTGTTGATTTCACAGGATTTACGCGTGTTAAATGAATTGGAATTGCACACTCCACACTGCCACGCTCCTACTACCAATTTCATGATGTCGTGGTTAGTTGATATGAAATGCAATAACCGACGAAAGACATTAACAAGCTGAAGCATATCAATAAGCGCCATAAAAAGGATAAAGAAAAACTTCGTGATGGCAAAACTATTTTATATGAAAGCATTACGTTAACATGCGAAATTGCGCAATAAAGTGATACAGCAATACTTTTAGCAATGATAAAACACATAAAAGTACACAAGCATTTGCTGCGAGTGGGCGCCCTTGGTCAGCTTTAACAAGCATATCCAAACTACTGAACCTCCAAAAAAAAGGGAGAAAAACAACTCAAATTAATTGAGTTGTCCGCATATGAAATTGCATGCCTTCCTGTGTTTGTGTAAGATTTTCGTAAGCACAATACATGCACACAAGCCAAGATATGCCAGCTTGTATTTTATGGGTTAAATATTTGCCATGCTTGATCTTTTTGTGGTCGTCAGTTGCTCCTTTGGGACCACTACGTCTATTTACTTACTCACTCACTTGCTAACTCACCTTTACTTACATTTTACTTAACTATGTACTTTTGTATGTGTGTATGGGATTGTGTGTCTGCGCCGGCAGGTGTTACTGCTACTGTTTGCGCAAACAATCAACGACGAGCGCCGGCACTGAAGTGCTATCCACTAGCTAGGCAAGCGGGCAGGCAGCTTTTGGCATATTTATGACCATTTGTGGAGGCATTGCATAAATCACTGACCACAGCGTTCATTGTAGCCTCGGAGCAATGGTTGGTCAGAATCTGAGCGCTGTGTTTTGAAGTTAACGGTTTGTTTTGTTTATATAGCTAAGTGAGGAAGTGAGTGCATTGTGCAGTGAGAATTTATGTTATGCGATAAGTTGGTAAACAAATGCCACTCACTCGAAATTGTTGTTTTTGTATACGCTGGAAAATATAGAAATAAATTAAATGCTCTATTATGTGAGTAGAACGTGCATTGCTATATCTGACATCAAATGAGCAAACATGCGTGTAAGCAGAAAGGGCAAGGCCATAGAAAAATCAATGTTAGTATTCCCACATCTTGAAACTTTCGTACTTTTTTACTCTCATTGCCAGTTTCTGTTCTTTTCAGAATTCAATAAAGTAAACTAATACCCGCTATTATTGGCAGAACACTCACACAAATCTAATTGACTTACGCCAGCTTGCGAGGCTTGAAAGCTGGCAAAAAGCAAATGGTCTCACTGAGACTTAGGCTGAGCCTGGTTCCTTCAAATTCGGCGACGAAAATCTTACAACAGACACCCACAATACACTTGGGGCTTAGAAAGGCAACAATGTTGAAGCATTTGATGAACAGGTCGAAGTTCCACCGTACGGTCAAGATGAGATTTGAGCAACAATAGTCTGTCAGAAAAGCAGCGAGACCTTGGAGCTGAGGACTACTCAAAACTGGCAGTAAAGAGCTGTTGTATTTACCGATGCTTGTTTTCACATTTGTGAGGTTATCGATGTGAATGGCACCCCGTAAATTTTAACGGACTCATGCTTCACCAACGATTACGAAGCGACGCAAAAACTCCTTCAGACCACCATTTCACCTATGGCCGAGCAGTAATTTTCGTGAAAATTTAGAGGCTTGTTGCTTTCAATGGCTGTCAAACACGAACGAAATAAGAGTGTTCGTCAAGGGAATAATTTTTAGTACAAAGTGGGATTCATCGATTAAATTATTTATTAATAAATCATAATCGTGATTAATCAAAAAACGTGATTAATCAGATCCTGAGTAATTACTGTTTACTCATAAAAAATTAATTGAAAAATGAAACTTTTTTATAATACATAGTTATATTACAATATTTTTCTTATTAACAAAAATAGAATGCCAAACGATCCATGCCTAATTTTTTCCCCAAAAAAAACCAAATATAGCAGCAATTATTATTATGATTAATCAGTTTTCTGATTAATAAAATTAATTCGATTCTGATTAATTAAAATATAATTAGTCGAGAAATTAATCTCTTTGATTAATCAAAAATGATTATTCTTTGATTAATTGATTAATCAGGTTTCTGTTAATCAGCTTTTTTGATTAATTGATTAATCGCACATCCCTTATTTGTACGAATTATCATGGTTTTTGTTAAATCGCTTTCGTGCAAGACCAACAAATTTGCAACCAAGGAGATATTGAGAGCCCTGAGGAGAAGATGCAAGTCGTCGTTTAAAGTACAAAACCGCGTATAAAGATAATGCATATATATGTATATTTCAGGATGAATGGATAAGGCTTGAGCTAAGAGCTTGTGTGAGCAAATCTAATTTTTGACAAAAAATGTCAGTTAAGCGGTTTTGCAGAATGACGATACGCGGATTTGTAGGTACTTTAAACGATGAAATTCTTGCTGGAAAAATTTTTCACATTAAGAGTTTGCAACCAGCATTGTAGCAGATACTTGAATTTTTGTGGTCATTAATTTGAATACAGAAGCTAATTAAATTATAAATTACAAACTGGAGAGATTTGCTAATAAAAAAGTTGTGTTTGGATCTCGCTTGAGACTGAAGTGAAACTTCTTCTTCCTATTAGCCGTATATTATGTATATGCATAATTTTCTACATAATAATGAATGCTTATGTTAAACTTTAATCTTACTCTTAATCTTAATCCTTTTTTTGTCTTCCAGAAAGAATTTTAAAAGATCTATAACAACTAATTATGTTTGAAATGCAACCGTGGACCCCATCTGGCAATGAAACTTGCAAATTTCTGCAAATTTGTGTCCGTGCAGACCAAATCTGAGAGAATTTTTTCTTGCTCTGTGACGCTGGTGGTACGAAAAAAGCTGAATATATTATTGCACAGAATAAATATGTGATCCCCTAAAAGAAATATAGCTTTGTTGAGTGATGTTGCGCGTAGTCCTAAGGCTCTGGAAAGACCTCGTCTTTGCAAAATCCTTTGACACATTTGCGAAAATGACGACGATCCTTTGACTCGGCACCCTTGGTAGGCAAGGAAAGCAATGGAACCCAAGAACGCAATATAAAGACCAAGTGCAGAAGGAGCTATCTACTTGATATTTATGAGAAACTTATGGAGCTTCGCAAAGGAGAGAGGAACTCGGATACCATTTTTAGTGCAAAATGTTATCGTAAAACGTTCACCAGTCTATGCTACGAGTATAAGCGAATATTTAAATGCAAGACCATCGGAATATAGAAAAGTAAATATTATCAAAGCCCTAATCATCGGCAGTAGGAAGTTAAAAACGATAAACAAACCGATGCAGACTCAAAATTCCATACTCTATAAGCACCTAATAACAGTTACTTCAAAGTTGAATGAATCACAGATACGCCAAGAGACTTCCTTAAGACATTAAAAAGCACATTTCAAACATTTAACGCAGCAAAAAATTTACTAGAAACTCATCAACCAATGAATGTTAGGTGATTTGCCAAGAAAAATCGACACTCTAATCTTTGATCTACTCCAACCGCAAGCTCACGCTTTACTTTACTTGAAGATGAAAAACATTAAATTTTAATGGGATTTTCTAGTTGGCAGCGAATGACATGGAAAAGTGTTTCAGAAAAGGGGATGAGAACCCAGTAAGCGGGCATAAGAAATTATGGAAAATGGCAAATGTCTGCATCGGAATCGAATAGAGCGCCGATAAGGTCGGCGGCAAAAGTGCTTAGAGAAGATTGAGGACGAAAAAACGTGGCTGGCAATCTGTTCGAAAGAAAATAAATGCGCAAAGTTCATTTAATGCCACATACCACAGATGCAAATCAACGCCAAGCCAAAAGCTTGCAACATGCAAAGTGCGGCTAAAGATTTTCTTTTGAGTAGACACAAACAAGTTGGTCGTAGTGAACCCATGTCCAACTAATCCGCTCTTAATTAAAGCATGCTCAAAGGAAGTGTGAGAGGCTAATGGTTGATTTTAATATTCTTATGCAAAAATAAACGAGTGCCGATGTGTGTGTTCATGAGCAAACGTGTATGTAAGTTTGTACAGCTGCAACAAATTATTGAAAATCTTACTATGACTTCTTCTTCGCCGTAAGTTTATAGTTTGAGAGTTTGGTTTTTGTTGTGTCTAGTGGTTGATAGTGAGTGCTTCAGGGTAAATATTAGTTGTTCTACAAAGTCATACTCTCACATTTTAGAGACAGTAGTAAGAAATAAATCTTGTCAGCCGACCTGGCAACTATCTAGCTTTTGAGCCAAACAACTTATTTGTCTTTTGGTTAAAACAATTTTCCCGGAAGGTGTTTTAATGCAAATATGTATGTACATATACACATGCATACATATCAACATAACTTTAATGTGTGTTCTTAACAAGTTCCACGTTTTGTCTGCTCGCCATGTGATAAGATCATAATCCCATTTGTGTCCTTTTTTGACTAAAAACTTCCTTGTTCAAACGAGGCACGAGTTGCTTGAAGCATGGGAGTTCTTAGGCTTGCGGTAGCTAAGTCATTGAACATAAATTCCCAGTGAACCATAAAGTGCATACAGTATTCTTATACAATTGAATTCATAATTCTGATTAGTGGTGATATGTACCTTTAGATTGCACGATAACGACGGGTACTACAGGGGGTGTCGCCATAGAAGTGTTCTCTTCAAAAGTACTACCATTCGGCAAAAACTGGCCATCTGGCAATGGACAAATTGGCGCACATATATTTTTGCAGGTTGAAAAAATAAAAGGAAACTTGTTTGTAGGGCTTCTCGTTGAAGAAAAAAGTAATGTTCCAATATGTCGAGCCCTGCCAACATCATCAAACGGTTTGAAAATACAGGTAGTATTTAGAAGGGCTTCAGGGGAGGCCAGCATGTTTACATGTATGTATTTATATAAAAAAAATATTTATTGAACCAAAGAGTAGTACCACTTCTGGGTACTTTTAAGACATGCGGAGTCCGCGAAAAATTCCGAAAGCATTGTCCGGAGTATGCATCAGACTAGGCCGAGCATACTTTGAAATGCCATCAAATTATAACTTAATAAAGTTTTATTACATGGCAGTTGAGAAGTGCATGTGAAAAAATTTCATAAATGAAAGTAAATATCATGCATTTAGGCGCTTGGTGTTAATAGTCGCGCCTAAACACACCAGCATTAATACCGATAATAAGTCCTCTCTCGACGTACGAAAACCACACTCTATGTGTCACTCATCATGCCCGTGCTGGAATAGTATATGGTAATAAGAAATGTCTTCTGGGGTTAAACTAAAATTAAAATTAAAAATAAATTACCAATTAATGGATTTGGAGGATTTTATAGGGAATTGTTATACACAATTTAATGGGTTAACTTGGTTAAAATTTGTTCGAAGAACAGTCCTATACAAATTTGCGGCACATAAAAGCGAACGCACGCAATAAGATGACCAGCCGCTTTCCTTTGCCCAACTGGCTGCCGGCTGTTTTTGTGGGCATCTTGAGAAAGTTTTGGCTGAGATTTCGTAGCTAATGCAGAAGCTGTTTATATTTAAACTGAGGTCAGAGAGCACTAAATCAAGTGTGACAGCGGGTAAAAGTACACCGCAACTTGCAAGCAAATGTGGCACAAAGTTTCTGAACAGAAAATCAAGACATTTCTTCGAGAAAAAACAAGACTGCGAAGTTGGGGGTGTACAAATTTAAGCAGCTTAAAACTCTTTCGTTTGCTCGTAGCGAAATGCAAACAACAGTTACCCAAGCACATTCAAAGAATCGTGCGGGTTCAGTGCTGCTGTCGATTAAGAAGTTTGTTGGCCGTCCGCAGCATCCAATACCTATGGCCTATCGGTCGGCCACACATACGACTCTCGCCACTCCCATCCCTTCGCAGCAGCCATATGAAGATAGTTACAAGTAACCTTTTTGTTGCCTAAATGCAACAAATTTGCTTTTCTTCTGCTCAAAAGTTTTCGACGCTGGTCGCAAGATAATAAACGCTGAAGCAAGAAATTGCACGAAATGCACAATGAGCTGCTGAATGAGCGACTTTGTAAGGCTGCGGAAGCTGCGAGTAGTTAGTAAGCGCGTATGTGACACGATGTTATCACTGCGACGGCTACAGAAATGGTCGGTTGTATGTATGTGTAGCGGTGAAGGAAGACAGGAAGGAAGGAAGGCGGACCGCCATTGTTACAGCTGGCAAAACAAATGTGTTGTATGCGATTTAATGCTTTGCGGATGAATGGACGCGTCAGACATAAAAGGGTTGCGACACAAATACTAGTTACAAAGGATTTGAGGTGAGTGCCGGTGTGGGAAAGCGGAAAGGGATGCACTACAACTTGGGCAGAAGACATAAATAAGCTTAACAAGTAGTTTGAAAATGGCTCTTTTAACTGATTTGGTCGTGAGTGCGACCGCCAAAGGATGGTGGTAACACAGGTGGGGTATACAGAGGGAGATTGGAATATTTATTTATTATAGATTAGATTCGATTATCGTTTAAAGTAGGGGGCAGATCACTTATGTAGTTACCGCGACCAATGTGTTTCTAGGTCCTAAGAAGCAAATGTGCGTTTCTGTTTCCTAATCGTCATTACACAGCCTGAACTCGTCGGTGTAAACAACTCCTAGGTTCTAGAAGTGCTTCGTTATCTTGCAGTGGTTAGTAAGAAAGCCTGTAACAATGTTCATTCGGGGTCTTGCAAGGTGAAGGATTGCCTTAGTTCTCCTTGTTGATATTTCTGGGAAGGGGGGTTTATCCTCCTCATCCAGATATATTAATTTCGCCTAACGCAGCTCCATGACAGACCGATGAAGGGTCCTGGTTCTATGAATCCCTGTGCAGCCTCTTTCCTAGTGAGAATATTTGCAATATTTTTCTTGGTGAGATTGGCCTGTTTCTTCTATTATACGGACATGTAGTATATAGGAATTCGTTTTTAAATATTTTCATACATCCAGTTAGCCAATGATTGAACAAATAAAGCTTTTCAAGTTATTCAATCCAAAGAAATCCTAACTGTTCTATGCTTTTCTCTCAAGAGCACGATCAACTTTTAGAAAAACACCTTATTTCTGGAACGCTTTGAAGACCATTACAAAAAGATCTGCGTGAAAGAGACGAAAATTTCATTGCAGGCGTAAACCTCTTTCCGATCAAAATAATAATCTGATTAAATGCTTTTTACTTCTACTTGCTTGTGTTTTTATTTTCCTTCTATTTCCTGTATTCATATATTTAGACGTATTACCATCTGTATTCCCATCAATGCACCATATCTTTCTCTTCTTCTTATTTCATATTTTTATTTTTATTCCAATTCGCATTTGTATTGCTATTCCTGTTCATATTCCTGTTTCTATACCTGTTGATATACTCATTTTCATTCTAATTCTTATTCCTATTCATAATGCCACTTATATTCATATTCCCATAAGTTTTCTACTTCCTACTCCTATCATTTCCCCTGTTTCTATTCATACCCTTATCTTATTCTTATTCTTTCATCTATTCATATTCGTATCCCTGGTCCTATTCCTTTTAAATTGTTATTCTTAATCTACTTAGTTTTGGCGGCCGCTGTGGCTGAGTGGTGCATAGGACCTAGGATCGATCCCTGCCCCGAGTAGCATCTTAATTAGAAACAGTTTTTTTCTAACAGCTGTCGCCCTTTGGCTGGTCCCTCCATTTGTGTTCAGTTCCTTTTTCCTATTTCTATTGATATTCATATTCGTATTGCTATTGCTAATACTGTTCATATTCATAATCTAATTATTATTCCTATCCAATACCTGTTCCTATCCCTATTCATATTCGCATTCATAATCTTCTTATTATTCCAACGACTTTTCCTTTTCTTATTCTTATTCTTTTTCCAATTCATATTTCTACTACTATACATATACACTGAGAGAAAAATCAACCAAAAATTGGTTAGTATTACCAAATTCAAACTTGAAAAGGAACCAACGTGATTTTTGGTTAATATTAGCAATGCCTTGGTTGATAATTTCAACAATGATTTGGTAATATTGACCACAACTTTGTTTACATTAACCAAACTTTTGGTTGGCGATTTTTCGTTTCAATACGTTTATGCTCTGCACTTCACATGTGCTTTTTCATAATTCGGAGATACAAAACAAAAATTTTAATAATCATATTAACACGATGCCTTTGACGGGATTAGCAAATAACAGCAAGAATCTCTACACACTCAGGAACAGCAGCTTTATACATTTGTCTTAAAATGTTCAACTTGAATCAATTTTCTTCGTCGTTTAATTTGGCTCTGCACTTCACAGAGGCTTTTTCGTAATTAAGAAAAACCAAAAACAGAAAAAAATAATTATGTATCGCGCTGATGACATTCGTACTGCTGGAAGCAAACACCTCTGCTCGTTCAGCCACTGCCATACATACGAATTTGTTCTCAAATGTTCAACTTGAATCACATTTCTTACAATCGGCTTACTGACCATGAAAAAATCAAATCATAACTTCATTGAAAAAACCATTGTGCTTTTGGCTCAGTGTACCCATTCCTATTTATATTCATATCCATATTCATATTACTATTCCTATTCGTGTCCCGGTTCTTATTTACATTTCTATGCTATTTCCGTTCCTATTATTTTCTTAATTCTAAATGTTTACATTAGTGACCTCTTTTTTCACCCCCTTCAATGCACCACTGGCTGTATGCGAGTAGCTTTGCTGCTTTACCTATGAAGAGCAGCGGCTGAGTTCTATGCTGCTTAGACATGCGAACCACTAATCTGTAACTAATTTGTTGCACACAAGTTTAATTGAGATAACTCGCTACATAATTTTTGTTGGAAATATGGAAACATTGAATGCCTCCCCAACTAATGGTCGAGTTTAATGAAAGCTCTTAAATTTTCGTTTAGTGCTCAGATTTCACGGAAGCTATAATTAAAATCAGAATTTCTATTTGCTTTGACGTTGAACTGTGCCCAATATTTGCATTCTTTGCATTCGATTGAGTGAATTAAAATTTTAACAATTTTCTCATGCCACGCATGCCAACTTGAATTCTTTGCAGTCTCATTACTGCTACTGTCACTTCCAAGGTTCTGTGCTCTTTGAGCCGATAAATAAATGTGGTTACAGTAGTGAAATTATGCCAGACATCGATACGTTGTGGCCTGCCAGCGTTTTGTGGAAAGCAATCTAGTGAATTCATATACATACACACACACACACATACCCATAGCCGCCCGCATAAATGACGGACGGAGAGATACGAGTATTTTCCAGTCCAACAGTTGTGGGCACAACTCTCTCATATGCATACAAATGCACGTATGTATGTATGTTGAGCATCGACTTTCTTTCGCCATTTAAATTTCTTATCTGATTGAGTGTGAAAGCAATCAAAGCCGAATACTTGTGTGTGGCAGTGTGTTAGCGACGTGGCGGTAAATGCCTGAGTAATTCAACCCGCACATTTCGTACCAGTCGCACAGTCCAAACACTCAGTATTCTGTATTTTGAGTAGCCTGAACTGTAAACAGTGTTGAAACAAAGATGATTGAATTAAGCATTTATGGTTTGTTTGCTGTTTGCACCACAACCGGAAGGGGCTGAGTTGTGAGTTGGGCTATCAGTTTTACTGCTAGATACTGGTAGTTTGCTACAGTTGTGAATTTTTGTGATATTCTCAAATGTTTATTGGAATTTATGATGACTTGCTTGCTGGAAATTCATATTGGATTAGTAGTTGTTTTCGTTCTTTTGCGAAATTATGCCTTCTATGTTAGCACTACATATTTGAAATTTTTTAGCTGATAGTAGTTATGAGCTAGCAGCATTTTATTTTCCCTCTTAGTATATGTTGTATGTGAATTCTGAAATTTGTTGGCTCGTTGAATTCATTTCCTATTTGTGGTATGATTCAATTACGATGGCAACGGAGAAGTGATGATTTTTTTAAATGCTAAAGTTAGCTTGCAATAAAATTAAACATTCCTCTCTGTCAATTTCCTGTCGACGGAACTACAATTCTAAGAATCATGAAGTTATTAGTTAAGAGCGAGTTTGCACCTAATGTGCCTCTTTTTGATAAATAAAATAGGAAGGAAATGCCAAGTGAAGCCACGTGCCTCTCCCCGCTGGTAGTTTTGCTGCCACTAGAGGGCTACGCGTTGAATACTTTCAGAACTGTATGGCCAAGCCAGCGTAGCCAATGTATTTAATTTGCTGCACTATCCATTACTAGAATATCTAAATAGAGGTTCAAAGCGTCATTGAATGGTGTTGGGATTGCTCCATTTATGCAGATCATACCAAGCAGTTATTCTTTGCTAAGAAGTTTAAGATTGGTCAGCTTATTTAAGGCAGGCCACCACACAACAGCTCCTTATAGCAGAAATTGTCGAAGAGCCGCGGGATAAACCCAGCGGCCCAGTCACCACTCCAAGTCCCATTAAGGCACTTTTTATGGCCTCAAATATTAAAAAAATCTAAAAAGGCCAAAACCAAAGAATAGTTCTTAAAGTTGAAGAACTTTTCGATATACGTAACTAGAATATGAAGCATGGTCTCCGTAGATTTTCCCTTTTGGTATTCATGTTGATTAGCAGGCAACAAGGGATTGCTAATAGTGAGTGAAAAGTAGGTACTGGCTATTCTATCTAGGGATTTAAGCACAAAGGAGGAGGTACTAACAAGCCTAAGATAGCTCGGATTCCTGTGGGGGTAAACGATCGTATGATATGATGAGGGTATGATATCGTCATTCCAGTGGAGCCGCGATATTTAAAGCTCATCAGATGTTTTCATTGTCCATACTACTGCTCGTCACTGATGTTAAATTTGTTGGAAGTGCATGTTCAGGAGGAGTTCTACTGTTTCCCGTTCCATTGTGAATTTTTTTTTTAATTAGATTTTGCTTTTAATATTCATTGTTGTTATAGAAATATTGTCAAAGCTTTAAACAAAACCATATAAATAATTGTTTTAAACTTTATACAAAAAATTTTACAAATCTTCAGCTTCTAAATCCGAATATTTAGGACATTTTTGGGTATGTAGTTAAATCATATAATTATAGCCAAACAAGTGCAAGTTTCAAGGGGCTAAAAATCGCACTGATTTTTTAAATGGATTTAAATGGAAAGTGGATTTGTACACTTTTTTCTTTATAAGCATGAATTTCTTCTGAAATAAAATACGGAAGACCATTCGCAGCCAAATGTCAAAAAATCAAGGCCAGTTATTATAAATTGGCCTTGTTATATAAAAATTCGCAAAAGCCGTCACAAAAAAAAAAATTTGTTAAAAATTAACGCGATTTTTTAGTTAGTTGAAACTTACATTTCATCAGAGCAAAATTGTATGGGCCAAAAAGTGTTTTAAATATTCAGATTAAAAGGTCGAAATTTTGATGAACATTTTTTAAATTTTCCTAAATTTTGTGTAGAAAAAGTTCTAAAGATTCAGATGAAAAAGTTGAAATTTTGATGAAAATTTATTGAATTTTTCTAAATTTTGTATAAAGATGTTCTAAACATTCAGATTATAAATATGTTCTAAAGATTCAAATTAAGAAGTTAAAATTTTGTTGAAAATTTGTTGAATTTTCCTAAATTTCGTATAAAAATGTTCCTAAGATTCAGATTAAAAAGTTGAAATTTTGATGAAAGTTGGCTGAATTTTCCTAAATTTTGTATAATAATGTTCTTAAGATTTAGACTAAAAGGTGAAAATTTGTTGAATTTTCCTAAATTTTGTATAAAAATGTTCTTAAGATTCAGATTAAAAAGTTGAATTTTTGATAAAAATTTGTTGAATTTTCCTATTTACTTATAAATTTGTTCTAAAGTTTCAGATTAAAAAGTTAAAAAATTTTTTGAATTTTCCTAAATCTTGTATAAAAATGTTCTAAAGTTTCAGATTAGAAAGTTAAAATTTTGATAAATATTTGTAGAATTTTCCTAAAGTTGTATTAAGTTTGAAACTTTGATTCACATCGTTTTGGTTAAAGCTTGGACAATATTTTTATAGAAAAATACCAAACAAAATTTATCTTGAAAAAGAGTGTAAGTCAGTCATGCCCAACGTCGGCAGAACTCCATAAGTAAGTGCCCTGCGCTGGGCATAACTGGTGTAAGTATTTAACAAGATCGACACGTGGTCACTTGTTTGAGTCGCTGTAAATCTATATTACCGAGCATATATCAAACACTGTACCACAGGAATGTCGAAGTTCCAGCAATTATGCCAGCGCTTAATCATTTTCGTCTAAAATAATTACGAAATCATTAAAACTCAAAATCACTCATACGCCCCGGGGTCCACTGGTTAACCACACAGACCTGAATTCGCCGAAGCGTACATATTCGTTCATGCCCATATTCGCGCACAAACTGAAACACACACATTCGAGCAAATAATGTTATACCAGATGAAAACATAAACATACCAACTGGACATGGGTCACTAAGTAATAAACGAAGTGGTGGCTCGTAGACGCCACGATTGCTACCAGAGGCTATTGGACAGCGCTTGAAAACAATTTACATACTCCACTCATGCGAGAACGGCGAAGGATATACATACATACTGCCTAGAGTAGAGGAAAAGTCAACTTCAACGAGTTAAGCGAGTTTTGTAGCAATTTACAAGCAAAGAGCAACAGCAGACGACATGTAGAAAAAAAAGCGGCAAAGTGACAGCAGCTAAATACAAATCATCGGCACAATGCGAGAGCAGGAGAAAAAGGCTGCAATCCAGGATATACGAGTGTGTACAGAGGTATGTCAAACTGACTCGTTGACTTGCTGCTAGTTTGGCAGTTAACCGCCGGTATGCGCATGTGTGGGTAACATAAAAAACGATTTACAGTTAATCCCTTATGGGCATTTTGTAGCCAGATTTTTTACTACACACAGATATTTATTGCCAACCCACGCTGCTAGACGGCGAAAAGCAACACGTCGCTCGTATTCTCTATGTTTGTATGTTTGTGTGATGATGCTGCTTGTATGTAGGAGTGAGTGGCAGCAACACTGACAGCATCACAACTCATGCAAATTTAAGCTCCACATTTGACTTGGTTTTATTTGTTACCGAAAAATGTTAAAAACATTTCCTGTCGTCTAGTCCAAAGACGAGCCAATTGTGAGGCCAATTGGGCGACCAACGCTGTTGTAGGTGTGCATATTTACATATATGAAGCTGATTGGCGAGGAAACAGCTGGCCTTATGGAAGGACACACAAATGACCAACTCCAGGTTTTATGTATCAAAAATGAAAACGAAATCCACTCAAAAATGTGCAAAACTTGATTGTTTTTGTTTAATTTTATTTGCTATTACTGTTCGTCGGAAATGTGGCATGCAACATGCGGCCGTAGATATACGCAGGGCGTGTGCAGAGTTGTAAGATGGATTGCTCTAAAAATGAATTTTCATGTTAAATACGCGTAAAATAAGATATTCGGAAGGCAAATGTAGCTAATAGGGTAATAGGCGATGAGGAAAAAACTCAAAAACAAAGAGCACCCAAATACCAAAGTGAGTTATTTTGTGGCAAAAAAAGTGTAGAAAATTTGCATATGTGAATGTAAATATGTACTAGCATATACGTATACAGCCCGGGTGCGATTTCTATATGTAGTTATGTACGTACATATTTATGGAAACCCATCGAGTGGCTGTTAGCTGTGCGTGTTATCCTACCGACAAATCTAGCCAAACACACTCGCCAACCACCAAATGGTCTGCATACAAATTTTGCAAGCGTTCCAAAAAACTTTACTTGCCGCACTTAATCCAATAATAAATGGAATATTTCTGACCTCGGGTATTAAATTAAATGTTATCAGTCGAGTGCAGGAAATTATCAGTGTGCAAATGCGCCACTGCGGAACAACAACGTTGTATAGTACAGTGGTGTGCGCACTTGCAAAAATGCGAGCGAAAAAGTGAGTTAGCCAAAAACAGATAGTCATAGAATATTGACAGATTAAAACATTCAGGAAACAAAAGTTGTGCCGGACAAACTGATGATAGCCTTATTAACATATTGAAACATTATAAAAGTTATAAAAAGTAGGCGGTACCACGCCCATTTTGCCAAAAAACTGTAAAAATATTATTTTTGGTTAAGGGATGAAAACCGACACTTTAAGCGGAATTCTTTTGCGAAGTTTTTTTTT
>NW_023458556.1:43501482-43505825 GCF_013731165.1 Rhagoletis pomonella | reverse complement strand
ATGAAAACCGACACTTTAAGCGGAATTCTTTTGCGAAGTTTTTTTTTCTCATAAACAATGCATCTAGGTGAAAAATCGCTTTGTTGACTTTTTACTTCAGCTTTTATGCAGAATAAGTTGGGAGTTTTTAACCTAGTTCAAAAAAGGAGGAGGTTATCAATTCGTCGGAATATTTTTGTTTTTCGAAAATTTGTATTTATAATATTTTTATTTTTTTTTGAAGTTTTCCAGCATTTTAAAATTATATAAAATTGAGAATAAAAACAAGAATATGTTGAAAGTTGTTGTTCTGTGAGATTGCAAATGAGAGTGTGTGTTGGAGATTGTGTTTAAAAGTAAATGGCTTGCAAGAATTTTAAAAGTGCCTCTAAGCGGTCCTACCTTACTATATTTTTATCACGTTCAATATTGAAATATCTTATTTTTTGTTCGCACCATCGCACGATTTTTTTTAGGATTAAATGAAGATCTTCACTTGGCAGATTTTTAACGAACAAATTTTGGCAAAATTGCTCGTTTTAAGCAAGGAATTGCTCTTTTTAAGCAAGGCTTCGGAGCAAAGGTTGTTTTTTCATCGCTCCGACCCGGTATTTTATTCCGCTCCCAGCCCCGCTCTTAGCTCCGCTCCCACTCCCAATGAAAAACTTTTTTTTTTTATTCAATTACTTAGTATATACATATCAAGCCCTAACCGCCAAAAACTTAGCTGATATTTGTTTTTTTTTTTTATTTCCTCTTGATGCAGAACATAGATATGTAAGTACAGCTATCTTTGTGATACCTATGTATTTTGTCTTGTAAATAAAATGGTAAATATTAACTCAGCCAGCAAACAATTCGAAAATGGATCCAAAAAAGGAAAAAAGTGGATGGAATGCGGATTTTTGTCCGTTTACCGATTCGGGTTTCGGATACTTTGATGATCCGTTTTTCCACTAAAGTGTGCGGCAGATATGTATGTACAGACAATAACCGAAAAATGTTTTGGCTGTTTTTATGAAATTTTTCTTATTGAATTTTTCGTTCAATATGATTTTCTTCTGCACATCACAGATGCTTTTTCATAAGCACCTTACGGAATACGAACCCTTGCTTGGCTACGAACGAATGCTTGGCGGCATTCGAACCCGATACCTTCTGAAAGCTATCAAATACTAGCCCGCTCAGCCACTGCCGACTACGTATGTACATACTTTTTGATGTAGGGGCAAAGAAAACTAAAAATGTATCATCATTATTATTATCGGTCAAACTGCTTGTTCCATATCTGCCCGGGTATTCAGTGGAACTCAAATTTGCTAAGTCCAAAGAAGGCACAGAAAATTCAAAAGTGCAAAGGCATTAGAAAACCTTTTATTAATTTAAAATTCTACCGATTCATATGGAGGTTTTTTTCGCTTTGGACAGAATGCCTAAAAAATGATTTCGGAAAGTTTTTATCCTCCACTGAAAAATTAAAAAAATGCATTTAACTTTAACAGGGAAATATCTTAAATATCTGCTGAAATGAAACACCAGCAAAGTGAATTGTTTACTGCTTGATGAAAAAAAGTAGGACTCCCAAAGTGAAGGAACGGTGATAGTTTCAATTAAAATGCTAAATCAAATAAAAAAGTGTGGTCCAAAGCAATTATGTAAGCTAGTATGCACATACAAATTTATATTAATTTTTGCATATTTTGAGGCGTTTCTTACCCGTGTTTGCCTTTTCAGCCTTTTTCGTTGATATATCACTTTTTCCAAGGGATTATGATAAGCAAGGGAAATATGTGCATACATATGTATGTACATATAAATTCATCCTTTTTCACATATCTCTGATGTGCAACACTTTCTACCATGTATGTACATACATATGTGGGCTGCTCGTTGCAGTAACCGCTTTACTACCAACAGCCGGGAAGCAGTAGCCGTGTGAGCAACCGTCCGGTAGGATATGCCATAGCAAGCGTTTTCAACTGCTGCTGACCGCTAACCGCATGCAGATAATTGCTTTATGAACGAGCGATGGTAGTTATGAACTTAAATATGATTTTCGCCCATTAGCCAGACACACTGATATATGTATACAAATGTGTGCATTAGGATGGGATGAAAATCCGAATAGAATTTTTAATGGTAATAACAAAAATATATTTCAGTATATACCAAAAAATCTCTGCGAAAGATTGAAAATGTTGGCCAATAGCTTAGGCTTGCCCTATGCAAACAAAAATCAAAGTGTTAAACAATGTTTTTTAACTAGCTACAAAAAAGGTCCTAATACAAAATTAGCAGGACTAATACTTAATTTCAAAACTAATTAAATAAAAAAAAAAAAATGTAAGCTCGATATTAGTCGAGAGCTCGATAAACTTTGGATACCTTCGTCCGAGGTAAAATGTTGTCTTAAAATAAAGTTATCAATGTTCCCTGGATCCCAGGACCTCCTGAACAAGAATCCTGGATTCATTGTATTTTTCGAACTTTTTAGGAAAAAGTCCAATAATAACTGAAAAATCCGGACTTTTATTTTTTTAGTCCAGTAATAATAGTTAAACTTGGCTAAATACTTCTTACGGCCGAAATAAAAGTCCTTTCCTAATAATAAACAAACCGCTTATCCAAATTAAACAAATTTAGTATCGAATGAAAGAGGACTGACATAGCTTTCAACCAAAACTATCTAAACGAAGATTACCACTTATTTATTAATTTTTTTTATAATTTAATAAAAAATAACTTCATATAAGTCTGTGACACACTTACATTATGTTCTTTTTATAAAATTTTTGATAAAACCAAACTTTAAGTATTGTTATTTAAATATATTGGTAACTGCAGACTTAAAAATGTTATTTTGCTAATAAAAGTTGTTTGGTAAATAAATTACTTTGCCATAAAGGTATAAAGGTTAAGAAAAAGATGTTTGAACACTTTGAACTTTGATTGACTTGGACGAGCCTTAGATATTGATTGAAAATATGCATATTTCGCAACGATTTTTTTTGGGCATAAAGCCATTATGTATCAATAAAAATTCTAAAAAATCGGAGTTTCGGACCACCCTAATGTGCATGCATTTTATGTGAAAAATCACATAGCTTCGAGTGTATGTGCGTATGTGAATTACTACAGATTTTAAATTATGATGACACTGCTGCTGTTTGCTCACTGCCCTCTTTTACTGCTGACCACCGCCAACCCACAGCCATTTAATGACTCAATGGGGATCGATTATTTACCGAGTATTTAGCCGGAAGGTATGGTAAGTGACGCGTCTTTTAATGGGAATTAATGGTGGCACGTAATAGATGCAGTTTTGCAAGTAAGTCTATGACTGAAGTAAGTAGCTAACTCTTGCCACATGTGGCTGGCTTGCGTGGCGCAACAGAAAAGTTTTTTAATCTTGCTGAAAGCAAACACGTCATAACTATCAAAGCGTTTTAGTAGCTGCGAAAGAACTTACAACTTCTAAGCGATAACTTCTACAACAACTGTGCGCATTTATAGTGCAATTGGCGGTGGTGAAGTTGGCACTGGCTTGCAGCAAACTCGAGTAGCAATTGTGCGTGGAAAGGTGTAAAATACAAAAGAGCATAGCAAATCGTAATGAATGTGTACAAACAAGTTGAAGGAAAAATGTGTTGATATGACTGTCGGCTAAGTTGCATGCCACAAATCAAATATAACTTCTTTCAAACTACTTACTAAGCATTAGGTGGAAAAAAAAGTAAATAAGAAAGGGCGACAAAGGGTCGTGTAGGTGATTTTTACTTCGTACCACTGGTGTAGCTGTCATGGCAATATTTTTATGAGAAATTGCTGAAAGCGATTTTTTTACACCAACAAAGCAACGCTAAGGAGCACACACATGTACCTACTAGCCAAATTGTCACTTTGAGGGCGGGTGGGTGACTTAACTTTGCTTGTTTTCAGCTACATTTGCATCTGCTCTCCACACACATATCTCATTCCTTTTGGTATTTGTGCCTGAATTGTTGCCTTTGAATTGTCCACATGACAATAACTTAGCGACGTGCATAACTTCGTATGGCATTTAAGTAATTTGTCAATTGCTTTGACCAATGTCCGGCAGCTAAATTGTTAACACACAAGCGCACTTATGGAAAGTAGCTTGATATGTGCTTAGAAATGTGAAGCTATTCCCTTTTCTATATTAGCTTCCAGGCAGTCCGTTTACTTGCAATAATTTTTTTTAATGCTGATATAAATATTTTTACCTTTGCATGCTACATTTGCTTATCTCAATAACTTGACAACAAATTATATTTGAATGAAGACATATGTATGTATGCACGCAGAGAAATTCCCCAACATGCGTTTAGTAATAATACCTTTTT
>NW_023458556.1:43498525-43501382 GCF_013731165.1 Rhagoletis pomonella | reverse complement strand
AGAGCTCGATAAACTTTGGATACCTTCGTCCGAGGTAAAATGTTGTCGTAAAATAAAGTTATCAATGTTCCCTTGATCCCAGGACCTCCTGAACAAGAATCCTGGATTCATTGTATTTTTCGAACTTTTTAGGAAAAAAAAAAAAAAAAAAATCCGGACTGTTATTTTTTTAGTCCATTAATATTATAATAGTTAAACTTGGCCAAATACTTCTTACGGCCGAAATAAAAGTCCTTTCCTAATAATAAACAAACCGCTTATCCAAATTAAACAAATTTAGTATCGAATGAAAGAGGACTGACATAGCTTTCAACCAAAACTATCTAAACGAAGATTACCACTTATTTAGTAATTTTTTTATAATTAAATAAAAAATTAATTCATATAAGTCTGTGACACACTTACATTATGTTTTGTTTATAAAATTTTTGAGAAAATCAAACTTTAAGTATTGTTATTTAAATATATTGGTAACTGCTGACTTAAAAAAAAATGTTATTTTGCTAATAAAAGTTGTTGGGTAAATAGTTTACTTTGCCATCAAGGTATGTAGGTTAAGAAAAAGATGTTTGAACACTTTGAACTTTGATTAACTTGGACGAGCCTTAGATATTGATTGAAAATATACATCTTTCGCAACGATTTTTTTGGGCATAAAGCCATTATGTATCAATAAAAATTCTAAAAATCGGAGTTTCGGCCCACCCTAATGCGCATGCATTATATGTGAAAAATCGCATAGCTTCGAGTGTATGTGCGTATGTGAATTACTACAGATTTTAAATTATGATGACACTGCTGCTGTTTGCTCACTGCCCTCTTTTACTGCTGACCACCGCCAATCCACAGCCATTTAATGACTCAATGGGGATCGATTATTTACCGAGTATTTAGCCGGAAGGTATGGTAAGTGACGCGTCTTTTAATGGGAATTAATGGTGGCACGTAATAGATGCAGTTTTGCAAGTAAGTCTATGACTGAAGTAAGTAGCTAACTCTTGCCACATGTGGCTGGCGTGCGTGGCGCAACAGAAAAGTTTTTTAATCTTGCTGAAAGAAAACACGTCATAACTATCAAAGCGTTTTAGTAGCTGCGAAAGAACTTACAACTTCTAAGCAATAACTTCTACAACAACTGTGCGCATTTGTAGTGCAATTGGCGGTGGTGAAGTTGGCACTGGCTTGCAGCATACTCGAGTAGCAATTGTGCGTGGAAAGGTGGGAAATACAAAAAAGCATAGCAAATCGTAATGAACGTGTACAAACATGTTGAAGGCAAAATGTGTTGATATGACTGTCGGCTAAGTTGCATGCCACAAATCAAATATAACTTCTTTCAAACTACTTACTAAGCATTAGGTGGAAAAAAAAGTAAATAAGAAAGGGCGAAAAAGGGTCGTGTAGGTGATTTTTACTTCGTACCACTGGTGTAGCTGTCATGGCAATATATTTATGAGAAATTGCTGAAAGCGATTTTTTTACACCAACAAAGCAACGCTAAGGAGCACACACATGTACCTACTAGCCAAATTGTCACTTTGAGGGCGGGTGGGTGACTTAACTTTGCTTGTTTGCAGCTATATTTTTGCGTCTTCTCTCCACATACATATTAGAACCCTGCATGCGACATTCATTTCTAGCATTTACACGACTTAGTCGAATGTGAATGTACTGCTCATTCTATTTACACAAGCTAGTGTACAACGTGGTGAATATTCACAGCGAAATAAGAGAACAATAACAATACTCTCGTATCCCTCTCTTGACTGAATACTGAAATCATCTCCTAGCGACGCTCACTTACGCTCACCGATCGGCCATGGTCATTCATGACTGAACGAGCAAGCTAATAAATGTTACGAATGTGGCGAATGTGTTGCGCAGGCAGTCATGTGACCAGCGATGTCTGCTGGTGCAGCAGGCAGCAAGTGCTTGGCAATAATGATTAGTAGATGCTTTTCATATTTTTTTTTTGTAATGAGACATGGATAGGAAAAATGTTGCTACCTACATACATACATATATATGTACGTATGAATGTACTTTAGACTATGCTGAAAATATACATATTTAATATATACGGAAGAAAATGCGTAGCACCGTCAGCAAAAAAAAACATCAAAAATCTACACGGACTTTAAAAGAAATTTAAAATTTGCACATTATTATACTAAAATTTAATGGGCTATAACGTATGCTGGATTTTTTTAATTACTGATTAAAAAGTTTGTAATTTTCATGAAACTGCAAATACTCATAAATTTCGTACAAAGTTTGAAACTTGGATTTATATGGTGTTTGTTAAAACTTAAGCCATGTTTTAATACAAAGTTAACAAAAAATATTTAATATGAAAAACATTTCGAATATTAAAAAAAAAAATCCCCTTATACTCAATTTTGTTAGTAAGGGCGTGTCCTTAAATATTTCCTTTAGAGAATTTGGCATTGTTAAGGAGGATACCTTCCCTCTAGTAAACCAAAACTAGTGCGTACAAGTTTAAAGAATGCAGCAGCACTAATATTTCTATAATAAAAAAAACAGCCCCTTTGGGATTTTTTCACTTGCCGATTTTTACATAAACCTTTTTTTAATATTCGCGAATTTCGTACACACACACATATGTATTAAATGTATATACGAAACGCCAGAATGGCATTGTATGCAACTGCGTTTATGCAAGTTCACAAATATACAAGCATAATTAAGCTACTAAAGGGTCAGCTTACCAGGTATGTAGGTTAAGACCGGGAGATATATGAAGAATATGAAACAGGCAAACAAAATTTAAGAATTTGGGCTTTCCAAATTATTGATTAGTGGTTACCCGCGTCAACCCTAACTCTCAATGTTCGCA
>NW_023458556.1:43497270-43498425 GCF_013731165.1 Rhagoletis pomonella | reverse complement strand
ATAAATTTTATTTAAATTCATTTTAAATTTTAATGAAAAATATCTGAAGGTTAATGATTTCATGCTAAAGTTCGCACAAATTGAACAGAACCATCCGCGTTTATGCAATATTTCTTTGCGGGAATTCGATTAAGTGTGTAATTAAGAAAAACAAGTCAGAAAATGTGTGAAATTTGGTCTGTGTTAATAAACTGTGACTAATGCAGGACGCGCAAGTGTGTAGTACTTAGTCGAATCGTCATGTATTCGTTTCGGCATGGCGAAATAATTACTATAATATGAGTAGGCGTGTAATATGCGGAGTGCCTTAGGACACCTGAACGCTAAAAGCCAAGTCGAGAGGAACTGGTTGCATAGAAATTTATACAATATAGTGCGAAGCCGAGAATAAAGCTGACCGATGCGAGAAAACCAGTTTTGAACTGTTTTCCAAAGCTCACTTGCGCTGAAATTGCATTTTATTATTCGGCCGTTTATCTTAACAGGCGGTTGCCAGTGATTTTAATCAAAGTTTTGAATATGGGTATTTTAATAAGTGAAGTTTTATCTCGCCCTGCTCTTTGGAATCAAACAAAGGAAAACCATTATAATCGAATAATAAAATTGCTATAATTTTTAGTTAATCTTGATTCAATCCTTTCTGGAATATAATCAACAGTTATAATTTTCATTCGTGTATATTCATAAAATCTTTGCGGATTATTTCTTAACTCTTCATATAGATTATGAAATTCACCAAATTCACTTCGTTTTTCGATTATTGGATGAATACCATTCCATGTCGAATCCATTTTTATAACTGACGCTTGTATGAGCACAAATGCTTGATATAACACAAGTAATTTTTAGCAAAAAAAAACCGACTTAAACAAAAAAAAATGTATATATATATATTTCATTATCCAATTATCGGATCTAAACCAGATTAGTATGGAACCACCTCTAAGACACTACCTTTCCGGTGCAAAAAGAATTATCGAAATCGGTTGACATGGTCCAAAGTTATGCGGTAACATACAGTGACGGGCAAAACTGTATCATGGTGTAACACTTTTTACTTCAGCCATCGCTATCTTTCCAAGTTCTAAAGCCTTTCATAATTTTGTTATATATTCTTATTGGTACACCTGTACTTCCTCTCTCATAACGATTTGA
>NW_023458556.1:43495891-43497170 GCF_013731165.1 Rhagoletis pomonella | reverse complement strand
AAATTATTGTTTTCTGACTACATTATTCTTTATTAGGGCACCCGCAGAGTGAACGCTGAAACACGAGCCGAGCTGAGAGCTGATTCAGATCGGCGCTGATCAATATTTGGTCCACAGAGTGCATTCGAGAATCAGCGCTAGATTTCGCGCTTACCTTAATTTTTAACCGACTTCCAAAAAAGGAGGCGGTTATCAGTTCGTCGGAATATTTTTTTTTTATGTATGTTACCGCATAACCTTGGACCATGTCAACCGATTTCGATAATTCTTTTTGCACCGGAAAGGTGGTGTCTTAGAGGTGGTTCCATACTAATCTGGTTTAGATCCGATAATTGGATCATGAAATATATATATATATATATTTTTTTTTTTTAAGTCGGTTTTTTTTTGCTTAAAATTACTTGTGTTATATCAAGCATTTGTGCTCATACAAGCGTCAGTTATAAAAATGGATTCGACAAATGAAAAATAACTCTATTGTAAATATTTTTTTTAAGAAGAAAGTGTTAGAAATTCATCCAATAAACGAAAAACGAAGTGAATTTGGTGAATTTCATAATCTATATGAAGAGTTAAGAAATAATCCGCAAAGATTTTATGAATATACACGAATGAAAATTACTGTTGATTATATTCCAGAAAGGATTGAATCAAGATTAACTAAAAATTGTAGCAATTTTATTATTCGATTATAATGGTTTTCCTTTGTTTGATTCCAAAGAGCAGGGCGAGATAAAACTTCACTTATTAAAATACCCATATTCAAAACTTTGATTAAAATCACTGGCAACCGCCTGTTAAGATAAACGGCTGAATAATAACATGCAAATTCAGCGCAAGTGAGCTTTGGAAAACAGTTTAAAACTGGTTTTCTCGCATCGGTCAGCTTTATTCTCGGCTTCACACTATATTGTATAAATTTCTATGCAACCAGTTCCTCTCGACTTGGCTTTCAGCGTTCAGGTGTCCTAAGGCACTCCGCACATTACACGCCTACTCATATTATAGTAATTGTTTCGTCATGCCGAAACGAATACATGACGATTCGACTAAGTACTACACACTTGCGCGTCCTGCATTAGTCACAGTTTATTAACACAGACCAAATTTCACACATTTTCTGACTTTTTTTTCTTAATTACACACTTAATCGAATTCCCACAAAGAAATATTGCATAAACGCGGATGGTTCTGTTCAATTTGTGCGAACTTTAGCATGAAATCATTAACCATCAGATATTTTTCATTAAAATTTAAAATGAATTTAAATAAAATTTAT
>NW_023458556.1:43476139-43495791 GCF_013731165.1 Rhagoletis pomonella | reverse complement strand
TCAGATATTTTTCATTAAAATTTAAAATGAATTTAAATAAAATTTATTTCACAACACAAATATGTAAACAAATAACTATTACCAAATCGCAAGCGCCCTACAATGTTGGACGTTTGGATTTATGCGGCTTTTATGATTAGACGAAAAGATGAATCGCAATCTACGGAGCTCTATTGGGTTCGGCGCAAAAACTTCATAAAGTATAGTAGTATGCCGAAACGGTGATTAAGTATTTAATGTGCGGAGTGCCTTAAGTAGATGTTAGACGTGGCAAGTGCAAGTCCTTTTCAAAAGTGTGTCAAACCCAAGAATTTCTAAAAGATATTGCAGAAGCAGTTACACCTCGCATATAAAGTGGCTTTCGAAAGCAGTTTTCATTTCTGAAAATCTAACTTTCCGATACTACTTTTTGTCTGTTCCTACGGCGAATGCAGACAAGTTCACTTTCAACTAAGTTACCTGACATTTTTATGCTTCTAACAAAATTAATGACCTGAAGAATTTACTAAAGCTGCTAAAATGTGCACGAAACAGTCACAAAATATCTAATACATTAATATGCTAGTGCAGCGCGAGCAAGTTGAAATTATTTCTCGAAAGCGATTTGCGTAATTTCAGTCGCAGTTTTAATTTCCGAAAGTGATTTCTGCAAATCTGCTAAATGGACTTTCTGGCTGTTTACATGTGAAAGTGAACTTTCGATTTGGCATTTTGACAGTAAAATGCATAGAAAAAGCGCTTGCATTTCCACGTTAAATAAATTTCGTATTGTAATTTCTATTTACATAGCAAACTCATTGACATTTTTCTTACTGTGACAGTCTTTTAACCTTTTAACTCCTTCAGACTTTTTTTACATTTCAGTGCCGAAACATTTATTCGAAATGCAGAATGGAAAAAAGCATATCAACAAAAGAATCTCGGGTGAGTAAAATACCTGCTTACAAATATATTTAGATATTAATGGAGTATTTGGTAGAATATGGATCTGAAAAGACTCTGCGGTTTTTAGGCAAATTACAAAAAAAAAAAATATTTTTATTCAAAATCAAGCGCAGTGCCCTTTTTCGGTTTTTTGGGCATAAAATAAACCTAAAAATACGCACCATATAATTAAAAGAAAATTGTATTACGATTTTTTTCATTTTGCTTATAGTCATGTGGTACATATTTTTAGGCTTATTTTTGCATAAAAATCCGCTGTTTAAATAATAAAATAAGAAATATTATGGGTATTCATGGAAACGCGTAAATGCCTCGCAACCGCATAAGCAACGTAAATAAACTGATTTTCCATAAATAGTTAAGTAGATGAATTTAGATGAATTGCCCTACTATTTTTCTTAGGAAATTGCTTCGGAAAATAACAAATCAATCAGCTGTTCATAAGACTTCCAACTTCTTGCCAATTTTGCGCCTTTGTACTTTCTTGCACGTTTCTCATATTGGGAAAAAATGCGGGCTTACTCTGGATAGTTTCTTGCTGGAAAATACGAAAACAGAACTTTGGTCTGCCGAGGGGCCTCCCTATTGGAAAATATATTTTCTATAACGTGGTCAGGAATGGAACTTGTGTCTTTAAATGTAAATATGTGTGCTCACACAAAATCACTACCTTAGAGAAAAGTTGTTGTTCAACAAAAGCATTCGTATTTTTAAATACTCCATAAAATAACTTACGTAAACAAAATCCTGTTAAACATTTGCATTCACAGCTAATGGCTTCAGCTAACAATAAAAGGAAAACTTTTTTTATATTAGCGAAATTATTTATCCTAATGATATCGAAACCATTTCAATGACTTTGATGTGCAAAAAAAAACGAATCAGCAAAAAAAATTAAATTTGCATAGCTATTTACAAGGATATCCATTTTGCGGCAAACAAACGGAATATGCGCCTCTAATTTCCAATTAAATATTAGTCATTCTTTCGCTATATGAATTTACTTTTTGTCACATTCAAATTTTACCCTTAATTGTAATTTGTGTGTACTTAGCTATGGGTAGTAGCTATGTTAGCCATAATAAGCATTTGAGAGAGCGTGTCGCCACATCAGTAAATATGTACATTAGACTGCACCACTCCCCATACAAAAAAAAATCAGTACTGTGTTGCCATTGGAATTATAAAATATATTATATTTTAAGATGTCCACCAAAATATTACGAAGAAATATTAAGATTTACGTGAGCTGGAACGATTTGAAAATACCTCCAAAAATGGAGTTTTTATGAATAAAAATAGTTTCTTAAAAATTTTTTTGAAAAAAATCCTCTCAAATGACAAAATGGTTTAAGCTTAAAAAATTTGCATAAAAATATTTTTGAAAAATGTAAAAACATTTTCAACAGAATCGTAATAAAGAGATTTTTGATGCTGTTTTTTTTAACTTTTTTTTAATCTGTCCAGCTCACGTAAATCTTAATAATTTTCCGAAATATTTTGGTGGACGTCTTCAAATATAATAAATTTTGTAATCCCGGCGGAAAAACCGCAACTTTTTTTGGTGATGCAGTCTAATTTACATATGTACATATGTATGCTCACAAACAATCATTCAACACATAATGATAATGCCAATTCATGTGCAAAAATCTGTGCGCTTCTATACTTCCATACGTTCACTCAGAGTTATTCGCAGCTGAATGGTATTTTTGGGCAGAAATTGCTTTGGTTTCCAATTATGTTTGTGGTTTTGTCGATGGCTGATGGTATTGGCAATTCAGTTAAATAGAACATAAAAACGCTTACAGCTCATTGCCAAACGCCTGAATGGTTACTTACGGATGCTACAAAAATAAACTCATTCACATGTAGCCTGGCCTTAGTAAATGGATGTGTGTGTATTGGCGTGCAAGGATATGTAAATGAATTCGTTAGCACACACCCCCTGTTGGCACATACTTCAACGATTCGGGAGTATCGTTTGCTTTACAAAGTTATGCACATACATACATGCTTACATACCTGTTTACAAATGTGTCTTTTTGTGTTGTTTTTTCTGGTTTATTGGGCTAATTCAATAACCAACAAAGCCAAAAACGGCTACCACAAAAAGCATGTGTAACGCTAAGTTACCAATACAAAGCATAATAACAACAAAAAAGTGATGTGCGTACAACACAATATCCTTGAAGGACGACATACATATGTATGCAACTAAATGACATTCAAAGCGTTCTCAAATGCATAGAGTATGATTTAGCGAAGATGTGTATGTACGTACATACATACATACTTACATATTGAATGGGCTTTTAACGCTATCATCGACCGACAAACCAACAACACACAACCGGAAGGGGCGAAAGCGTTTAGGCTAAGCAGCAGGCGAAAAGCGAAAAGAGATATGAATATTTGCTATGTGTTAGTTCGCCCACAGGATATCCGTAGTAGATCAACAGCACGGCAGGACGACGCAAAGCAGGCGAGCAAAATGAATGTGGCGGCATTACGAAAAACGTTCGACCATTTATTCATGAATGGCTGAGTTAAATAATCGCTGTATGATGTGTGTATTTGTAGATTGGAATATGAATGTATGCAAGGTTTTACCTGCACTCGGGTAGTGTGTATGTTTGTGTGTGATATTTGTATGTAGCTTGTTAGACAGTTCACACTCAATCAGATAACTTTGTTGTGGTGTTGCAAGCGGAAGGAATTTCATGCTGGTGTGAATAGCCTTGCAGGGGACTTTATGAAAGATAAAGATGAACGGATTTCAGGTGGAGCATAAGTAACAGAATGAGAACAATGGTTATTCATGTGAAAGCAAAAAGCTCTAAGCAGAATACAATTTTAGACCTACCGAAAATATACCTACTCAAGATCAGGCTTTCCCAAAGGGAAAAGGAAACGGATCCCGAGATCCCAGCCTTTTTAAGGTACCGAAAATCCAGGGATTATTGGCAAATAATCCCGGGATTTTCGCGATTTGTAATTTGCACTGATGGCAATAATAGAAACTCCTTTTCTTGACCATTATTGGCTATATTTCTTTGTTTATTTAATAATTAAAATTTTTTATAAATGTCTAGCTCATTATACATATAACACCGTGCGATAGTAAATTTTAAACACAAATATCAATATATTCGCGAAACCATGGGCTAAATATAGTAAAATTGCGTTTTTAGTTTTTCACCCAGACGTCAGTAGTTCAAAAATGACAAAAAACCAAACCGACTTCAATTATATAAAATAAAAAAATAAAAATATTCCAACGAACTGATAACCTCCTCCTTTTTTGGAAGTCGGTTAAAAATTCAGAGAAATGTGCTTAGAGAAGAAGTATATTTATCAGATTAAAGAGAAAATCCTGTAGAATTTAAACGGATTAAAGTTTTTGGTGCAGAAGAACTGGTAAGTATTGAAATTTCCTTTTAAAATTGTATCCTTGAAATCTCGCAATATTTGTTTTTGAAAAAATTATATGTTAAGGACTTATATAAAGTCGATAACATCCTCGAATTTCGTCCTTCTAACTTTATCAGCTTAAAAAATTACCTATTCGTCCTTGTGAATCCAAAAAATTTTAATTTTTTTAAATTTTAAAGAAATTTCCTTTTGCATTTGGTATCCATATTTTTATTCTACATTGCTTTGAATGTTTTAAATAATTTTTTGAATCAATCATATCTTTGAAATTACAAAGTCCTTTAAAATAGATCCTGACGTCAGAGAGAAAACATAAAAACGCCACTTTAAATAAAAAATTAGGTTTCACACCCATTTATTTTATATTTATTTTATGGTATGAGAGCTTCTCAAATAATATACTTAGAAGCAATTTTTTCGATTAATTATTAAGATTAAAAAAATTGTAAAATTTCAAAAATTTCAAAAAAGCTGCAATTTTTTTTATTTGGTTGCACACTCTTGAAACTTCACAAATGGGTTGTATTTGATGCCAGCGTCCATTGCCTGTAATATAAACATTCTATTTGAAAACTTCCCAAAGTTATTAAAAAAACAATTATGCTTTTTTCGAGTGACAATGCAAAAAATGAGTAATTTCGGTACTTTCTCGCCTAAAAAACCATTTAAGCCTAACATTGTTCAAATACTTGATTTATTTTTTATTGTACATGTTTCTGGAACTCCATCGATTGAAATAGTATATGCAAGAAGAATACTTTAGCTCGTGAGATTTGCTCATATATCGTACTAAGAAAAAATCAACCAAAAATTGGTTAAGAATACCAAATTCAAACTTGAAAAGGAATCAAATTGATTTTTTGTATATTCGTTTGCAAACGTCTTTATTCTGCACGACACTTGTACCCGGACCTTCTAAAAGTTAGCAAATAACACAAGCATCTCTGCACAGTTAACTAAAGCCGTTCTTTAAAATTGTCCCCAAATGTTCAACTTGGATAAATCTTCTTCGTTGTTTGATTTTATTCTTAATTTCCAGATGCTTTCCGTAATTAAGAAAACCCAAAAACAGAAAAAATAAAATAAATTATATAATACTAGCCCGCCTCGTATGCGTAAGGCTTCGTCACGCGCTGAATGTGTACGCAAGTATGAGCATGTATGCATTTGGAGAGAGCAGGTGCCACCCCAATAGCCACCTAATAGCCAAGCCCTTTCATTTGACATTTTATTGCAACGAACGATGTTTATCTTATAAATTTTAGGCGGGCGGCAGCTCTATTAAAAAAATAAAACCTTATTGTACACGAGAAGGCCGTTATCTTGTAATTTTTCGTTTGGGTGGCAACCCTCTTCGGAAAAACAAAACTTTATTGCACATTTGAAAGCTTTTCCTATCGGAACTCATTTCCTTAAACTTAATGAACTGTGCAATTCTGATGTAATTAACAAAAAATACCTTCACGTATTATATGCAAAATAGTAATTTTTAAATATGTAGTTGAAAATCCCACTAAAAAAATAAAAGGATATTGCATATACGGAGACCATTTCATTTTACTTGGTACCTCATTTCTTAGTTCAACGAACGTAGAAGATTTTATAATTTTTAAAAAGTTGGCAACCATACTCAATAAATAATGCATTATTGAACATTTTGGTCACCAACCCCTTTCATTTGAAATCTCACTTTTTGTAATTCAACGAGCGGATCTTATAATACTTTAGACAGGTGGCAAGGCTACAGAAAGATAATACCCCTGTCGATACAGATTATATTAAACAAAATCTAATCCAAGTCCGTTCAGAAGTTTTCGAGATTAACGTGGTCAAAGAATCTCGACTTTCTTTATACTGTTTTTGTATTGATGTATGTACTTTTACGTAGATTTACTCTGATGGCATTCGAACCTGAACCAACCTGCACAGGAAGCTAACAATTAACAGCAAGCATCTCTGCACGTTCAGCTACAGCCACACATGCAAATGTGTTTTCGAATGTTCACCTTTAATCACGTTTCTTATAATCGGTGTATTTACCATAGAAAAATCAAATAATAACTTGGTTTCGAAAACCATTGTGCTTTTGGCTCAGTGTACACTCGCCGTCAAATGAATTTCCTTCATGTGGAAGTGAAAGCTTTTTTACTGATTTTCATTATTTCTGCGATCTCTCGTGGGTTTGACTTGATCAATTCTTCGTCATCAATCTTGGTCGGTCTTTCTGTCCAGAGATAATTTTTGATATCAAAATCAGCAGTTAATTTTAGCTTTTAGGGTGAAACAATAATTTATAAAAATTCGTTTATTTTTAGAATGAATCTTATCCGCCCAGCGGCCTTTACATAAATTTCCATAAAAACTAGACCATATTTTTGTCTTTTGAATCGATTGAGCATAACGTGTGGACAAGAACACACATCACATAACCGAGCCATCGCAAACATTAACTCACCACAAATGTGGCATTATCTAACCACTGTCATCGCGCCTTTGTAGTCACACACCTGCATGCCTAGCTGTCGCCGCACTCTTTACTCCTCCTATCCTCCTACATGTATACTAATCGCCTGCTCGTTAGCTATCCGCATAACAACCTCCCAACCTTCGTCATGCAAACTCCCACCCTCTCCTCCTCATCCCATCTACCGATACTCACTCATCCGCTTGCAGCGTCCTTATTGCTAAATGGTTTCAACATGAGTTTATAACTTTATCAGCATAACGACTCCATTATCCTGTCTGTTCTGCTGTTATGCTATTTAAGGATACCAAGTTTATGTATGTATGTACATATATTGTACGAATACACAACGTAACACTAACCAACACTCTACGCGAATGCCACTGCTGCATAAGAATTCTTTTGTTCCTACTTCCCCTTATCATCGGTTAGTTGGCCTGTTTTTGTGGCATTTAAAAATAACTTTAATGGAAAATTTATCGATCATATTTTTGCAAAAGGCAAACCTCATGGCTCATAGCCCTCATTGCGGTAATGCTCGCACAGGCTCGTTTGCAAGAGGCGATGATCCAAACAGGCAGATAAGATGAAGCGACAAGCGTAGACACAAACTAGGAAGGAAAGGATATCACTTGCTCGGCTTTGCTCCCGTAAAGCCAAACAAAGTGTGTACGGATATTCAACTCAAAGTAAAGGATAAGCGTAAAGAAAACGAGGGTAGTCAATCCATAAGCAGGCTTGAGGGCTGAGAAGGTAAGCAAGCGTACAAAAAAAAATGTATGAACACAAGCATATTAAATGTGTTTGCACACGACAAAAGGATATTAAGACACTTTATAGTCGTTTTCACTTCATTAGTTTTGATTTAAAGTGGCTCTAAGCGAACGAGTGTTGTATGTACATCTGCGAAGGTGAGAGAGCTCTGGCCAATATTCAAGATAAGATATAAATGTTAAATAAGATTTTGCAATTTCCTTGCCAATTCGTCTAATGTAATTAAGTTAATGCAGTTGACTGGCTGTTGCGCAAAATATGGAAATTGAAAATTACATTAAGTCGCTTCTTGGCCGCTTGACTGCTTGGCTGCGCACTTAACCTAATATTGACTGAAAGATGTAAATCGTAGGGTGAAGGTATCGCTTGTGTTTGCTTAGAGATTTTTTTGTTAAGAAATAGAAGAATGTAAACTCATGGACATATAATTTGCACTCCGAAATAATCCTCTAGCTTATAATATAAGTTTACTACAGAATTAAACTAAATGTTTTAAACTCCTGCTTTTGGGGGTTCTCCTCTAGTTATTATCTCATTTGATTTTGTGCTGTGTAAGTATGCAACTGAAAGTCGAATGTTGTTCTTGTATTTGATCAAATGGTTAGATTGGGCTGCGTGGCTTTGTTTGGACCACTAAGATACAAAACGTTGCCCGCAAAAGCGTGACCAAATTGATTTGCTAATCCTTAGGGCAAGGGGCAGTGTTGAGAAAAATATCAACTTTTTTGACGTAGAATACGTCTTACCTTAAGGTATGGGGGCTATGTTCAAATGTTGTAGTTGTAATTTTTAGAGCTTCACAAAAACGCTTATTGCACGAGAACTAATAAAGCGATTTCAAAGAAAAGTGTGGCGTTTCAAAGATAAAATTCCAAACCTGTCGACAGATTCATTTTTGTAAATAACCAATTCGGTTTCTGTCGTAAAAACAACGGTAAACATTGCCTTATTTTGGGGTCAATTTTGAGCCTTTAAAGTGCTCTAGCAACTTATTGTTGGCATATATAACTTTCATTTTCGGGATATAGGTTCTTTGGAGCAGTAGAAATATTATCGGGTACAAATTTTATATAAATTTAACAAATATTGAGCATTTTAAGGCAAAAAATTGTTGAAAAAATTTGCAAATTTTTTTCATTACCAAAATGCTCGAAAACCGCTCGAATGATTTTGTTTTTGTTTTCTTTAATCAAAAATTCAAGAGTTTTCCTTTCGTTTGGTATATGGGAAGTATTGGTTGATATCTTCTAAGTATGTTTATTTGTTTCAAATATATGGGCATAAATGATTTCCCGTACAAAAACACTTCGTCATCGTTTTGCAAACACGTGCATGCGTTGGAAGTGAGGAAAGGAGGCAAAAAGTATGTATGTGTACGTGAGTACATATTTCGGCTTTTGATAAACAGATGGAGCAATATTTACATATAACCTAATCGCGTGTGTGTACATATGTAAATACATACATACGTATATATGTTGATTGCAGTTAATGTGGATCTGTTTCTAACGGGTGATTTTTTTGAGGTTAGGATTTTCATGCATTAGTATTTGACAGATCACGTGGGATTTCAGACATGGTGTCAAAGAGAAAGATGCTCAGTATGCTTTGACATTTCATCATGAATAGACTTACTAACGAGCAACGCTTGCAAATCATTGAATTTTATTACCAAAATCAGTGTTCGGTTCGAAATGTGTTTCGCGCTTTACGTCCGATTTATGGTCTACATAATCGACCAAGTGAGCAAACAATTAATGCGATTGTGACCAAGTTTCGCACTCAGTTTACTTTATTGGACATTAAACCAACCACACGAATGCGTACAGTGCGTACAGAAGAGAATATTGCGTCTGTTTCTGAGAGTGTTGCTGAAGACCGTGAAATGTCGATTCGTCGCCGTTCGCAGCAATTGGGTTTGTGTTATTCGACCAAAATTGGACTTTCCGAATGGACCACCTAAGACGCAGCCGCGGTCAACATTTAAATGAAATTATCTTCAAAAAGTAAATGTCATGGACCAATCTAACGTTTCAAATAAAGAACCGATGAGATTTTGCAAATTTTATGCGTTTTTTTTAAAAAAAAAGGTATCAAGCTCTTAAAAAATCACCCGTTATTTTTAGTAATCTATGTATGTCTATACATACATATGTACATACATATTATATATGTACATACATATATGAACACATGTATGCATAATACGCGAAGACTTTTCGAAGTGAAACAACATTTAGAAAAAGTCCAATCCAAGAATAAAAGTAAAGGTGAGGACGTACATAGATAAAGAAAAGGATAAAGGCCAAGGTAAAAATAAACACAAAAACAAAGTTGAGTAAAGATAAAGGCAAACATGAAGACCAACGTAAATTTAAACACTTTACTTATATGTATAAGTGCAAAGGTGAAGGGGAATATGTATATGAAGAATATGATAAACATAAAAATAAAAACAAAGATAAATATAAAGAAAAAGATGCGGATGAGGATACCGATAAAAGTACAGATGAAGATAGAGGAAGAAAGATTAAAATAAAGGTAGTTGTAGAGAAAAGGATACAGATAAAGGCACAGAGACTCAATCTCGGAACTATTTCGGGATTTTAGGGATTCTCGGGACTTATCGATATAATCGATATTTTGTTGGTTTTTTTATCGATTTTGTTATCGATATTGTTATTGATTTTGCTATCAATATTTTTGGAACTTATCGATATAATGATCGATATTTTTATCGATTTTGTTATCTCTTTATTATCGATTTTGTTATCGATTTTATTATCGATTTTGTTATCGATATTTTTATCGATTTTGTTATCGATATTTTTATTGGTTTTGTTATCGATATTTTTATCGATTTTGTTATCGATTTTGCTAACGATTTTGTTATCGATATTTTTATAGATTTTGTTATCGATATTTTCAGAACTTATCGATATAATGATCGATTTTGTTATTTATTTTGCTATCGATATTTTCACTTATCGATATAATGATCGATATTTTTATCGATTTTGTTATCGATACTTTCGGAACTTATCGATATAATGATCGATTTTGTTATTTATTTTTCTATCGATATTTTCGGAACTTATCGATATAATGATCGATATTTTTATCGATTTTGTTATCGACACTTTAATCGATTTTGTTATCGATTTTATTATAGATTATTTATCGATTTTGTTATAGATATTTTTATCGATTTTGATATCGATATTTTTTTCAATAAATATCTTTTCTGTTCAAAATTTCAAATCTTTAAATCTCAGTAAGCTGTAGAAAAAAACAATGGTATAAAATAAAAATAAAAATAGGGCTTTCGCTTATATTCTCATTGAGTTCTTTTCACTTAGAAGTATGTAAATTTGTAAAATTTTTGGAAAAACCCTTTTTTTCTTAGTGTGTGATTTCGTTTTTGACTTGGATATGCTCTTAACCATACCACGTATTCTACGTTTAAATATAGCGGCTGTATCTCCGATACAGCCTGCAGACCAAGACGAAGGAGCTGGACTGTTCCTTTTTAACGAACTGGAACATCATTTTGTGCCCTCTTTTAGCAGCTACCACCAAAACCGGAAGAAAACTTACTCCCATGGGAGAGAGCCGCATTGTACTCTTCTGAACACTCACTGGATATCTGTTCCCGGCCAAGTCCTATAAGTACCCAACTTGGAAGTCTAGCTCTTTCCTTCTTAAGATATGAAAGATGCTCTGAATATATGTACAGTGGTGGAAAAATAAATATGGACACGACATTTTAACAAATTGTTCCTATTTTTCTTTTGTTTATTTAATATTTAATATTTTATATTTATTATTTTTTTTTATAAAAGTACAGCTCATTGTGTAACAAAAACCATATAAATTCATATTTCAAACTTTGTGCAAAAATTATAAAAATTTTGCAAAATTGCATCTAAATTTTCAACTTTGTAATCCGATTTTTGTTTTTGAGTATGCAGTTTTATAGCCCATTAAATTTTAGTAAAATAAAATGCAAGTTTGGAGTTCCAAAAAAATCGCGTTAATTTTTGTTAATTTTTATTCTGAATGTATTACTCACTTTTTTCCATAAAAAAAAAAAAAATGCGAACAACTTTGTATGTACTTTGTATGGAAGAAAATGCGTTAAAAAAATTGCCAAAAATCAACGCGATGCTTCAGGAACTTTAAACTTATACTTCATTCTACTAAAATTTAATGAACTATAAAACTACATACTCAAAAAAATTCTAAAAAATTTTATTAAAAAGTTGAAAATTTAGGTGCAATTTTGCAAAATTTTTATAATTTTTGCACAAGATTTGAAATATGAATTTATATGGTTTTTTTAGTTAATGAGTTATAAAGTTTTATAAAAAAATTATAAATATTAAATAAACGAAAGAAAAATAGGCAAATTTGAAAAAGTGTATTGTCCCTATTTATTTGTCCACCACTGTAGCTCTTGAAACCGGCCAGCGTTGGTGGAATGACTGTTTTTCGATAAGCTGTGCTCCATAAACTGTGGAAAACCTAATAGATCGGGTATATTTAATGCGGGCGGTCTTAAATCCAAATCCGAAGAAGCATACGAAGACCAATACGATCACGAATAGAAAGAAAAATACGGAGACGAATTTAAAGACAAATACAACGACAAGTACGAATGCTAAGACGAATGAAAAGTCGTATACGAAGATGTACAACAGGAAACGAATATGGAGACAAATACAAAGGCCAATACGAGCCCGAAGTTGTATACGAATATAATACGAAGACGTCATACGAAGACAGGTACGAAAACGAATATGAATACGACTTTGAAGGCGCATACGAACACGAATATGAATTTGAAGATGCCGATGACGAAAACGAGGAGATATAAGAGGAGGAATATGAAAAGAAATACAAAGAGGAAACGGAGACGAATAGGATTACGAATAAGGAGACGAACAAGAAGGCTAAGAGGAATATGATTCGGAGAACGTAGGGAATACGAACGTACACACAAAGTCGAATAAGTAGACGAAGACAATTTCACCAAGCATTAACTGCAATTTATGCCTATTGTAAAAATCAGATTAAAACACGAAGGAGGTAGTTGCTCATATTAAGTACAAGCAAACGGACGGAAAAAATCAACAATTAAGAAATAAACCTTGTGGATCACCTCTTGGTAAAATTATTGTAACATATCTGGGCTCTTAACTGCTGTTAAGCGTTTGGTGGAAACGGACTATAAGAATATGGTTAATATTAAGCTAAATACAATTTCTGTAATATGGAAAGAACTATAAATAAATAGAGGTTTTACTTAAGTAATGTGACCCAGGTGGACTTTCAGTTTCTGTTTTTGTTTTTAAGAAAAGTTTTTATGATTTCAAATTTTGTTTTGCTTCAAACAATCACCAGTGTATTCTTTCACCTTTCTGCAGCTGCGGCTCCATTTCTCCTGCGTCTTTGCTTCTAGACGCGTGATCACACTTTCCGGCACGATACCAGCGCCTAGTTATCACCGCGCTAAGAACGGGTGGGTTCTTCTTCCAGAGCAAGCTTCTACGTTTCATTTTGCTGCGGAGTCCCTCAGGCCCACGCTACATTGGCTCCATTGGCTCCATCGGTTATCTAAGACACCAGAGCCAGGGTGTCCACCCATTTCCGGTTGATGAGTTTGCGCAAACTTCTTATTGGCTTTTCAAAAAAAAAAAAAACTTTGTCTTCGCTTTGTGTTTTGGCTTTCGTTTGTAGAATCTTGTGGTTAAGTTCACGTTTTGGTTCTGAGGATAGTCTGTTTCAGACGTGCAAAGCGTAGCTGTTTTATGCCATCGAAGGCACCGTAACTTTTCAATGATAAAATTTTCCCCATTATTCATTCAGTAGCTTCAATGTAAAGTTAATCGTGTCGTAAATATTGGCTAACTAGTTATAAATCGACGGACTTTTGACGGACTTATCAAACCGAAATACATATGCCAACATTCATAATATACATACATACTCATAATTATACCCCTTTCAGGTTAAATGTTCAGTTACTCTTATAAAACGCTCACTAAATATTTACTAGAATAATTTTCGCATAAAGCAAAAAACCCGCTTCGCTGTTAAAATGTCACTTCAGCGCATCATTGAAAGTGATCAAGTGGGATTCACAGTTTGTAAAATAGCATTTATTGGCTTAAGTAATGATTAAAATGCAACAAAACACGTCTAAAAAACAACAATAACTGACAAACAACCCAGAGGGGAGAATAAACAATATTTTCTTTACTTCGCGCCCGCACTTTGCATCCAAAATAAAAAAGGCAAAAGGACTTATCAGCCAAGAAGAATAGCTCAAGGCGCTCGTGTCCTTTTTGTGCAAAAAAAAAATCTCAAAAGAAAAGAAAGCAAAAAAGCTGCCACTGCTGGCGCACACCGACCGTCAAAGTGAACAAATCACACCCCATTATTCCCAAATGCTACAATAGAAACGTCTTTGCCCACACCACAAGGACAACGCTACCAGCAGCAGAGCCAGGCATCTTCAGCAGCGACAAGAAGGACTGCTAGTTGGTAAGGCAGAGGGGGCCGTGCAAAAGAAAAATACCGCTGCGTCACTTTTTCACACAGATTTCCAGCGGCTTATCGCGACTTCATTTGAATATTTTGCGATTTTTTTTTTCTCAACGTTTGCCCTCCACTGCAGGGTCTTAATATTGCCTGCCTGCCTGCCAGCCTGTGTCCTTAAGGATTTTTTATGTATTTGTTAATGTTGTAACGGAGATTTGTGTGAGTGAAAATGGCAATAACAACAACAATAATACTTAATAATAAAACAGCAAGCTAGAGAAATGGGCTGGGCGGGCGTTAAAAACGAAATCGTGTATGTGCGTGTGAATATGTATGTATGTCGAAGTAGGTGTACAACAAGCAGTAAACAAGCACCATAATAACAATAATGAAAAGCTATTATGACGCCATGAAAGTCGTAAGCGTCTTTACATTCGCGCAGTAAGCACTGTTGAGCAGCAAATAGCTAGGAAGTTGCTGGCGGGCAGGATCTGCTCGTGCGCCCAGCGAAAAATTACGAGCAACGAAAGCCTTGTGAAACGCGCTCCATTTCAGGCTATTAGGCGCATTACAAGTACTTCTAAGCTGTTGATCTAATTCTTTGGCGATTTTGTTTGGAGATTTGCTGTGCATTAGTAACGCCACTTGTGTCCTATTTTTTAACTAATCCTCATTTTATTGCGCTGCAAAATGGCAAATTGCTTTTAGTGTTTTGCAGAGTTAATTCAACTAAGTGGATTATTTGTAGTCCTACTGGGGTTTAAATACAAATAAAAGTCATTCCTCAGTTGACTGAAGAAGACACTCATTACAATTGTCGGTGTCGTCTCTCTAGGCAAATTTTATGTAGAATTATATTCTAGGTGTGAGTAGGAATTTAAGATTGTCCAACTGAACCTTATGGAAAATGACCTCAAAATAGTCAAATGATGCTGTCATCCAAACTGATATTTCTTTAGTTAAAGGTTTGCTGTTTCACCTATTCAATAGAAATGGTGATTCTTCATGTGACAATTTCATCCTCGGCGGCTATTTTAATAAGCCAAATTGCCAAATCTGGAATAGTGAATAGCTACATATGATCGTGGAGAGACATTTTTTCTGCAAATTGCCATTGTTTGGTGTGCATTGGTTAGTAGAAAAGGCCAACGTAATCGTCAATTCTCACTGCTATGCCGCCGTGATCCATAACATTTTGTAGCTTGAAATTGAAAATTTTACACCTTGAGATTTCTTTTCGTGGGGCTATGCAAGTTATCGGGTTTATGGGAACAATTAGACCATTATAGAGCAATTGGTGGACCAGATACGTCTTTGTTATGGCCGAGTTATTGTCGTAAATTAGCTTAAAAGGATTGTGGTCTGCAAACAGTATTTTAGAAGACATTTTAATGATGCTTTTTTTCAAAGCTTTGGACATATCATGCCTAAAAAAGGATAGAGGTAAAAAACCCCCGCCTTGCTAAAACGACTAAAACGAGAATTCAGGCAAGACTGCATCTGGTAGTGAGATACAATGGGGGATAGACATTCAAGCAAGCTCTGCGAGGGCACGAAAACTCCTATGAAGGCCGAAAAGATACAGATTGAGGGACTTCTGTGACAGGGTGGTATCTACGCTACGACCTTATGGCTCCTGGACTGAGGCCGAGTCTCCTCTCTCTAGATTGGCTTCTAAACATACAATTCCAGGGAACAACCAAAACAACGTCCCATTTATGCGTTCCATACATAGTATAAAGGAAAGTCAATATTCTTTGTACGCGCTAATCTCGAAAACTAATGAGCGAATTTGGACGATATTTTCTTTAATATACTCTGTATCGATACCATTGGTATTTAGAATTTTTATAGGTTCCCCACCTTTTGTTGGATTACAAAAAGTGCGGTGTCAAATGAAAGGTATGGACCTCTAGAAAAGCAGTAATGTTTTCTTTTTTAGAATAGGGTCGCCATCTATTAAGAAAATTTCTATATTTAATCATAATCAGCGTAGGCATCAGTTCTGCACTGTCACTGTCAAATGAAAATACTTAGCGATAATGTATTATATTTCTGAGTAGGGTTCCCGCCTGTTTCAAAACTATGAGATCTTCACCGTTCGTTAGATAAAAAAAATTATATACCACATGAAAGTGCATGGCCTTCGCATGCACAGAAGTTTTCATTATTTAGTAGGGTTGCCACCTATTTAAAATTACTATCATATCCTTAGGTAATATAAAGCAAAGTCGAGATTTTTGGACCCCGCTAATCTCGAACCTGTCTACCTGTCTAAAAACTTATAAAATTCTTTCATTGAGTTGCAAGAATTGAGATCTCAAATGAGAGGGCTTGGCCTCTAGATGTTTGGTAATGCATTATTGTTTGGGTAGGGTTGCCACTATTTTAAAAATTATGAGATCTTCACCGTTCGTGGGACTAAAAAATGAGGTACTTAGTGAAAGGACATGGTCTGCGGATGTACAATAAACATGAATTTTTTGAGTGGGGCTGCCATCTATTTAAAGATTACCACCCCACGTATAATACGTGGAGGCATTTTGGATTAATTAAATCAGATTTGCACAGTTCATTTATTAAAAAAAAAAATTAGGTCTCAAAGGAAAGGGCTTGGCCTTTAGATGTGCAATAAGGTTTTATTTTTTCGAAGAGGGTTACCACCTGTAAGAAAAATTAAAGGCTGTTCGTTGGACTAAAAAGTGATTTGTTAAATGAAAGGATTAGGCTTGCCACCTGCTTTCTTCAAATGCGTAAATGTATGTATGTACTTACTTAAGTAGATATTCAGCGCGTGGCGAAGCCTCGCCTTTAAGTGGGTGTTTACTAGTTTTTGTTACACGGGGTTATATGGTATTTAAGGACATAGCTTAATGCTTTAAAGTAGTTTTAGCTCAGAACTACATCCTTAAGAGTTCGGGGGAATCGATAGTGGAGATCATTCTTTAGGCAGGGAAGTTATCTAACACTAATTTACAAGAACTCAGACGCATCACGTTGGTGTAATTTTAACTAAAAGCTAATGGAGAGGCTATCAGAGCTCGGTATCAAAGAGTTGATTACTGGTATAAACTCAACCACTGAGCTATCAGCTAAGCTGACTATGCTGAGGTTTTGTTCCTTAGGACTTTTTGTAGTGAATTCTCTTTTCATTTCTAATGGTAATGAATGAATGAAGAGGCATTTTGGTATATATTTGAATCAGGATTTCAGAAGAATTTGTTCGATATCTTGATTAAATTTCCGTGAATTCACAGGGATTTCAGTTTCATTGTTTTCAAAATAAGGGAATTTAAAATAAGTTGAAAATAATTTAATAAATGAGGTAGATTTCTATGAATCATCAAGTATATTCAATCTCTTAAACTTTAACCACAAAAATTAAATGCGAAACTAAATAATGAAGCGAAGAAAAAAGTAGCTAGTTCTTAAATTCCATCATTTGAAAGTGGAAACTTTTACAATGCACGTCATAAAAAATTCAAACAACTTACTCAGAGGAATAACCAGAAGTATGCAAACAGGAAAACAAACAAAAGAATTATCTGCGACTTCACGCTAAAAGTAACAAAAACGACACGAAGAGCAGAAGGAAGAAACTCATTCAACTTGAGAACTAACCAACATTTAAAAATTTATTTCCATCCGGAAAACAAAAGAACGTCTCAAGAAAAAAAAACGAAAGAAACAAAAACATAAGAACAATGAATGAAGTCGGTAAAAACAAAGACGCGAGTAAAACAAATTAAACAACTCAATTATGAATGAAGTGGAAAAGTGGCAGAAAGAGCGGAAAAGCGGGAATTAAATAAGGAAAACGTTTAGACTACAACGTTTAGCATTTGCAGACTGATGGAAGCAACAATAAATATGCAGCAAATAAAATAATGTCCTCTGCCAATTGCAGGCAAGCCAAAGCCACCAAGCAGGATGTCTATAATAATGAGGTTAATACAAAAAACGAATTGTTTACTTGTGGATAAGCTTTTGAATGTACTTAAGAATGTACGTTTGTGTGAGCGGAGTGTAAGCAGTTAAAAAGAGTTTCGGCTGAAGTCCTTTTCTGTTTTCTTCCTCTTAATTTAACTTAGCTTTGTTTTCTTTTTTTTTATAAGCTTATGGCAACACAGCGCGAATATAAAATAGATTAGCGGGCGTCTTAACATTTCTAAGGACGGCCGCTTAACCCATTCCCTACTCAGTTTGTGGATTTGTTTTCGAAATTAGGCATTAAAGTCTGCCTTCAAGTGTAATTGAACGTTTGTTTTGTTCACTTAACAAAGCAAAACAATAAAAATACAATGGATTAAAAAAAACGAATGGAGAAGGAATGAGTAGATGTCTGATAATAATGAAATTTTCCAATTACTTTGGCGCACATTAAGAACTTTTTAATTTCTGTGCACAGGAAGAAAATAAATAAAATCTGTTCCTCGCCTGTTTTAACTCTAAGTACTTATTTTCATATAGACACACACAGCTTTTGAAAATATAACCCCTTCAACTTTTTGGTCAGAAATAAGTATATACATAATTGTTATTTCAACTCGTCTTTTAAAACTTTTATCATTCAATATATATGTATGAATGTATGTAGATTATACTGGTTTAAAAAATCGACTTTTTTTGTCAAATTTCCTTGTGAAATATTTTCGGGACTTTAAGACGTAGAGGTTACCCGTCGCGAGTTTCTCTTGTTTTCCATATGCATAAATAACACAGAGAAAATATTTTTCAATTTTGAAATTTTATGTACTGTGTATAATATATTTATTATTAAATTATGAAAATTAAAATCTATTAAAACATACATATTTATAACGAAATTTTATCAAGGTTTTTATCAAGTAAAAGCTCCCATCGCATTCTGTGTCAATATTTATAAAATAAAAAGCTCTACAATTTCCGCATGGGGGAACTGATTTCATTGTGACATATGAAAAATATGAAAAAGCACAAAAGCTTTTGACTGTCGTAGCCGAGTAGGTAGGGATGTCGACTATCATTCCGTGTATCGCAGGTTCAAATGCCGGTACATGCAGTCTTTTAATGATCAGTCAATTCTTTTAAATACAAAATCTATAATTTTCACATGAAATTTCAATATGTAAACTCTTGTCAATAGCATTTTCATCTTGATAATTCATCAAGAAAAGAGATTTTGATTTCTGTGCTAGAATCCCAATTCTTGATACATAAATCATAAAAAATTGCCAAATTTTAAAAAGTTTTAATTTATCAAGTGCACAGAATCGGGCTGATACTATGGAAGCATAAATAACATACAGCCAGCTTGAAAAATATGAATACCCTGATATTTTGACAAATTTATTTATTTATAAATTTTTCTTATTTTCTTAAAAAATATAGTTCATTCAACAGCAAAAACCAGGGGAATATTTTTTTTTTTTTATTTAATATATACCTCGGAAAAATTCATCAAAACTTTCAACTTTTCACTTCGATTTCTTTTTAGTATGCAATTTTGTAG
>NW_023458556.1:43474718-43476039 GCF_013731165.1 Rhagoletis pomonella | reverse complement strand
TCTGCTTTAGAGGGATGAGCTCTAGTAAAACCCTTGTGTCTACCGCAAGCCAGCAAATTGGACCTGAATTCTTTCACAGCAATCTTAACAGCTCGAATTTGAGTTTACTTCTCGGGGGGTACAGTACGCACGGTGTTAGTGCCGTTGGGACCGGTTCATTCAACTTTTGTGACAGCAACTAGCCATGGGAATTCATGTAAGTACCATGGTATTAATGTGAGTAAGTGCGATTGCACCTGCTGTGCACTTTTGTTGTCTGCGTTTTCTGCCATGGGCGAACTCAGTTAAGGAAGAGGCATATTTTTAGAAGCTATTTTCGTTTTTTATCCATAGTTGGTCACAGGAGTGGCAGAGATCCGTTGTAAGGCTGAATAGCACCGGGTAAGGCTGAGTAGCGAGGTTGCCTAGTACCTTAAGCAATCCTTTTACGACTGTTCTACATACATAAAATATACCAGTAATAAACACCTCATATTTAGAACATAATCGGAATCACAATCAACTCAAATTATTTATGTAAATAACAATAGGCCGAAGTCATTTTAGTTGAACGGACGCCTACTAAGTATGAATGCATACATTTCTAGATATTTAATAGGTGTTTCGGCAATTCACACTCCCACAACATATGTACTCTAAACACCCACAAAACATTTATCTTAACACGAATTGCCATACATAGTTATATTGGAGTATTTGCCTTTGGAAGCTGTGCAACAATTGTAGGCGTTCAGCAACAATACAATCTTCTACCAGTATAAGAAGATGAAGACAAGACGATGACGTTGTCATCATCAAGTGCAGAGTCGAAAATAAGTATGTGTGCGTATTTGTGACTCCTTCAGCCTTACAATCATTCGAGAATGACATTCACATTGTCCTTGAATTTGGCCAGCTCAAGTAAGCATGTTTGTTTTGCTAGTTGTCTTCTCTGTTTGCTTATACTTACATACACACATATGTATGTATGTAGGTATTGTACAAGTAAGTCAGTTGTTTGAGTTTAAGAATGATGTAGTCTCACTTGATTGCGTAGGCATCATCTTGTGGTCGGCCTAAGCGCTTTTGTTCTATGTTGTGTGGCGTTTAAGTCGTAATGTGACTTGCAAGTGTCTGGTTGATATGCCATCTTCAAGTACATATGTATGTGCGTAAGTGTGCATGTAACGTATGTGTTTATTTGCTTTATTTGTTTGTTAAATCATTCATGTTTGTTGCAGACATTTTCAGTCATTGCTGTCGTTTAGTCGTTTTATAATAGTTGTCTGTGTTTTAAAGAGCTCCGTGTATGCTTCAAAATACACTTGTATTAATTGTTTTT
>NW_023458556.1:43471169-43474618 GCF_013731165.1 Rhagoletis pomonella | reverse complement strand
GGGCCCAATTGCACCAATGACTTATCATTTATCACTTTACAACTTTTAGATAAGCCTTTTTATTGAAAAGTAAAGTTGATAAGTGTTGCACTTTTTACTTATCAAAAAAAACTTATCAATTTAAAAAAAAATTAATAACTGGCATGTTTTTTGGATAAGTCGATTTGATAACCATTGCACAGCCAATTTCTTTTGCTTTTCAAATAGAGAACTTTTCCAATAATGTGCTTAGCTAAAATGATTACCGTTTCTCAATGGAAAACGAAAGCTTAGCAAACCCATGTGCGATTTGATAAACATTTTCAATTTATCTTTTTTTTCTTACTATGTCGCGCGCACAAAGCACAGCCAATGTATTAGCTGTCTTAAAAATTATTAAGGAAAAAAGCAAGTCCGTATTGACTATGTATGTTTACATAAATAATTAAATATTTCTAAATTAAGGATTATTTATTTGGATCTTTCCAAAATAACTCAGTAACAAAAACATAAAAACCACATTGCATTAATTAAATGATTTCCGTACCGGTTAACAAATCATAGTTCCATCAATGCTCCCTGCGTCTTAAGGAAATTCACCAATGTTGAAAAATTTTGTGGCAATATTTTTCGTAAATTCCCGCCAACAAATAGTTTCATCCATCAATTTGTTTATCAGGGCATTTGCCACTCGATGGATTATTGTACATACCGCTAATTTGTGAACCCCATGCATTTGACCAATTCCATGATGTTGGCTACCATTACCTAATTAGTGCAGAGTCAATAATAATTGCTGTAGCGGACTTAAGCCATTATTACACCCACTGTTATATTGTAGGTCCGCTCCAATTTTTAATAAAATTTCTTCAATTTGGCTACGAGATAGCCGAAATTTTTCTACTACATCAAAATCTATACTGTAGCTGATTTTTTCTTTTATGACACGCCTTTTATTATTTGCAGATTTTCCTCCTCTAATAAATTTAATAGTTCGAATCGAAGCATTTTTTGTGTCAATATTTTATCGAATCACGTGTTAGAGCTTAAGTTTTAGATTGTTAAGGTATAGTTGTATTATCCTTTTACAATAAATAAATAAATAAATTCATTCAGACTGAATAAATGCAACTTATCACTTGTATGATAGGTAAAATTACTTTTAGCAAAATAATGCTAAAGTTAGCAAAATGAAAGATGATAAGTGATATATACAAATTTTTGGTGCAACGAAATGCTAATAAATTTTGATAATTTGCATAACTTATCACTTATCCGCTAAAGCCTTTTCGCCAAGCATTTCAAATGTTGGTGCAACGCTTATCTATGATTTTGAGTGATATTTTACTTATCAACACTCATTTGAGTGACTTTTCCTTATCATGTTGGTAAAACACAAAACTTTGCGTAAGTTCGATAATCTGCTAAAATGCTAATGATAATTCGTTGGTGCAATAGGGCCCTGGGCCCAATTGTGCACCAACGACTTATCACTTATCACTTTAAATCTTTTGGATAAGCATTTTTTATTGAAAAGTAAAGTTAATAAGTGTTGCACTTTTTACTTATCAAAAAAAAAACTGATCAACTTATCAAAAAATGAGAACTGACAAGTTTTTTGGATAAGTCGATTTGATAACCATTGCACAGCCAATTTCTTTTGCTTTTCAAATAGAGAACTTTTCCAATAATGTGCTTAGCTAAAATGATTACCGTTTCTCAATGGAAAACGAAAGCTTAGCAAGCCCATTTGCGATTTGATAAACATTTTCAATTTCTCTTTTTTTCTTAGTATATCGAGCGCACAAAGCAAAGCCAATAAATTGGCTGTGTTAAAAATTATTAAGGCAAAAAAGTTAGTCCGTCTTGACTATCATATGTATGTTTATATGAATAACTATATTTTTCTACAAAATAATGCAATAACAAAAACACAAAAGTCGCATTGCATTAATTGAATAGTTTCCGTACCGGTTAACAAATCGGTACTCAGTAGCCTTAGGGGCGTCTATGTTTATCATAGGTCCATCAAGGCACCCTGCGGCTCGATGGATTGCTGTACATACCGCTTATTTGTGGACCCCATGCATTTGACCAATTTCATAATATTACCTAACTAGTGCAGAGTCGATAATAATAACTGGAGCGGACTTAAGGTATTATTACGCTCACTTTTATTATTGTAGGTCCTCTCCAAATTTTAATAAATTTTTTTTAAATTAGGCTACGAGATAGCCGAAATTTTTCTACTACACCAATGTCTAATTTGTTCTTTTATGACACGCCTTTTATTATTTGCGGATTTTCCTCCTCTAATAAATGTATTAGTTCGAATCGAATCACGTGTTAAAGCACTGATTAATTCATTCAGACTGAATAAATGTAACTTATCACTGGTATGATAGGTAAAATTATTTTTAGCAAAATAATGCTAAAGTTAGCAAAATGAAAGATGACAAGTGATAAATAAAAATTTTTGGTGCAATGAAATGCAAATAAATTTTGATAATTTGCATAACTTATCACTTATCCGCTAAAATCTTATCGCTAAGCATTTAAGAATTTGGTACAACACTCAATGATGATTTTGAGTGATATTTTACTTATCAATACTCATTTGAGTGACTTTTTCTTATTATGTTGGTGAAACATAAGACCTTGCGCGAGTTCGATAATTTGCTAAAATGCTAATGATAATTCGTTTGTGAAATAGGGCCCTGATCCATAAAAACGGTATACATACCCGTAATCTACGACACAAAATCAAGTTCAGCTGTCTCGTCGTTTTTTGTGTCATTCTAGCGTCTCTACAGTGTAATGCAAAGAGTTTTGAGTGTTTCAATGCTAAAAAATTTAAAGTTGTATGATGCAAACGTCATATCGACTCAAACGACATTAGTGTTGCGATATCTGAGGATCTATTTAATGCCCGAAATTATTTGCCGAAAGTTTAAATTTTTTTATAATTGTTTGCTTAAATGCGAGACCTTCGGAAGTCTTGTTGTCCGCATTCCACCTACAATTTTTGATGAGGAATATTTTTCTCGCAGATGTCAGAAGTAAACATACATATCTTTTCGAGGTTGAGTGCAAATAAAATGTAACTCAGAAAATGGTTAGTGAGATGCCCTCTTTCAAAGATTAACCGTGGTTACTTTTTGGTAGAAAAAAGTTTGAATTTTTCGGACTACGGTCAGCATCAAACATATGTATACCCGGTCCTTAGTACGATTTTATTTATTTATATTTTCCATACCAATTTGTTTAGTTTTTCTATATAAAAATATAGTTCATACAGAATCAATTTTTTAATTTTCATATAGAACTCGGAATGCGGAACACCCTCGACAAAATATTATCAAAAATCAACGGTAATTTTTAGAGACCTAAAACTTGCACCATATTATATAAAAATTTAGTGGTCTACAAAATTGCATACTAAAAAGAAATCGAAGTGAAAAGTTGAAAGT
>NW_023458556.1:43461205-43471069 GCF_013731165.1 Rhagoletis pomonella | reverse complement strand
ACTTTCAACTTTTCACTTCGATTTCTTTTTAGTATGCAATTTTGTAGCCCACTAAATATGTATATAATATGGTGCAAGTTTTAAGTCTCTAAAAATTACCGTTGATTTTTGATAATATTTTGTCGAGGGTGTTCCGCATTCCGAGTTCTATATGAAAATTAAAAAATTGATTCTGTATGAACTATATTTTTATATAGAAAAACTAAAAAAATTGGTATGGAAAATATAAATAAATAAAATCGTACTAAGGACCGGGTATACATATGTTTGATGCTGACCGTAGTCCGAAAAATTCAAACTTTTTTCTACCACAAAGTAACCACGGTTAATCTTTGAAAGAGGGCATCTCACTAACCATTTTCTGAGTTACATTTCATTTGCACTCAACCTCGAAAAGATATGTATGTTTACTTCTGACATCTGCGAGAAAAATATTCCTCATCAAAAATTGTAGGTGGAATGCGGACAACAAGACTTCCGAAGGTCTCGCATTTAAGCCAACAATTACAAAAAAATTTAAACTTTCGGCAAATAATTTCGGGCATTAAATAGATACTCAGATATCGCAACACTAATGTCGTTTGAGTCGATGTGACGTTTGCATCATACAACTTTAAATTTTTTAGCATTGAAACACTCAAAACTCTTTGCATTACACTGTAGAGACGCTAGAATGACACAAAAAACGACGAGATAGCTGAACTTGATTTTGTGTCGTAGATTACGGATATGTATACCGTTTTTATGGATCAGGGCCCTATTTCACAAACGAATTATCATTAGCATTTTAGCAAATTATCGAACTCGCGCAAGGTCTTATGTTTCATCAACATGATAAGAAAAAGTCACTCAAATGAGTATTGATAAGTAAAATATCACTCAAAATCATCGATGAGTGTTGTACCAAATTCTTAAATGCTTAGCGATAAGATTTTAACGGATAAGTGATAAGTTATACAAATTATCAAAATTTATTTGCATTTCATTGCACCAAAACTTTTTATTTATCACTTGTCATCTTTCATTTTGCTAGCTTTAGCATTATTTTGCTAAAAATAATTTTACCTAGCATACCAGTGATAAGTTACATTTATTCAGTCTAAATGAATTAATCAGTGCTTTAACACGTGATTCGATTCGAACTAATACATTTATTAGAGGAGGAAAATCCGCAAATAATAAAAGTCGTGTCATAAAAGAACAAATTAGACATTGGTGTAGTAGAAAAATTTCGGCTATCTCGTAGCCGAATTTAAAAAAAAAATTATTAAAATTTGGAGAGGACCTACAATAATAAAAGTGAGCGTAATAATACCTTAAGTCCGCTACAGTTATTATTATCGACTCTGCACTAGTTAGGTAATATTATGAAATGGTCAAATGCATGGGGTCCACAAATAAGCGGTAGGTACAGCAATCAATCGAGTCGCAGGGTGCCTTGATGGACCTATGATAAACATAGACGCCCCTAAGGTTACTGAGTACCGATTTGTTAACCGGTACGGGAACTATTCAATTAATGCAATGTGATTTTTGTGTTTTTGTTATTGAATTATTTTGTAGAAAAATATAGTTATTCATATAAACATACATATGATAGTCAAGACGGACTAACTTTTTTTCCTTAATAATTTCTAAGACAGCCAATTTATTGGCTTTGCTTTGTGCGCTCGATATAGTAAGAAAAAAGAGAAATTGAAAACGTTTATCAAATCGCACGCTAATCTTTCGTTTTCCATTGAGAAACGGTAATCATTTTAGTTAACCACATTATTGGAAAAGTTCTCTATTTGAAAAGCAAAAGAAATTGGCTGTGCAATGGTTATCAAATCGACTTATCCAAAAAAATTGTCAGTTCTCATTTTTTGATAAGTTGATAAGTTTTTTTTTGATAAGTAAAAAGTGCAACACTTATCAACTTTACTTTTCAATAAAAATGCTTATCCAAAAGTTTTAAAGTGATAAGTGATAAGTCGTTTGTGCACAATTGGGCCCAGGTCATATTCGCCAGATATTTTCATTTCAAGTTTGCATTGCGAATGCAAAAATTCAAAATTTAACATGGAAAATGTTACTCATACGCCATGTACGACAACGGTTATGTTCCATATAGCGTATGAGTAACATTATTTTCTACTCCTACTACATATTTCATACAAAAAATTTAAAAGTTGTTTATTTATCAATCGATTTTCATCGTTAGTAGCCTGATTTTTTGGCAAGGGAATAGGCTTTAATACAAAAAAAAACATTACAAATGATTTGAAATTTTTTCAATTTTTCCTTGTTAAGGCGCTGGCCCAATGCAGGCTTGCTTTGCACGCATTGCTGACATTAATTTGCTTTGATTTACTTCGAAAACTTGTTTGGCCGAATGGCGGCTTGTAACGCTGTCAAAGTAACCAGATGTCTGGTTGAAAAAGTCAATGTCTGTTCCCTTAACACAAGTAATTATTTTCTTAGAAAACTGTAGAAAATGTATCAAAAACTTTCATATTTATTTTTAAGTTAATGCGATTTGATGTTTGCATTTAAAAGAAATGGTAATAATGATACATATATATGTATATCTACATTTACTAAAAAACTATAACTTAAAAGAGCGATTTACTTGGAGAAAAGAGCTATAAGAAGTTTCTCCTCTCGTGTAAAATTTGTAAAAGTGGGCTTTTTGCAACTTTTTACTATAAGATAACGATAGTTATGTTAAATATAAATATGGAAACAACGAACAATTTTTATTTCGTTTCGAATTGCTTGCATGACTTTTTTTTTAATTAAGTAAGCAAATTTTTGTTTGAATTTATGTTTTTTGAACGGGAAAAAAAGCCAACAAAACGCTTTTAAATGAAACGTTTGCCTATTTGAAACTTTGAGGCACTTAAAGCAAGTGAAGAAAAGCTGCCATTTGGCCAGCCTTTATACGTGTTAGTATATTCCAAATAATTTTTGACAATTCTCGCAGCGAAGCAAGCAAAGCAAGCCTGCATTGGGCCAGTACCTTTAGAATTTAAGTTTACGTGTTTTGCAGTTTTTTTTTGTCATTTTCAAACTTAAGATCTCCCTACAACGTTATGAGTAAGCTTTTTGTTGTTTACAGTCACCGCAAAGCAGTAAACAAAGAAATTTAGTATCTCAAAGTTTTCGTTGCATTATATTTATTTGACAGTTTTCGTCATTGATTAACACAACTACAGTGCATCGATGAACTTGTTTCAACTTCTGGTGATGACGCATCAGCGCTCGCCGATGACCATCGAGAAGGTCATCCAATATTGAATTGTACCTTAGAAAACATCGACGATATGCGCAGGCAGGTCATGTGACATGCAAAGATATTGAAGCGGCCCTAGAACATTTATTCATATTAAATAATGTAATGTAATATCTCATTTTTGACAATCATTAAAAGGAGTTCGTCGATTAGTGCTAGAAGTATTTACATATATGAGGAATCTCCGATTACGGATTGTTAAATTGTTATTAGCTAAGCTAAGAAAATACAGAATGAATCGTGCTTCAAGGCATATTTGAAGCTTTTGGACAATGTCCCACCATATTCTTGTTCTGGTGAATAATTTTACATTGAGTTGCTATTTAAAGCGGACCTTCATAGAATGCTTACATGTGTATTTAGGTGCGTTTTAAAGATAAATTGAATATGTACAAAAATTCTTATGGAAACATCTACATAGGGTCACATTAAAACGTAAGAAAAATGTATGCGTTTTGATTTCAATGCGTAAATTTTAAATGTCAAAACATGTATACGGATACGCATATTATTGAAGTCCGAAAGGTATAAGAAATTAAAATGAATTCTTTGAAAGTTTAAGTACTTTAAAATCAATGTTTCTAACGGAAATCGCAAACTTCAATGCAAAAGTTTGATTTAACCTTACACGCAAAAGCATAAATTTCACAAAAGCAAAAACCATTTTATGCGCTTTAAATGTGTCCCTATATAAAGGCTTGCCCGAAGCGCATAGCGTACCACCTCCTGTACAAAATAAATACATGCACCACTTATATGTAGTACATAAAGTTTATATGCAGCTTTACAGGTACATAGCTACTTTACTAGGCGGAGCGTCGTTTAACGAATGATAACGCCCACAACTTGTTTTGTTGTTACATTTGCCAAAGTGTAATACGAGCACCTAGTGAAAGCTTTCAAACGAAGGCGGAGCTTTTGTATGCTTACGTGAGCATTTACGAAAATGAGTGTTTATCTGTAGCTGAATGTAGCTGTAGAAGTGTAGGGCAATTGTGAGTGGATATAAAACAGTGGTGTATGAAAAAATGTATTTAAAAAATATATAGTAGTAGTGAAAAAATGGAAAAAGTATAAGGTGTGAAATAAAACAAACTTCTCTGACTGAATAGGGAAGGACTAACAAATTTAGTTTGTTGTATTTGTAGCTCTGTAAAGGCTAAGCATTACACAAAAATATAGTTATGTATGTAATTTTGCTATGTACATATGCCACATTTACTTTGTACATATTTTTTGCTTTGTTAAAACTGCACTCGAAAGTTGCGTATACGCCCCGTTGCACCATGAAATATGAGCTTAAGTGCACTTTTGTGTTGAGTATAATTTAACTGTTCGCACGTATGTATATATCTCAAAAGTTTTGACATTTTGCAAAGCTGCTAAAAAGTGTAAAACATTTTTCATTAAGAATTTTAACAGATACATCATTCAGAACTTTCAAACTCTTTTATATTAATAATAGGTACTAAATAACCTCAAACTAATAAAAAGCTCGATAGAGTATATCTTGATTAAAATATGATAGCAAAAGACATGTCCCCAGAGTTTTTAAAGATCTTTTTTGTTAATATAAATATGGGAATTAGATTTTAAGTTTCTTTGGACTCGTCCTAGAATTTATATATTAATAGTTATTATCATTTTTACCTTTATAGTCGATGGGATTTAAATTAATAAATCATGAATTTATCTATGCATAAAATCGCAAAATCAGCGACAAGTTGAAAAACGAGGTTCTTTTTTAGTCAGATTACTTTTAGTTTTCATTCGGGAAGAATCTATATAATACGCTAACATAAATTTTGTCTCCGTTCGTTTGGCGATTCTACAGAACCGAGTTTTAATCCAAGAACACCATTGGAAAGCCATTTTTTCGTAGATCATCAGAGTTTTTATGGTTTCAAAAATTGGTTGAAAATTACGGCCAAAACCGTCGTTTAAACATTTCCGTGTGTGTTTAGATGTTGCTGCAACATATTCAATTTGACATGTTTCGCATGTTGTTTCACTTCGCATTTGAAATTAAGTTTTGAAATAAAGATAAATATGAAGATGAAGAAATAAATGATAACGATGAAGTCAAAAAAAAGAAGGGAGAAGTGAAGATAAAGACGAAAATGGAGACAATGACAGACACATAAGAATTGGGGTAACTGAAAGGGTAAGAACATTTCTTGAAGTTATGAAGTGAAACTTCTTTAGCGGCAGTTTGTGGGTTGGGAGTAAATTGTCAAATTCAAGGGGAATAATGCACATGGAAATGGTTCTCAGCGTTTTAGCGGTTTGAGAATAAAAACAAAAACAAAGATGCCTAGAGATACAGGCAAAAACGAAGATCAAAGTAAATTTAAACACTTTAAGGTGAAGAGGAATATGGAAAAATAAAGATAAATATGAAGAAAAGGATGAGGATGAAGATCGATATTGTTATCGGATAAAACTCGATATTTTTATCGATATAATAGTCGATATTGCTATCGATAAAATAATCGATGTTGTTATCGATACTGTTTTTGATTAAATAACCGCTATTGTAATCGATATAATAATCAATATAATAATCGATATTGTTATCGATAAAATAATGGATATTGTTATCGGTATAATAATGGATTAAATAATTGATTTTGTTATCAATTTAGTAACTTATATTGTTATCGATATGTACAATAATCGATACTGATGATTGTTATATTTATCGATGAATTAATCGATTTTGCAATCGGTGTATTTTTCTATGTATATCGACACAGTTATAAACAGGGTTATCGATATAATAATCGGAACATGGAATGTGATCACATTACATGACATCACATCACATTATATCACTTGATATGAAGAGACATCACATAATATGATATCACATCACACAATATCACGTGATATGAAATCATATGATATGACATCACATTATATGGCATGACATCACATGACTTGACATCATATGATATGACATGGCATTACATGACGTAGCATCACGTGATATGACATCATATGCTATGACATCACAGGACATGACATCAGAGGATATGACAACATATGACATGACATCCTATCACATCACATAAAATCACGTCACATCTTATCACGTCATCGCACCTCATCTCATCTACGTGAATAGAAAAAGAAAAGGATATAAGCAAAGATGTGAAAGATAAAAACAAAGATGAAGACCAAGGTAAATTTACCGATTTCAAAACCAAAAACACCGTTGGAAAGGTCTGTATATGAGGAGAGTTTTTACAGTTTCGAAATTGGTTGAAAATCGCCGTTTAAGAATTTCCATATTTGTGTATGGTTGTTTTTGCAACCTGTTCAATGTAAGCTGTTTCGCATTTTGTTTTACTTCGTATTTGAAATTAAACTTTGAAATAAACATAAATATGAAGATGAAGAAACAAGTGATAACGATGAAGACAAAAAAAGAAGGCAAAAGTGAAGATAATGACGAAAATGGAGACAATGGAGACAATGAGAGATACATAATAATTAGGGTAATAGAGTTGAAATTTTCCGATAGGAATCGAAATAAAATCAGCCATAAAGGTTACTGAAATTTATCGAATCATCGATGTTTATAATTATCGAAACTTATCCATGCTTATTAAGTTATGGCAACGTATCGAATTATTCAAACTGATCAATGTTTATTGAGTTGTCGAAATTTATAGACCCAGAAACTTAGTTGTCCAAATTTACGGATAGTTATCGAGCTATAAATACGTGTGGGATTAACGAAATTTGTCAAGTTAAAGAAATGTATCAAGTTATCGATATTACTAGAATTATCATTATTTATAGACTTAACGAAATTTATCGAGGTGTCGTAATGCATGGAGTTCTTTCAACTTACAGAGGTATTGATAATTATTGATCTACTGAAATTGGTTGGTTCAACGAATCGAAGTTTATGGAATTTATATATATATGGAATTTATAAATATATATATAAAATATATCGATTTATCGAAATTTCGAAGTTATATAAGCTTATCGATTTACCACTGCTTATCGAATTTTATCATGTTAACAGAGTGTAATGAGTTATAAAAATGTTTAGATAGTTTTCGAAAAATGTGGAGCTGTCAAAAGTAAAAATTTATAAAGGTATCCAAAGAATTTACATTTTGGTCGAGTTAACGAATTTTGTTGAGTTATCGGATTTTAGTGTTCTTGAAATTCATCGAGTTATCGATATGTATCAAATCATTGAAATTTATCGATAAACTTGAATGTATCGGGTCAATTCCAACTCCTGCCGAAGCCCTCCAAAGACCTTCTCAGATAAACAAATTTTAGTTACGTTTTAGTTCCAAAGCAGAAGATTTTCCGGTTAGTTAATTTGTACTTTATAAGTTTTGCTACGTGATACGTTAGAAAACCTCTCCAAGGCTTCTAAGACTAGAAAAACTGTCGAATCTCGACAGTAACTGGCACTCTAGTAAATTTTAATATCGCACACAATAGAATACAAAATCTAAAGACTCAATAGTAATCAACCAGTGTTGGCAAAATGTTAATCTGATTAATGACTAAAAATTAACGATTAAAATTTTAATCGAGATTAACGATTAGAACTAACTAATCGTGATCATCAGTACGATTAATGATTAAATTTTTTTAATCATTAATCGTCGGTTGCGATTACGATTAATTAGTTTTAATCATTAATCGTTAATCCAATTGAAAAAAATCTAATGAAGTCTAGTTTGTCCGAATTTGAAACCAAACACGGGTTATAGTTATTTTTTGTGTTTCACGCTTATAAAAACGCATTATATATAAAAAAAAAAAAAATAATTATTATTATTATTATTAGTATTATTTTTATAAACCATCGCACTTGTGCAGAGGGATATTAAAATCTAGTTTGCTTAGCGTCTGTTAAAATAGATCTTAATGAAAATGCACACCAAATTCCTTATATTTATGAGAAAACCCGACTTTGCCATACCCGATTAACTGGGCTTGTGTGCACAGTAAAATTCCAGCATAAATTAATTAATCACCAAACCTACTTAATCAAACTAAGGGTTAATGATCAAAAATTATTATTTTTTAATCGCGGTTAAGATTAACTGTTTAATCAGATTAAAATTAATCATGTTTAACTCTAATCGGATTGACTTTAATCGAGTTAACTAATTGATTAAAAAATCAATCGATTCGTGCCAACACTGTAATAAAAAAAAATAATATTGAACCATTTTCATCAAAAATACGGAATAAGAATCGCAGTAAGAATCGTAATCAAGTTTTATTCACATAAATAGCCTGAACTACTAATGAAAAAGAGAAAATCACTTTAAAGCTAAAGTTTCTAACTTATTCGGATTTCACATAGAATTTTGTTGGAAATGGCACTTGAGTCTAGATTAAATATTGATAGATATTAAAATGCATAATGCACGGACGCGACTTAATTTTTTCTTTTATTAAGCCTTTACTAAGATATGCTTTTGTAGGCTTTGACTAGCTGAACTTGATATCTTGCCTATTGTAGTCAAGGATGTTGAGCTTCTATTAAAAACCTTTGTAAAGTTTTTAGCTACGTCGCTTATACTTATAACCAAAATCATGGAGGCTAGTTGATGGCCCTTTCATCCCTAATATTGGTAAGAATAGCTTTATTAACCGACAAGTTTCATACATTAGTATAATGCCCTTCATGCCCGAAATGTCTGGAGATGCTGGTTGAGTTGTGTATTCGAGGGAAGGTACGAGAATCTTGTGATGTGGCTTTACAAAATCTGATAACAAAATGCCATTTCTTAGAAAGAATTGAGGTTGCTTCTGACAAAATATCACTTTCGGTAGCATATGAAACTCAGTTTCACAATTATGCTTCGGTGGTAGAGTGGAACAGACTCTAACCTTTACTGGTGGCTCCAAAATTGGCACTACGTCTATATTTGGAGTTACCTTTGAATATAATGTTGATAAGCTTCACTTTTCTCGTAGAGAATATGTTTCGGTGTTAAAAGCCGGGGTACTTGCAATCCTCAAGGCCACAAAAGGGATGAAGTCCGCTGTGATAACCTTGCTACACTCAAGAAATCACTTTTGGAGATCAATTAGCCTCGACTGATCCCTTACGGGTATAATTGGAGATTAATTAGTCGCCGACTCATCTCTAATGGGTACTGCTGGCGCAAATTTTATTTTTTTATTATTTTTTTATACCCGTTCGGGTATAAAGGGTCACAATTAGTCTCTTCATAGGACATGCTCGAACAAAAGCGAACCATTCATTCCATATAAAGAGATCAAAAGTGGTATTAGTCGCATGTTCCTTTGCAATTGCTCCCGGAGTCATTCCGGATTAGTCGCATTTTTTATAGGGGTAGTATTCAGTCTTAATTCTATTTTCTGCACGCAATGCTCGTGTTCCTTTAAAAAAAAAAGACTATGTTCACCATTAAATAAATATCAATAAAAATTTGAAAACTTGATGGGAGCATCGTAAATTAATACTTGATGCATCAAAATTATAAATTAAAAAATTTTATGTTTTTATAAATTAGTCTATTCAATTGTGATTTTAACAACAACAAGCCTCTTAAGCAACTCTAACTCAAAAACAA
>NW_023458556.1:43455569-43461105 GCF_013731165.1 Rhagoletis pomonella | reverse complement strand
TTTTTGAGTTAGAGTTGCTTAAGAGGCTTGTTGTTGTTAAAATCCCAATTGAATTGACTAATTTAAAAAAACATAAAATTTTTTAATTTATAATTTTGATGCATCAAGTATTAATTTAGAATGCCCCCATCAAGTTTTAAAATTTTTATTGATATTTATGTAATGGTGAACATAGTCTTTTTTTTTTTAAAGGAACACGAGCATTGCGTGCAGAAAATAGAATTAAGACTGAATACTACCCCTGCAAAAAACGCGACTAATCCGGAATGACTCCGGGAGCAATTGCAAAGGAACGTGCGACTAATACCACTTTTGATCTCTTTATATGGAATGAACGGTTCGCTTTAGTTCGAGCATGCCGTATGAAGAGACTAATTGTGACCCTTTATACCCGAACGGATATAAAAAGCGACTAGTCACTATTAAAAAATAAAAAAATTAAATTTGCGCCAGCAGTACCCATTAGCAAGGTTATCACAGCGGACTTCATCCCTTTTGTGGCCTTGAGGATTGCAAATACCCCGGCTTTTAACACCGAAACATATTCTCTACGAGAAAAGTGAAGCTTATCAACATTATATTCAAAGGTAACTCCAAATAAAGAGGTAGTGCCAATTTTGGAGCCACCAGTAAAGGTTAGAGTCTGTTCCACCCTACCACCGAAGCATAATTGTGAATACCATATGTACTAAAACTGAGTTTCATATGCTACCGAAAGTGACATTTTGTCAAAAGCAACCTCAATTCTTTCTAAGCAATGGCATTTTGTTATCAGATTTTGTAAAGCCACATCACAAGATTCTCGTACCTTCCCTCGAATACACAACTCAACCAGCATCTCCAGACATTTCGGGCATGAAGGGCATTATACTAATGTATGAAACTTGTCGGTTAATAAAGTTATTCTTACCAATATTAGGGATGAAAGGGCCATCAACTAGCCTCCATGATTTTGGTTATAAGTATAAGCAACGTAGCTAAAAACTTTACAAAGGTTTTTAATAGAAGCTCAACAACCTTGACTACAATAGGCAAGGTATCAAGTTCAGCTAGTCAAAGCCTACAAAAGCATATCTTAGTAAAGGCTAAATAAATAAAAAAAATTAAGTCGCGTCCGTGCATTATGCATTTTAATATCTATCAATATTTAATCTAGACTCAAGTGCCATTTCCAACAAAATTCTATGTGAAATCCGAATAAGTTAGAAACTTTAGCTTTAAATTTTCGCTTTTTCATTAGTAGTTCAGGCTATTTATGTGAATAAAACTTGATTACGATTCTTACTGCGATTCTTATTCCGCGTTTTTGATGAAAATGGTTCAATATTATTTTTTTTGATTACAGTGTTGGCACGAATCGATTGATTTTTTAATCAATTAGTTAATTCGATTAAAGTCAATCCAAATAGAGTTAAACATGTTTAATTTTAATCTGATTAAACATTTAATCTTAACCGCGATAAAAAACAAATAATTTTTAATCATTTACCCTTAATTTGGTTAAGTAGGTTTGGTGATTAATTAATTTATGCTGGAATTTTACTGTGCACATAAGCCCAGTTAATCGGGTATGGCAAAGTCAGTTTTCCTCATAAATCTAAGGAATTTGGTGTGCATTTTCATTAAGATCTATTTTAACAGACGCTAAGCAAACTAGATTTTAATATCCCTCTGCACATGTGCGATGGGTTATAAAAATTCTCAGTTTATGTATTACTAATAATAATAATAATTATTATTTTTTATATATTATGCGTATTTTATAAGCGTGAAACACAAAAAAATAACTATAACCCGTGTTTGGTTTCAAATTCGACCACTTAATCAGATTTTTTTTTTTAAATTGGATTAACGATTAATGATTAAATAAATAATTAATCGTAATCACAATCGACGATTAAAAAAATTTAATCATTAATCGTAGGGATGATTACGATTAATTAGTTTTTATCGTCAATCTCTATTAACATTTTAATCGTTAATTTTTAATCGTTAATCAGATTAACATTTTGCCAACACTGGTTGATTACTGTTGAGTCTTTGAATTTTTTATTCTATTTGTCTGCGATATTAAAATTTATTCTTCCCGAATTAAAACTAAAAGTAATCTGACTACAAAAGAACCTCGTTTTTCAACGTTTCGCTGAGTTTGCGATTTTATGCATAGATAAATTCATGATTTATTATTTAAATCCCATCCACTATAAAGGTAAAAATGATAATAACTAATTCCCATGTTTACATGCATAAAAAAAATCTTTAAGAACTCTGGGGACATGTTTGTTGCTATCATATTTTATTTAACATACACTCTACTGAGAATTTTATTAGTTTGAGTAAATTTAGTACATATTGGCTGCGTTTCTTTATACATTCCGGATAATCCCATTTCACAGCCGGAATAAACAGAATGCGTTTGAAATATACGTCAACATATCAGGAACGTTCTAAAGAATAAATAAACAAAACAGTTTATTCCAAACGTTCAGAATGAATAAAGAAATGCAGCCATTAATATAAAAGAGTTTGAAAGTTCTGATATCCTTAATGAAAAATGTTTTACACTTTTTCGCAGCTTTGCAAAATGTCAAAACTTTTGAGAAATGTACGTGCGAACAGTTAAATTATACTCAACACAAAAGTGCACTTAAGCTCATATTTCATGGTGCAACGGGGCGTATACGCAACTTAAGAGTGCAAATTTAACAAAGCAAAAAATTGTACAAAGTAAATACATAGCAAAATGACATACATAACTATATTTTTGTGTAATCAAATGCTTATGCTACAAATACAGCAATCTAACTTTGTTAGTCCTTCCCTATTCAGTCAGAGAAGTTGGTTTTATTTCACACTTTATACTTTTTCCATTTTTTATTACTACTACTATATATTTTTTAAATACATTTTTTCATACACCACTGTTTTATATCCACCTACAATTGCCCTACACTTCTACAGCTACATTCAGCTACAGATAAACACTGATTTTCGTAAATGCTCACGTAAGCATACAAAAGCTCCGCCTTCGTTTGAAAGCTTTCACTAGGTGCTCGTATTACACTTTGGCAAATGTAACAACAAAACAAGTTGTGGGCGTTATCATTCGTTAAACGAAACTCCGCCCAGTAAAGTAGCTATGTACCTGTAAAGCTGTATATAAACTTCATATACTACATATAAGTGGTGCATATATTTATTTTGTATAGGAGGTGGTACGCTATGCGCTTCGGGCAAGCCTTTATATAGGGACACATTTAAAGCGCATAAAATGGTTTTTGCTTTTGTGAAATTTATGCTTTTGCGTGTAAGGTTAAATCAAACTTTTGCATTGTAGTTTGCGATTTCCGTTAGAAATATTGATTTTAAAGTACTTAAACTTTCAAAGAATTCATTTTAATTACTTATACCTTTCGGACTTCAACAATATGCGTATCCGTATACATGTTTGACATTTGAAATTTACGCATTGAAATCAAAACGCATACATTTTTCTTACGTTTTAATGCGACCCTATGTAGATGTTTCCATAAGAATTTTTGTACATATTCAATTTATCTTTAAAACGCACCTAAATACACATGTAAGCATTCTATGAAGGTCCGCTTTAAATAGCAACTCAATGTAAAATAATTCACCAGAACAAGAATATGGTGGGACATTGTCCAAAAGCTTCAAATATACCTTGAAGCACGATTCATTCTGTATTTTCTTAGCTAATAACAATTTAGTAATAACCCCGGTTTTTTACTGTTTAGGAAGGCTATATATAGCAATATGTTAAAAAAATTAATGCAATCGGTAATCGGAGATTCCTCATATATGTAAATACTTCTAGCACTAATCGACGAACTCCTTTTAATGATTGTCAAAAATGAAATATTACATTACATTATTTAATATGAATAAATGTTCTAGGGCCGCTTCAATCTCTTTGCATGTCACATGACCTGCCTGCGCATATCGTCGATGTTTTCTAAGGTACAATTTAATGTTGGATGACCTTCTCGATGGTCATCGGCGAGCGCTGATGCGTCATCACCAGAAGTTGAAACAAGTTCATCGATGCACTGTAGTTGTGTTAATCAATGACGAAAACTGTCAAATAAATATAATGCAACGAAAACTTTGAGATATTAAATTTCTTTGTTTACTGCTTTGCGGTGACTGTAAGCAACAAAAAGCTTACTCATAACGTTGTAGGGAGATCTTAAGTTTGAAAATGACAAAAAAAAACTCCAAAACACGTAAAATTACATTCTAAAGGTACTGGCCCAATGCAGGCTTGCTTTGCTTGCTTCGCTGCGAGAATTGTCAAAAATTATTTGGAATATACTAAAACGTATAAAGGCTGGCCAAATGGCAGCTTTTCTTCACTTGCTTTAAGTGCCTCAAAGTTTCAAATAGGCAAACGTTTCATTTGAAAGCGTTTTGTAGGCTTTTGACAAAGAGGTATTTTCCCGTTCAAAAAACATAAATTCAAACAAAAATTTGCTTACTTAATTAAAAAAAAAGTCATGCAAGCAATTCGAAACGAAATAAAAATTGTTCGTTGTTTCCATATTTATATTTAACATAACTATCGATATCTTATAGTAAAAAGTTGCAAAAAGCCCACTTTTACAAATTTTACACGAGAGGAGAAACTTCTTATAGCTCTTTTCTTCAAGTAAATCGCTCTTTTAAGGTATAGTTTTTTAGTAAATGTAGATATACATATATATGTATCATTATTACCATTTCTTTTAAATGCAAACATCATTTAGCATTAACTTAAAAATAAATATGAAAGTTTTTGATACATTTTCTACAGTTTTCTAAGAAAATAATTACTTGTGTTAAGGGAACAGACATTGACTTTTTCAACCAGACATCTGGTTACTTTGACAGCGTTACAAGCCGCCATTCGGCCAACAAAGTTTTCGAAGTAAATCAAAGCAAATTAAAGTCAGCAATGCGTGCAAAGCAAGCCTGCATTGGGCCAGCGCCTTAACAAGGAAAAATAAAAAAAATTTCAAATCATTTGTAATGTTTTTTTTTTTGTATTAAAGCCTATTCCCTTGCCAAAAAATAAGGCTACTAACGATGAAAATCGATTGATAAATAAACAACGGGTGCTTTCCAAAACGTCAAAATACAAAGCATCAGTCCCTTTTATTTCTAAACGGCACTAGAAGAAAAAGTCTAACTTGCGCAACCAAATTGAAAATTAGCATCTAACCGTGGTTGCGCGCATTTGGCTTTACAATCTGCTGAAGCTTAGAAATAAAAGAGACTGATGCTTTGTATTTTGACGTTTTGGAATGCACCCAACTTTTAAATTTTTTGTATGAAATATGTAGTAGGAGTAGAAAATAATGTTACTCATACGCCATATGGTACATAACCGTTCTCGTACATGGCGTATGAGTAACATTTTCCATGTTAAATTTTGAATTTTTTCATTCGCAATGCAAACTTGAAATGAAAATATCAGGCGAATATGACCTGGGCCCAATTGCACCAATGACTTATCATTTATCACTTTACAACTTTT